>NW_004524725.1:2851944-2867592 GCF_000260255.1 Octodon degus
TCAGTGAAAAACCCTTCAATTTATGGCACCTAGAAAGCAGAAGGTAAGGGAAGTGGCCAGGGACCAGCTATAGAGTCAAAGGTCACTTTCCTCTTTGAACTACCCAGATATATATACAGAAGTGTGCTTTAGTAATCTCCTAGGTATCTTTTCAGCCAATCAAATTGACAAACAAGATTAACTGTTACTTGTTTGACACCTAGACCACAGTCTACGATAGCTAAAGAATGCTTGCTGCTTAGATTGGGTTAAGAAAATCTACTTGCAGTTGGGAAATTTCTCACAATAAATATGACAACAGAAAAGATTTATCCATTGGAAGTTCCTTGGCTCTGATCATATGCATTCTGTACTGATTCTCCCAAATGTACTGAGTACTTATAGAGTACTATGTCTGTAATAAAGACTGAGGATTTCACGGAAAGCAAAACAGATAAAATCTGTACTGTTGTGATGACCAGAATATCATGTTCTAAGGAGTAAGTGGAAAATGGTAAGAAAAAAAAATCAGAAATTTGGTACTGAACAAATCACGAGGGCTTTGTCAAAGATGATGAATAGGTTTCTATTCAGTATATGATGGAAGCCACAGGGAGGTTTTGGATGGAGTTTTCCAATAATCTGACAAGTCTGAAGACTTTCTCCTTTGAGGTGTTGTATATATCTGAAAATTTAGTTTTTCTATTATTTATTTATGTTCAGAAATATGTACAGAAAACAGTCTGTGTAAATAATATGAAAATTAAAGTTCTATAGACACACATGCATGTCTTTGCATCTGTCTCTAGACTGATGTCAGAACTCTAAGAGTGTTTGCCTTTAGGGCTGAAATGAAGAACCCTAGCCCAACTCTATGCCTACTCCGTTGAGATGTTGGTGAGGTAACCATTTCTAATACACAACTGTGCCTTAAATCATCCTGTGATGTCAGGTTATCTGAAATTCACACTCATTAAAATGACCTTTCAAAAGCCTTTAGAACCTTTCTACTGACATATGTAAAACTTGAAAATTTGGGGGAAATGCAACAGTCACCAGCCTCATGTCTTCTTATTGTTTTCATCTATTCAACTTCATCTCCCTACTAGCCGCAAAGCCTTCATTTTTCTAAACATGCCACTTGTGTATTTGCTGAGATTTCTTTTCCACACCCCTCTTTGGTCTTGGTGAACAACAATTGGTGCCAGCTTCTCTAAAACGGCTTCCATATCCTTCCCAGGATCCCTTTCCAAGATGCTTCTGTGGTATCCACTGCTAAACTTCGAAGGAATCTACTAAAAATTACTTACAAATTTTAAAATTTTATTGTTAGATAAAATATGACATAATAGGGGCCTGTGATTTAGCTCAGTTGTTTCAACGCTTGCTCAGGCAAACCCAGTCAGGTGCAGGGGACTGCGGTTCTATCCCCAGACCTGCCCTGAAGGCAGCATGAGCCAGAAAAAAAAAATGATGCAACATCAATTTTTTAAGTGGTACAATACTTATTAACTGAAGTTCTCATTTTGATTCAAATGATGACATAATTTTGTGGGGTTACACTATAAGGCATTTTTCAATAGAGCCACAGAAGGGCATAGCTATCTATGAACATAGCAAAAGCTAGCTTGAGCACCTAGAACAAGCAAAAGCTAGCTTGATTAACAAGGCTTTATGAGAAGATAGCTTTTTAAAAGCATGCTAAATAATCATGCACTGTGTATTTAGAAAAAATAGAGAACAGTATTTTCAATGTTTTACTAAGGAAGAAATGACAAATTCTCAAAGACAGATTCACTTGTTTTAATCCGAACATCACATAAAATGTTGGTGTATTGAAACATTGTATGATATCCCATAAATATAAATAAGTTTTACTTGTCCATTAACAATAAACTTGAGTAAAGGTATTTTTGATGTAGTAAAGAGTTATGAGCATACATATATATTTTTTTAATCAATCCAGGTTATAACCCTCTTGCTACAACGCAACCTCCGTACAACACCAGAATCATTTGCCTTCTGCACCAGAGAGGTACTTCCCTTGAGAAGCATTTTCAAGGACTTCATATGAACTACTGTTTCACGTGCCATTTTCCCACGCTGCATTCAGTCCTCCACATTAGAGTCCTTATCTGTGATAGTGCAGAAAAATAAATGTCTCTGTAAAACTTACTGTCTGAATCTCTCCTTGTCTGTGGGAGAAACAAAATGATTCACTTGGGCTTCTACTCTTCATTAAGAAAACTACTAAGGTGGGCTTTTCTTGGTATGAGATAATAAATCTTCAGAGCATTATCCACGAGTGGAAGTGAGATAAAAATTAAGTAAGCTGCTTTGCCTAATGCACAACATAGGTTAGTTTATAAAGGCAGGTAGAAAGGATCAGAAGATGTTGGAGGTAGGTAGTAAGATGGCAAAGAATGTCAAGAAGTTATTTTTTTAATATAACTGGGTGTAGGAGAGATGTATTCTTTTTGTTAAAAATAGAAGCTCCAGAGTCTTGCTTAGACACTTGGCTGCTACAGCCAAAGCTCCATTTCACGGCCTCCCTTGCTGCTGGCAAACTTTAGGCCACTCATTGGTATCATTTCATTTTGACCAAAGGAGCTGTGCTGAGCTGATGAGTGCTCTGTGACTGGAACACGTCACTTTCCCTAGCCTGTCTAACCTCCTCCCCACAGGTTTGGAATTGGTGGCAATAAAGGTCCTTTTTGCTCATGAAATCCTAGCACCTCTGCCCTTTCCTACTAAGTTCTGTTTTATTAAGTGGAATTTAAATAGTATTTTGCTTGAGACACTGGTTTCTTTATTCAGTTTTATTCAGCTTTTTTGTGTAAAACAAGCAAGGTTTACTAACGTCTAATTTTGACACCTTTATTATGCTTTACTATACTTAATTCTTGTTACTCTAATACTTTTTAATTAAAAGCCTCATACAGATGTATTCTTACATAGTAATTGGCATGTGTCCCTCCAAAACAGGACAAGTTAGAAAAGAATTGAACTTGAAATAATTTAGGAAAGGTGGAAGCAGAAAATTAGACGCAGAGCGAATAAGAGAAATTAAGTTCTCTTAGAGTCCCTGGAGAAATGTGGAGGGAAAAAATTAGTCTTATTTGACATTTGCACTGGTAGTTCCATTTAGAGTTTAAAGACAAGCTAATCTAACAAAGTAAAAGACGTGGGCCCTCGCTTAAGTGACTGCTGGGTTGTATTACTTTTTCTTCCTTACCTCCTACAGCCTTTCATTAATGAACTTTTCTCTCTACTGACAATAAGTTTAGCTCCCTGGCCTTAGAGGTGCACATGCTCTTAAGTGCATTATTTTTTTCCATTCCTTACTCCACCATCATCACCTTTCAATTGATTCCGCATGCTGCTAATTACAATTTCTCTTACTTAGTACTATATATGCTCTTCAAAGTTTGCAAAGAATCCTCATTCAATGATATCAAAAGTACTAACATTTTAGAGACACTTCTAAGTAGTAGACATTGCCTCTCCCTTTATGTTACTTATTATAAAACTGTGTCTTTGACTTTAGCCGTGTAAAATGGAGACACTATTATACAGTGCATTTAATTCACCATTAGGAAGATAGTCTGAGAAAAGTTTTTACAGGAAAGCTATTACTTGAATTAAATATTGAAAAGTTAACATGTTGGGCAGGTTGAACACTGTAATGAGGAATATTACATGGTGCCTTGCAAACAGGGTCTGAATTTGAACAGTACAATAGTACATTTGGAAATTTAAATAACAGATTTTTTTTTTGGTAACAAGGATCAAACTCAGGACCTTGTGATTGCCAGTCAGCCACTTATGCCACTGAGCTATCTCCCTGGCCCAATAATGGGCATTTTAAAAGTGAAGATCAATACAAACCAGGTAATGGTGATAGTCAAGGGTTAAATCTCAGAGCTGTGGAATTCCATGCATTTTGCTTATAGTTCTATAGTCAACATAATGGACAATAAGTTTTGATCCCCCTAAATCAATTTTTCATGACTGTACTTAAATTTTAAATTATACCTTCACATATCAATATTATGGATGAAGTTATTAGAAAAATACTACATGTTTATATCCTTTCACTTAAAAGAAAATTATTGCCTGTATTAAGGAGAAATATTTCAGTTATATGTGGATTTTGTATGTGTGGTTTAGGTTCTGTTTCAAAGCCTTCAGCTACATAAACAGGGTAAATTAGTATAACTGCACCGATTTTAAACTCTTTTTTTAAGAACTACATCAGATGGTAATTTCTGTTTATATTCAGATTGTTTTATCATATTTCCTGGCCTTTCTGATAATTAGTTTTCACACCCATTCTTCACTCTGAATGTCTTTTCCTGCCTTTTTCTTTTTTAAATACATTTGGTACAGGGTCTCATTCTGCAGCTCCAACGTGTAGTGATCCTGCTGTTTTCAGCCTACCCAGTGCTGGTATTACAGGCAAGTACCACCACACCAGACCTCAGTGACCATCTCAGTGTCCCGGGGGTTGGGACCGGCGCAGTTTGTAGTGCCCAGGATCTACCCCTAGTCCTGTGTTTGCCTAAGCAGGTGCTTAGTCCACTGAACTATCTCTCTGGCCTCTTTCCCTATCTTCTAATGAGCTAATGTCTGTTTGCTAAATTGTCCTTGTCAATGAGTAACCGTGTAACACTTTCAAGCTTGACAAAGCATGGACAGGAAGAAGAGACTAAAGTGTTCCTCTTAGACTTCCCTGCTTCAGGCAGCATCCCCAGCAATGACTGTGTCTCCTCCGGGGTTCTGACTTCCATCCACCACCGCTTTTGCTCTTTAATATGTCCAGTCTTCTAGCTAAGCCTTCATCTTAAGATTCCAAAACCTTCGTTTTGTAGCGTCAAGGCAAATTTTGAAACTCTACACCTTCAACTCTGTCTTTGGTAACCAGTTTCCCATTATAAATATCCTCTTTTGAACTACCAAGACTGAACTCTATTTTCTTAACACATTTGTTGAATTTTAACAAAACTGTGACAAA
Organism: Octodon degus; assembly: GCF_000260255.1. NCBI lineage: Eukaryota > Metazoa > Chordata > Mammalia > Rodentia > Octodontidae > Octodon > Octodon degus. Next base: position 2,856,938 of record NW_004524725.1, read on the forward strand.
TGTTCTATGGCAAAGAGCTGCCAGTAACCTCTCAGTAACAAGATCATGATTTGATACAGTCCATATTCCTTAAGGAAGTTCACATCCCTTTTTATTTACTGTTAAAACAATTCTATGAAGAGAGGTAAATATTCATAGATGCATGATGCCATTCCTAAGTTTATCCAAAAGTGTTAGAATCATAAAAACCACAAGACAAAACAAGAGCCTGATTCGCATTAGAGACTGCATTATGTGACTTCTCTCCATAGCACAGTGTCCTCTCGTCTCTCATTGCGTTGTACTTGGTACTTTGCAAGCCTTTAGAGAGGTATCTACCGTGAAGCTACAGGGAAGGAAAATTTAGTTTTCTGTTTCCTGATTTGAATCATGAATTCCAATGTTGAAAGTTTAGACTTAGAATTTGGGTCCACACTAGTTTAATGTAATCTAAATATATCTTCCTATATTTTAAAATGTGGCAACTATTTTTCTGGGAAAATAGAGAGGAAACACATTGAAATTTCCAAATCACATTTAGAATGGGTGAAAGCTGAGAACACTGCAAGATCACCTTCTTCCTGCTACCCACACTGTGTCCACAATCATCACTGTTTCTATCCGGGCTGGTAGAGTCCAGGAGCAAAATCAGAGAATCAATCATAGAACATTCAACATGGTTACAATAGGGTACGAGTGCAAGCATAATTCTAAGGAACATCTTCATCTGGGGCTAAAGATTCTCCACTATTACTCTGACATCAGACTAGGACTAATGAAAAAAGGAAAGATCATATGTTTAAGTGAGTCTTATAGTTCTTTTATTCATTTGGACTTGATTGATGTATAAAGGGAAAGATAAGGTCTATTTTTAATGTTTGTATGTGGGTTTAGAGTTTTCTCAACACGTTTTTTTTAATTGATTTAGTATGGGGTCTCATAGTGCAGCTTGGACTCCTAATGATCCTCCTATTTTCAGCCTCAGCAGCACTCAGATTACTGGCACACACCACCGAGCCCAGTCTGGTGGCCTGCACAGTGCGCCTGGGGGAAGGGCCCAAGTAGCATGTGGTGTCAGGGATCAAACCTGGGCCCTTGCACTTGCCTAAGCAGGCGTTTAGTCAGCTGAGCGCTCTCACCAGCCCTGCAGGCATCATTCTTCTCATCATAGCTAGAGATCTTGGAATCCTCTGTAACCCATCTTCGGTTCCTTATCATTTGTAGATGTCTTATTCTAAACAAACAGCAATTGTGCCTTAATTTTTGTAAACAGAAAAATTTAACTTGAAAATTACCATTCATTTAAAAAAATATTCAGATGCTCATATCCTTGTAAGAATGTCTCATTGCCTGTTTCAGTCCTATAATGGACAGTTTACCCTAAAACCATTCATCACACTGTCTGTGGGCAGACGAGTCCTGCATGGCTCCTGTTGCCTGAAGAGGAAACCTAGCTCACTTCAGCTCACTAGCTCACTTCAACCTAGCTCACTTCATACTCACTTCAGTATTTATATGTAAATTATAAATACATATATAATTTATGTATTTGGTACAGGGTCTCACTACATGGCTCAGACTCATGGTGATCCACCTGTTTTCAGCCTCCCAGCACTGGGATTACAGACGTGCACCACCACGCCTGGACTTGGTGGCCGGCTCAGCATGCCCTGGTGAGCAGGGCCAGCACAGCAGAAGGGACAACTGATTAAAACCTGGTCCCTGCACTTGCCAAAGCAGGCACTTTAGTCCGCTGAGCTATCTCGCTGGCCCAATCATGTACATATTTACCTTGCCTTTGTAAAATTTTCCAAATTATTGTAAGTAGATGTCCTCAAAATTTTTATTCTAGAAATATAGTGTTTATCCAGTGACTGAAATTATGTGTGTATACGTGCATATATAAGCGGCTCAAATTTTAGTTTGTCCATTTTCCATTCTTTGAGTCTCTTCCTCCTCTTAGCTCATTACCACATTAGCTGTCAAGTTTCTGTGCAAATGGCACTTTCTACAATTTTCTGATCCTTCATAAATTTTATTTTTATTGACTTCATATGCCATCCTGAGTGGACATGTGTATGTGGATATATACACACACTGTTTACTTTCTGAAATCTCACTTCCTCAGTTAAACTGTAAGTATTATAAATCAGAGCTAGTAACATTTTTTGGTGTGTGGTAGTCACACCACAAAGCCTGATACCTGGAATTTTTTTATTACAGTATAAATCAAGAAAATATGTATTTATTCTTTAGTAGGCTACCTTGAGTCTAAATTCCCTTAACCTTCTGATGGATTATAAACTAGAAGATGAGTGGACATATAACAATCATTTGTTTGCGCAGAAATGAGGGCACATGTTTTATTTGGATTTGGGCTTGAAGACTCATTCACAGGTTTTTGATGCATAAGACATCTCTGAACATTCTGAAATCTATCAGCTCTCTTAACTTTTTCCTCTTAAAACACTAAGAAATCTTCAGTGGTTGTATCCTTCAACTGAAATATACAAATGCTTATTTTTTAATTTTTTCTCTGCGTCTTCAAATCCCAGATTTAATGCACAGTTTAAATGCAACAGTCTGATAAATGACATTGTAATTTATTTATTTATTAAGGTACATACCCAAATTCAAACATTTCCATGTATCTCTATTAACAGACTGGTACTTTAAGGAACCAAAATCCCAGGAAATGCAAACTCAAACAACACCAAAGATTTGTTTTGTACCATTTATTTTCAATGTACTTTAATTGCACTGGAACTTTAATTGAGCTGTAATTGCACTTTATTGCATGCATTTATATGAATTAAAAAATACTTAAAGCTGAAATGTAGTAGATGAAACAATTTCATGCATATAGAAAGCAGTTACCATAAAGAAAAGTTTTATCATCTCTTTTATGTCATCACCGTCAGACACTTTAAAAGTGGAGCTTGCAATCCTATTACATTTTATGTAACTATGCTTTTTATTTTCTGTTTATCCGTTCTCCCCCCACAGACCCTTTTGTTCTTGCTCAGCTCTTCCATCCCCTAGTTGTGCCCAGGGAATCTGAGAATTAGAAATTGTGTGTATGTCCTTATGCAGACGCAGGGGCTGCTGGGAATTCGATTCCCAAGCCTGCCGCGCTGGCCCCTCCCCCGAGGTGTGCTGAGAGGCGATTGAGACTCGGTGTGGTGTAGATTTTTTTTTCTTTTTAAAGGTATTTAGCGCAGGGTGTACAGGGTCTCTCTACACAGATGGGACTCATAGTGATCCTCCTGTTTTCAGCCTCCCAAGCGCTGGGATTACAGATGTGCGCCACCACGCCTGGTCTCATTTGTCGTCTCAGCACGCCCCCAAGGTGGGCAAACTTGGCAGGCTCAGGGATTGAACTCCTGTCTTGTGCGCCTGCTTGCAAGCGCTTTAATCCGCTGAGCTATTTGGCTGACCCTAAAATTAAACACCACACTCTTTTCTTTATTTTTGCATTTTAGGGAAGGATCTACAGGGTGTTAAGTGTCTCATTACTAGATCATACTCATAGTGATCCGCCTGTGACAGCCTCCCAAGAGCTGGGATTACAGGTGCTCACAGAGGCTGTCAGCAGGCGGGTCACTACAAGTCTGCTCTAGGCAGTGAGATACCGTACACGTTGTACACCCCGTCCTAAAAAAGAATAAAAATTAAAAAAAAATAGAATTTATGTCTATCACAGTATCTCCTTGTCCTCGACCTTGGCTTCAGCAACAGGAGCCTCTTGACGGAGAAGGCAACTCTGAGCAACCCGATCTTGGTGTTCATCCTCCCTGCCCTCTTCCCCTGCTGGGAGTGACTGCTTTTCTGCGCCCTCGGCTTTTGTTAGCCGTTTCTCGCCCACAGATCTAGCTACGCCTGGATTATTTTAAACACCACGGTTCTTTGGCCCTTCGACTCAGGGGGCAATTGTCTTCTTGCTGTTGCATGTCCTGGCTGTTTCTGTCTTCTTGTGTCCTTTCATAACTTCTTTTCCCCTCTGTGTACATCCCTTTCTGAAGTTCATTCCAGTTAAGCACCGAAGACCATGTATCTCTTGCTGAGAACTTAACTAATACATCATTCATACAAATTTATGAATCAGTGTTATGTGTCTTTATATATAGCATCAGGCATAAATAGTATTTAGTGGTACAAATGAACTGCTGATTAAATGCAATATGAGAGCTTAGTTCCCAAACTCATTTTGACTCACCAAATACCAATCAAAATGCAACTCTAAACCAGACTGCAAAGGTGTTGAGTTCAAATTCTCATTGTTTCTTAGAATAAGAACTCTTGTATTAATAATCTATGTCAGATGCCTTTTACTGCTATGATGTCTCTCGGGTAGGTGGATGTGCAAGAAGAAGGGGGTGGTGAATGAAAGCAAGAGACAGGAAAAGGAATATTGTAGGACTGTCCTGCTTCAAGGTTGTATATGGTGAGATTTTTGGACTTATGTGCAAACATGAGAAGTATAGAATTCTTTATCCTATTTTTAAAACATAATCTAATTTTTAAATGTTTTTTATCATATTATGCAGGGACTTAAAGTTCAACATATCAATACTTGATGAAAAATACCTGCTCCTTATTATGCCTAAGATGTTTGAAATGCAGTGAGATAGTGAGGGTAAGCTTAATAGCCTAAATTGTTTGATAATAACAATAAGCTTGTCTTCTGGATGGTTAACAACCTAAGTTTGCAGACCAAAATTAGAGAAAAAGGAGGGCTACAAGGAAAGCCAACATTTTGGCCCTAACCTTCTAAGGTCAATCAAGACTCAGTACATATGAAAACTTGTACTGTAATGTCATGTACCTTGGTAATGTCCCAAATTTTCTGATCAAGAAGATTATGGGGCCAAAGAGGAAAGTGATCGATGATGTAGAGTGTGCCTAAGGAGAGTCACATGGGGAGAAGACACTCTCTCAGGCTTTCACAGAGAGCACACTGGCCAAGCATTGGCCATGACTCATCCACATGGCTGCCGCTGACAAAGGTTCTACAATCTGAGGTGCAGGATCTCAGGATAAATCCTTAGGAATTTCACTGACCTTCTCAGACAAAAAGCTACAACTCTTATTGCACAGATCCCGCTTTACCTTGGTCTTATCCATCCAGTAGAAAAGTATGAAGACGAAATATAGGAAGTAAAGCCATGCTGTTATGTTGAGCTGTGGGGGACTCAGGTCAATAATTTCTGACATTGCCAGTTAAACAGAAGACCCAATGCTATTATGGGCTACTGGACTCTTTTAGAATATTTTGCTGAGTTTACACACCCATAATATTCAATAACGGACCTTAGAAAAAATGGGGTATACAGATGAATGTCCATTTTGTATCTGCGTATTCAAAGTGGTTGGGATAGATATATAGTTGCATTCTCTTAATGAATAGAATGATTTGTTCTAATGGTGTTTGTAAATAGGATCTCAAGTCCGCATCTTGTACAGCAATTAACCACTAAGAAGAATATATGCAGTGTGTTATTTGTTGAAACTGTACTTCCGATTTGATTTGAAACTGTCTCATTGCTGTTTATCAATAAAATTTTGGGAAAAAAATAATCTATGTCAGAACCGGCCAAGTATTTCAGTGGACTAAAGCTCCTGCTTAGGCAGAGCACAGCGGCTGGGGTTCCATCCCTCCTGTGCCGCACCGGCCCTGCCCCTGGGCACGCTGAGACTGCCATTGAGACTGGGTGTGGTGGCATGCTCCTGTGAGCTCAGTGCTTGAGAGGCTGACAAGAGGAGAATCACTGAGTCCGATCTATGTAGTGAGGTCCTGTAGACTTTGTACTAAATACATAAAATTAAAAAATAATAAAAAAATTATGTCAGTGCTTACTTGTTGATTTGGGCTAGCATTCCATTTTTAACTTAAGTCAGACTTTCACTACAGTTAGTTTTTGCCCATATATGTTGTTCAATAAAAATGTCACCACTGAGATAAGTTAAACTGAAGTTTAAATATTTCCATTTTTGTGGCTCTGTGTCACATTTCAGTATGGTAGATTTAAAAGTGATTTAAGGCAATGACTTTGTTTTTGAAGTCTCACGACAGAGTTTTTTCAGTGTTTCATGTATATACTCATTGGCCTAATTTCTAATGGCCTCCATTATTCTTATTTGTTCATTACATGTTTATCTGTTTAATGGGCCACCAACTATTTCCCTGAAGTTGTAGGCAGATGTAGCATTAGTGTTATTCTCCTAGTTTCAATATTTGCAAAGCAATAAGCAGTTTGTTGGCCATTTCTAACAAGAACAAAATTCCTGAAATTTTTATATGTTTTGTTTACAAAATCTGCCAAGATCTGCTCGGTATGCAGAGCTGTTCATGTTTTTACAGCAAGCCTGGAAAGCAACTGTTGAGGAGTGTCTATGAAGACAGGTTATGTTTCAACTTAATAAGTGAAATTGACACAGAAATTGGTCTTTGTGTAGTTTAATTTACAGTTTTGCTATATTTAATATACTAGTGAACTACAGTAATAATTAACAATGTTTTACTGAAGGGTTAATATGTGGCAGGTTCCATATTGTGTTGTCTTAATTACCCTCTCAAATATCTTAGCAGAATACTAAGAAAGAATACTTAGTGTCAGAAAAGGAAATCAAAAGGTTTGTTGCTGGAACGTGGGTCCCAGGGAAAGCTTTCCAGGTTCTTGGTGTCCTGAACCGAGACTGGACAAGACACAAAACTGAGGTAGAGGGGATGTGCACTTAATAAAATGGGATAAGAATCACACTCTACAGAGTGGGGGGGAGAGACTCCCAGAAGTGCCCTGGGTAAAAGAAAAGGCAACTTTTGTATTTAAAATTCCTGGATTGGCTTCGCCCTCATGCAAATAATATCCTAGAATTTTGTTCTTGTTAGAATATCTAACAGTTATCTTGGCAAAAATTCACCTCCCTGGGTGTGTGAGGAAAACTGCTGCTTTGAAAGACATGCTCTGTTTCCTGGTAGGAAAAACTGAAAATAGCATTTTTTCAATTGATTCTGTACAGTGCTCAGGGGCTGTAGAGTCACCATTAGTCTCCACAAGTCCCCTGGGCCTTCATGACTGTGACAAAATCCCACCCAGTTTGACTGATTTACCCCAGCCTTAATCTCCTACCATAGACTGAAGTAGCTTATAATCACACTCAAAGTTACATACTTAGTACAGTGGAGAAATATTTCAATGTAAATCTGATTGAATTTAGAATATCAGAGGCTCTCATTGGCATTTTCTGGGACCATGGCATATGTTGGTAAATGATATTGGAGTATAATCATACATAGGCTAACATAATTTGAAGCATATTTGGCCTGACTCAAGGTATGTAAGTGAGTACTAAAGATATTAGACATAAAATTAATTTTTAATGTCATGGCTGATCAATAGGAAAGGAAACATAAGAGAAGGCCCTGATTGAAAAAGAATCAGCATTCTTCTGAGTAGTGTCAATTTTTAATCATATTTAATTTTTTTTTCAACTTGAAATCTCGGGCATAGCATTTTATATTTCTATGGGATTTCAAGTTGTTACCTCTGTTTTTCTCCTCTAGTAGTTTCGTTCCTGGAGTAAAGGTCTTTTGCAATATCAAGATCATCTTATATTCATTAGAAAGAACATATGTGATAGTGTAAATGTCATTTATGTCAGCAGCACATTATTTTTTCTATTCACACATATGTGGGGCTTTAATTTATCATGTCATTTACCATCTGGTTTGGGGGATAGATTTTTATTGCATTTTAATAAAGAACATATTGAAGAAAGCACTTGCTATCGCTAAGCACATAGACATTTACATTTTTTTCCGGTTAACTTCATTGGCTATTATTTGTTATTTAAAGTTTTGGCTAAGCTATTTTACCTGTTTTGTGGGGAAAACATGTAAGTCTGCTAACTATGTTTAGTGTCACATTGAACATACAATACCATAACAAAAGGGCTGGAAATACAGCTCAGTGATACTTGGTATACATATACTGATAGAATCATTGCAAACTATCATCAAACAATAAACATAAAACAAAAAGTCTTATCAGTACTCAGTATCATTTTATTTCAAAAGTGTGTTTTATTTTTAACAAACTTGATATAAGTAAGTATATCTGTTTGATGGGAAATAAGAATAAACAGTACATCCTGGCACATTTTTTCAAAGCTTTAATAATTTTTAAAATTCTTTGTAGCTAGAACATAATGCTCCTAAAAGAGAAGGCCCCTTCCACATCCGTTACTTATTGTTTCTTTAATGAGGATAATCAATACTGAGTCATCCCAAAGGAATCAGAATTAGATCATCCTTTTGACACTGGAATTTCCTGTAAACACTAACTCCATTGTGAATATTCTATGAATGGGTTCATGCTTCTATAGTAGAGGTTTAGTTACCCAAAGACAGCAATATTTTATTTTAATGTATTTTTATCATATTTATTGACTTGTGAAAGTGCATTGTTTCAGGGTCTATTTCCATCTACGGAAATATGCATCAGGGTGTTGGGGTCTTAGTGTAACGTCCTGTTATCTGCACACATAACATACTTGTCATCTTTGTATTCTGTAGTTCAGCTTCCTCCAACTTTAAGGTCAAAACAATTATCTAATTAAGGGAAAACACAAAAAAAACTTCAGGCAACACTCAGAGCCTAACCTGACTTTGTTACGTTTTGGTAAATGTAAAGAAACTAAAAGGAAAACAGAATCTCAGGAGACCCGGGCACCTGCTTCCTAGTCTTCTCATTTGCTTGCAGTTCTGGGATACCTCCAGACAGTCAGAGACACATTTGGGAACCTTTGATCTCACAGTATTTAATTAGAGAAACCAACAGGATCTTTTATGTTTGCAGGCTAGCGACCTGCAAAAAGCCTTCTGTAATGTGAAGCCTGACAAATTGCGGTGAGTATTTTTGGACAGCAGACTTAGCAGCCCCTTTGTTGTCTCTGGGCTGTCAGCTTTTGACTCCAACAGAGTGGATTAACATAAAAAGAGAATCTTCCATTCCTGGGGCATGCCCGGAAAGCATGAATCTGCCTTTCTTGATTCTTTTATTCTTTTTTTTTCCTGAGCTAGGTCAGGTACAAAATAAAACCACTACAATTTATAGCCTTCAGCTTTTCTAAAATCTTGTTTTACATTGCCTTCGGATAGGTAGCTATTTATTTACTCAATGCCTCAGTTGTCCTTGAAGTAAAATAATGATATCCATTTTTTTTTTCTGTACCCTTGTAGCCTTTCCAGGATGAATAACCTAATGAATGCCAATCATTTTGGGTTTCACCATAATATTATCATTTAAAATAAAATATAAAATATAATAGGTAAGCCCTCCAGAGAAGATATGAAAAATACTGTTTAGAGAGTTTTAATTACAAATTATAACTATTTTTTCAACACACTTTAATGAGTTTGATTCTTTTTTGGTGTGATGAAGGGACACCTGTGATATATACTTAGATGATACCTGAGAAATGGAGTTAGTACAATTAAATTTCAGTTCATCGCATTCACTCTTGGAAGGTTTGGGATGCCTGCTTCTGATCTCTGAAATCAGAGTGCTGTAGAGTTTCAAGAAAGTTTATAATATTTGATGTAATATGGTAGCATCTCCCCTTGAGACTATTTTCTTAGGTGAATTTTTTGTAATATTTCAGGATATTTCACCCCATCCCTGGAATACTGTCAAGTGTTATCTTCCAAATATTCAAAGAACCTACAGACTTCAGTCCTTTGCTGAGACCCAGAGACACTCTCTTCCCTGGCCACTCCTTAGCCCTAAAACTCCATCTCTGTCCATATTGTAATTAACTACAGTATTATGTAAATGTTTCTGCTCCCAGTGACAGCTTTGTTAAAAATAATAATTTTATTGAAAAACAAATAGCAATGAGACAGCTTCAAAACTGATTAATAGGACAGTTTCAACAATTAATACATTGCATATTGTTGTCTTCTTAGTGGTTATTCATAGTACAAGATACAGACATGATATCCTGATCAAATACTATTAGTACAAATATTTCTTCTCATTGAATTAGAGAAAGTAGATGTATATCTATCCTAGCTATTTTGTATATACAGATGCAAAATAGTTCTTCATTTATATCGCCTTTTTTGTTTAGGTTTGTTAGAGAAGGGTATTCCACTGTCATTTAAATACTGTAGGTGCATAAATTCAGCAAAATATTCCAATGTAGTCCAGTAGTCCACAATAGTAGTGGGCTTTCCATAGGCCTGGCAATGTCAGAAGTTGTTGACTTGGTTTTAAACATCCAGCAGAAAAGTATAAAAACGAACTATAAAAAATAAAATCATATTAATATGCTGAGCTGTAAAAGGCCCAACGACAGCTTTTATCTGTGATATACTTCCACAGTCTGTGCTTTGGATGTTGAGGCTCTACTTGCATAAGTAAAGGGAAAGAAATTTTCAGCGGACCACATGTCTACCACGTGCCATTCGGACTGTGTTCTCTCCTGAGTCTTACATGCCTGACTGTGTAGGTAGGATAGTGAAGATGCCTTCTACTGTGATGCATTAGAATTTCCTTCTGTCCAGCTCCCATCCAGGCTTCTACCTTCTGTGGCACCCAGTGCATTTAAGGTCGCCATCCAATTTTATCAGTTGTATCAAAAAGGAGCTTGGTCATCCAAAAACACATTTCTCT
>NW_004524725.1:2868999-2874907 GCF_000260255.1 Octodon degus
TTTTTTTTTGCTTTCAGTGGGACTGTTCATGGATTATTTTCAACTGCCTGTGAATTAATCTTGCACTCAATATGTGCCAACTCCAGTTCACTCATTATTTTCACTACTATTTAACATCCACATTAATGTTATCATTCCGACTTCTTTGTAGAAATAATTTTTCCCCACAATAATATTTTCCAATATAAAAAGGTCTGGTGTGTTTAGGTGCAACATTGTTTTGTTTAAAAAATAATGTGTACATCTTTAGTTTTATAAGGGTCACTCAATTTTACAGCTAAGAGATTTTAGAGGTCATTTGTTTCCCTGTTGTTTGAGACTGCTCAAGGTGCGTGGGGGCTGTGAGTGTCTACCAAGTCAGTTAATGGCTAAATAAAATATCATTCAAGTGTCTCTTACATTCAATTTAAAGGTTTTTCTATTGTCATAGCTTATGTATTTGCTTCCCATCTTCTTATCTTCCAGTTGATCTGCTAGTTAGTCTCATTATTTGATTTATTTAACATATAGTACATGACTTTTAACTCTTATGCATTGAAACATTCCTACTATAATGGATATCATTATGTCATAACCTGATTAAAAATGACTCCACAATTTTTTAATAAAATGCATATAAAGTTACCTATGAACTGGTCCCAAATCTCTTTTGCAATTTAATTTTCTGATATTCAGATATTTCGCCTAACTATTTTATAAGAGTAATATGGTTTTTGGTGACATAAAATCTCAAAGCTGCATGTCCTTATTTATAATTCATGTTCCCTCAAGGTCAAACACCTATATTTCAACCCTGTAGAACAGTTTATGCTATACTCATTTAAAATGAGATGTGGGCACCATTTTAGGAAGATTGATAAAAGATCATGCTTTTGATTTAGACAACTAGAATCTGACTCTGACACCAACAATTGGGCCTTGATCTGCAGGGATGCTGACCTAGAATTCAATTATTGATAAATAGCCATCCTGTTATTTCTCTTACAGGAAATTGCCAGTATTAATAAGACAAAACCTCTAAAGACTTACCCATGTTTTGTTATTAGGAGTAGAATTATGACTGTAAGAAAAAAATAAAGTAAAACAATATTAGAGGAGGAAATGGAAAATAGGCTCAATGAATATGATCCCTCACCCTGTTTACTATTTATTTATTTATGTATTTGGTACAGGGTCTCACTACGCAGCTCAGACTCACAGTGTTCCTCCTGTTTTCAGCCTCCCTGTACTGGGATTACAGGCATGTGCCACCATGTTGGCCTTAGTCACCTGCTCAGTGGGGCCAGTGGGCATGTGGTATGGGGGATCAAATCCTGGTCCCTGCACTTACCTAAGCAGGCACTCAGTGGGCTGAGCTACCTTACTCGCCCTTCTCTCACTTTTTGTCCCTAATGTCTTTTCCCAGCTAATTTAGCACCATATAAAATATGTTTGACAGAGTGTATATTGCACACCTATTTTAATAATGAATAGCCATCTTCGTTCCTCTTTGCTGGAACAACATATCTAACACTCACGAGTTAAAGGGGTAGAGCTATATTTTGGCCAACAGCTTGTAGAGGTTTCAGACCACAGCTGGCTGGTTCCAAGACAAGGCAGCACAGCAGAGGAACAGTCCCTGGCACAGCAGGGCAGAAGCAATGAGGGGTGAAGGGAGGAGAAACTCACCCACAGTGACCCCCCTCTTCCCACCAGGCTTCACCTTCCAACATAACACTCAGCTATAAACTCATTAGTGGGCTGAATCAATCACCTCCAAAAAGTTTTATCTATACATTCATGAGGCTTTGGGGTGCATGTAGTTATAAACCACGGTAGGAATTTATTTATTTGTTTGTTTATGTCTTTATTTATTTATTTATTTATTTAGTACAAGGTTTACTGTGTCTCACTATACAGGTAAGACTCATAGTGATCTTCCTGTTTTCAGCTTCCCAAGAGCTGAGATTACAGGCTTGGGCCACCACGCCCAGTCTCAATCGCCGCCTTCTGGGGGTGAAGCCTGTGTGGCTTGAGGTGCCAGGGATCCAGCTGGCCCCTGCGCTCTGTCTAAGCAGGAGCTTTAGTCCACTGAGCCATCTGGTGGACCCTCACAGTAATAATTTAAATCAGGGGGACTATTTCCTTCAGATTTCAATCAAGGTCAATGTCTTTGGTACATATTAAGGCTACCCAGACAAAGGTCTGCAGGAATGCCTTGCTTGATTTGTTAAGAGTATGACAGCACAGGGTTAATTAGTCCCTCAGTTTAAATAGTCAGATTTGTGTTCTATTTCAGGGCCTCCTGTGCTAAATATTGGAGGAAACAGTAATCAAGCTTCCTTCAGAATATGGAGTGACTGGCAATCTCTTCTCTCTCATTTGTTTGTCATTATTAAGCAATTCTTTTCTAAATTCCATGAGTGAATGAAGATAAAATATTGACCTATGCCAGTTAAATATACATTTATTAATGCTTTCAAACCCAAATATGGAAAACTAAAGCCTTCAGATATGCTAATTGAGTAAATTAGTTTACTTTTTCTGAAAATAAGTATTTTTGATAACTCTAGAGCCAGGTTGCATTTACATTATACACATAAACATCTTTTTTTTTTTTTCTTTTTTCTTTTTTTTTCAGAACTGGGGATTGAACTCAGACCCTTGAGCTTGCCAGGGAAGCGCTTATTCTACTGAGCCATCTACCCGGCCCCTACAAATAAACATCCTGATTTGATAGATCTATGAGGTAAAATTTATTATGTAAAGGTAATATTACCTTGGGATTAGTAACATTTTACCTTTCATTTAATGAAATTGAAATTTTATATCTTTACAACTTAGACACAAGTGTCATGATTTATATCCTAAAAATTATAAATATGACTATTAGTTTAGAAAAATATTATACAGCATTTTCCATTTACATTGTCCTTGTTTTGATGTCTTTTAAAATCTCCAGTAAAAAAAAAAAATGGATATCATGTTTTCCATAAAAATTTCTCCAAAGCAGGTCAGCCAAATAGCTCAGCGGATTAAAGTGCCTGCTTAGGCACAGTGCAGCGGCCAAGATCCAATCCCTGGCTTGCCATTGCAGTCCTGCCCCTGGGGCACTCTGAGATGCTAATTGAGACTGGGCGTGCTGACCTGCGTCTGCAATCCCTGCCCTTGGGAGGCTGAACACAGGCTGATCACTACACATCCAATCTACGTAGTGAGACCCTGTAGGCCCTGTAGACTTTGCACTAAAATAAAAATAAAATAAAATAAAATTTTCTTCAAATCATAAATGCACTGAGTTACAAATGGGAAAAAGCCTAGAGAAGTAACATATTTGTTGAATTATTGAGAATCGGTATAAAATAGCCTCTAGAGCTGGCACAATTAATTTCTTCAGAAGTTCTGGTTTGAAAAGAATGGAAAACATGACAAAATAAATGACATCATTGTATCTAATTTTAACATGGGTAACTTTGGTTTATATTTATTTTCTCAGTGCAGATGAAGCAGTCAAATTTGACAGGACTGAAGCATTTAAATTAACTTCTCACATACTTTATATTTGGTTAGAATACTTCTTTTCTTAATTGGTTCAAGTTATCTTAAAAAGATCATTAATGTTAAATGATGTCTCAACAAGATTACAAATTTATTTCTTACATTCTGATTTATTTCTTACAGTTCATCAACTACTTATTACTTTATTTTAACCCTAAGGCAATACTATAATAAACTCTCACTTTAAACAGAGATTTCAAAGCCTAGGATGTTAAAGGATGTGACAAAGGCCACATAAATAGTAAGTGGTGAAACTAAACTTTGAAGTGAGATTTTAGAACAACACAACAATTTGATCCATCAGCTTTTCATGTAGTCAACGGTCTCTTCTCATGTGCCAAGAACAACTTTCAAAAGCAACTATGAAAAAGAAACAAAACAGATGAGGTCAAGTCTCTCATGAAATTTACATGATAGTAAGGGGGAAAAGATAATAAATATCTTCAGGCAGAAAAGAGTTTTGGAAGCTTATGAAGCTCAGTAATATGATAGAATGTGACATATGGAGAGTAGGGTTATCCTTAGATCAAATAACTCTCTGACCTGAGCTGTCATTAATGGAAAGAAATAACCATTTGAAAAATTTTAGAATACAGATTTAGTTCATTTTTTTATGATGTTGATGTGTCATATGCTAATGGCATACTCTTCTTATTTTTGATTTATATAAAATATAAAGTTAAATGGAAGAATCTGTATGCACATGTCTAGTAAATGGATGGAAGTAGAAGGTGATATTTACAATACGCTTCACCAAAAAGTTCTAAAATTCTTTTCTCAAAGTCCCTGCAGGTCTTGCAATAATGTAGACATCCTAATTAAGCAAAAAGTATAGCCATGCAATTTCAGAAAATGTTTGTTTAATGCTTACAAACAAGCTATTATAGTAGATATATACACACAAATCTATGTTACTAATTTTACTTAATTGAATATTAGAAATATTTGACTGAACATTTATCATTAATTCTCACAGTTGGGTTAGTTTTGGAATAAATATCAGAGGTCATCCAATGCAAATACCCATAAGAAGACAATATATATTTACTTCTGCAGATACAATCAAATTGCTTGACAATGACTTGAGGACTTCAAACTATCTTTAATGTGAAGCTTAGAGTCATTACTATGTCTTGTAAGCTGATATATAGTGATAGATTTAAAGTGATTATCTAAGTGTCACTGACCCATCCTTTATATGACATGTACATATTAAAGGTTTTTATCTTCTGAATCTAAAAGAAATGTCCTCATACTTTGTAGAAATCACTGAATCTTTTTTAAATTCATATATTAAATTAGTGAAAAAATAAGTCTTAATATTGGGCAAAAGAACAGAAATGTTCACTTTCCTCATTTAAAAAAGTGAATTTATTATTTTCTCATCATTTAGGCAAATACTGACTTGCTTATCATCACGCTGTGTCAAGCGTCCTCACAGGATCTCCATAACATAGTAAGCTGCATACATAATTGGGATTTCCACTCTGAAAAATTTCACATATCTCTTTTTTAATGTATTTAATGCAGGGTCTACAGGGTCTCACTACACAGATCAGACTCATGGTGATCCTTTCTGTTTTCAGTCTCCCAAGCACTGGGATTATAGGCGCGCGCCATCACGCCGAGTCTCATCTGCCCTTTCAGCAAACCCTGGGGGCGGGGCCAGCATGGCATACCGGGGATCAAGCCCCTAGCTCCTGCATCTGCCTAAGCAGGAGCTTTAATCCACTGAGGTATCTGGCTGGCCCTTTACTTCCACTTGAGAAACATGGGGAATGCGTATATAAAAGAAATGATGAGCTGAACAAGTTTTTCTGAAAGATATAAATGGGTTCATAGGACAGAAAAACAAACATTTTAAAGTTTGAGCTGAGATTAGGTTGAACCCTGATTGTAGTGATGAGCTGGAGGAAGACTAACAGGAGTGACAAAAAGAGAGTCCTAAGATGAAAAAAACTTAGTATTTTCTGGGAAATAAGATGAGGCCCATGTGAAAAGACGTGTTGGGAGACTCTGACAGGACTCAGGTCAAGCATGGGGGGGGATGCTTATGTTTAATTTTTAAAGTGTGTCAATGTTTAGAGGTTGCTTCAGTCAGATATGTGTTATTATAACAGATAACCAAAAAGGTTACCTTTATGAAGATAAAAGGTTTATTTAGTGCATTGTTTTGGAAGTGCAAAGGCATGCTGCATGCATGTGTCCAGTTATGTAGGGAATATCATGGCAAAGGGTGGATAGCAATCGCAGAAATACATGTCAGAGCAGAAACTGGAATAGCAGGGCCACACTCAAAGTATGTAGCAATCTTTTCCAGAGAATAACAACTTGTTCTGTGAGGATTACATGTCCATATTGCTCTACAACT
>NW_004524725.1:2876127-2876685 GCF_000260255.1 Octodon degus
TCACCCTTCACTCAGCCCGTCTTGCTTCTGAAACAGTGAGTCTGTTTCACCAGTGCCATTGACAGTATAAAGTAATAATCTGAGGTGAGAGAATGCTTGCAGCAGTCATTACAATTCATTTACAAGGAAGGGTAAGTTTGATATCATCCTTTGCAGAAAAAATAATATGTGGCAGAGTTATTTAAAATAATCTCTTTTGGTACAGCAATTCTTGTGCTACATATCATATTAACAATAAATAATTATATATGCAAATGTTATCTATAAGATTGTGGTATTATTTATAATGTTAAAACTTTAGAAAATGCTCAGTGTTCAATTAATTATGGAAAATTGACTAGATGAGTTAATAAAGATAGGTAATTTCAAGACATTTTGAGTAAACATCTGTTGACTTACCAGAATATTTGAAATACATTATTTTATTTGATAACAAAAATGTGTAATATAGCAACCATTGTTAATTTTTTATTCTTGTTTTGAAAATATGAAATTCTGTACCATATATATTTTCATATGTAGCTGTTTGTGTCTTAGTTTTTTTTGTGTGTGTGTCTT
>NW_004524725.1:2877332-2877971 GCF_000260255.1 Octodon degus
AGATACTGCTTCTCTTCCTCTCAGGATCTGTTCTTCAGCCAATATTTCTTCCTGTTAGAAATTAGTAGGAGGCAGCCAGCACAATGTTATATTGTACAAAGTCCCAGGGCTGCAAATACAAAATGGAGCACAGCAGGACAGGTGTGTGGATAAAAGACAGCAGGTAGAAAATCAGGAGGAATTAGCAGAGGCAGAAGGACCGTACAGCTGAGATGGTGACACACAGAAGGAAGGGAGGGCAGGCAGTCAGCCAGGTGGGAGAAAGAAGGAAGGGATGAGGGAGGCATCGTAAAGCTGTGGAATTCAAGCTGTGACCAAAGTATATGGTGACTGTTTAAAGAAATTAATGTTAAAATTAGAGTGTTCAAAATTAGAGTAAAAGGCACATACGCTCCATGCAAAATACCTCGTCTAACTTAAGAGACTTAGTCCATTGGTCTTGCAACCATACACAGCAGTTATGAAAGCCCTCATCATGAATTTTTAATGGCTGCCTGGCCATCAATTTAAGCTGTTTATGGCAATTTCTGTCAAATAGAAACATTACAGCATCTCCTCACCCACTTTATTCACTAAACTGGCAACACGTAATTTCTACCTCTTCAAAGTAAAACAAAACAAAACAAACAAACAAACAAA
>NW_004524725.1:2878522-2892209 GCF_000260255.1 Octodon degus
AAAGGTAGGGTGTTTTTTCTTAACTGTAATTTTTTAAAATCTTAAACATTTACATTAATTTGTGATCACATATCTTATATACACCAAGAACTTAATAACAGTGCATTTCTGAATGCACCTGAAAATGATTTAATTTTTATTTTTACAGGCACAATATATTGTTTTACTGTGGAAAATACATTAAATTTCAAATAGATCAGTAACACTTTTGTAAATCTACGTGGCTTCCACTTTTGGCTTTGTCTCAAAGTGTTTAACCCTAAGCAATTCTCTCATACCATCAGGTACTGATGCTCCTTTCCTTAGCCCAAGTAGATGTGGGTGTGTACAAGACTGTTAATACAAAAACAGCACCTTTCATTTGCATCCCTTTCTTAGAAAAGACTCTTTTGAGCCTCAAAATTCATGGATATCAGGAAATTATTGGTCTTTTATGAGATGTGTGCTTTGGTGTTCTTAAGTAGGAAAAGTTTGTAGCAGAGCACAGACATTACTTATTTATTGTAGCATAAAAAATAAAATCAAGGCTAAAATCACACTTCTTATATCTATAATCAGTAGTGCCTCTGGGTAAGATTATGGTACGGGTATTGTTACTTTAAATCAATGCATAATATGAGAAATGACTGCATTTGAATGTATATATGACTATGCACGTGATAGATATATTTACCTGACACCTATATACCCATGAATGAAATCCAAATTTGTTGCTTAGTAATTACTTTTTACAAGCCAATGCAAATATATACATTAGATTCAAAACTCTTATTTCATTTTTAAACCAGGCAGAGAGATCTGTTACTTAATGGCAGGACAGCATCGGATGATTATACTTTTGTTTATGGCTCAAAATACAGCAGAAGTCTATGGATATAAATATTTAAGTATCTTTTTTATTTTATTACTTGAGATCATATTATTAATATTTATGTTGACTGCTCTGCAGAAGCAAGAAAATTATAAAAACAATGTATTCTGCTTGATATTAGCATTCTAACATCTCTTCTAAATGCTCTTATGTAAAAGAAATTAAAAGTAAATCTAACAAATTCAGAATGAATCATTAACTGTTGCAGTTTACATGTAACCTATGCTAATTTTCAATTTTTGATTGGATAAAATAAAATGGACATGTGCAGCTGATTTTTGTTTTAAACAATTCATTTATGATTAATGTACAGAATTCTTGTCACAAAGGCCTTACCTAGCAAAATAGTGTGGAATTAGTTGCCCTTCTGAAAAATGAAATTTCAGTAATGTATTCTAACATAATGAAAGAGAAATAGGACAACTTTATTTTAAATCTAATCATTTGAGACCAAACTAATTATTTTTAGTATATTTACTTACTGTATGATGTTTAGTTTTATGTCACACTTTCCAAAAGTTTGCTGAATTACAGAGTTTGTAATTAAAAGTTTCTATAATTTTAGGTGCCAGGAAAGCCAATGTTAAATACTGATTTTTGACGCTTTCACTTTCCAAGGTCTAGAGAAAAATAAAGGTTCCTGGCAAGAGAAGCGCATTGTGCTTGGTAACAGAGACAAATCAATAACTGCAATCTCTTTGACATATCAGCATTTGGAAAGAACCTAATAGTACAAAATGGAGAAAAGTTTTCAATAGTGTAAAAGATATGTTTATCTTTCCTATTTAATTATTCAAAAATAAATTAATTACAAAATCAGGGGACTGGGGAGATGGCTCAGGAGAATAAGTGCTTCCCTGGTAAGCACAAGAGCCTGAGTTCAATCCCCGGTTCCGCCAAAAATAAAAAACCCAAAAACCCAAACATCAACAGCAACAAAACAAAGTTAGCTAGTGAAAGTGGTTAAAAATACTTTCTTATGTCTATTATGATTGTACTTCTCAGAATAGAGCACATTACTTGAAGTAATTTTGGCTGGCTAAGACTGCTTCTGATAGTCCTCATGACTTACAGTAATTCTCTGTCTATGGCAGATGTGAGCAACAGGACACTAGCACACCTCTCCCCACCTGCCCCAAGGGCCAGCACTATTTTTAACTATAACAACACATGATTTCTGTTAATGTGTACTTACTTCAGTGAGTGCTGTGGATCTATTTCCTCTGGATTTCTATGAACTAAATAACAATTAAGTGCTAAATTATGCCATAATAAAAACATTGTTTCTACATTTCTTTATACATTGAGGTGTAGAGAATTAAATCAGTTGCCCAGTTGAATAATTTGACAGAGTTTTGAATCCAATCAGTACACCATTAAAACCTCCCCATTTTCTTTTTATTATTATTTTTTTTGGGGGGGGGTGAAAACCGGGGATTGAACTCAGGCCCTTGCGCTTGCCAGGCAAGCACTTATTCTACTGAGCTATCTCCCTGGCCCCTTATTATTTATTTTTCTTTCTTTTTTAAAAAGTGTATTTAGTACAGGATTTCACTCCGCAGCTCAGACTCATAGCGCTCTTCCTGTTTTCACCCTCCCCAGCACTGGAGGTACAGGCATACACCACCATGCCGGGGCTCAGCGGCAGACTCAATGCGCCCTAGGCAGAGCCTGCACAGCGTGTGGTGGTGGGGATCTAACCTGTCCTTGCGCTTAGTGGGCTGAGCTATCCTGCCAGCCCTTAGAGCTTTCCCATTTTCATGGCTGCCACTTGATAGAGAATCATCAAGATTTAAGATATATTGAGCCCTTGGGACTGTACTATTTATTACCAGACTATGGGGATTTGAGATAATATTAAGAACATAGAGAACTTGGGAAATATTTACATAATTATTTTCTGTACTGCCTGACAGGTAAGAATAGATATTGACTTCTTTGTAACTGAAATTGCTACAATTATGTCAAAATATATTTGGTATATATAATAGTCAGAAGTTAAGTATATTTTGGTTTAGAGAAGACTGAGTGATTTTATGACTTGTTATTTTTTCTCTCTAAAACTAAATGAAAAATTTAAAAAATAAAATAAAATGAAAACAAGCAGTAACCATGCAGATTATGTCTAACTGAAAAGTTTTTAAGAAGACAGAAATTTATTTTCAGCTAAGAAAGAAAAGAGAAGACAGAAGAGACAATTTGCACTATCATTATTTTTTTCTCATTACACATCCTTACACACACACACACACACACACACACACACAAACACACTATACATATTGTACATTTGTACATGCTAGCCTGGTAAATAATGTTCCATTTTATTGTGGTATAGAGCAAACCAAAAGAAAATTTATTCTATTTTCACGCTGTCTGGTTATATTCAACAGAACTCAAGGCAAATCTTTTTTGACCAGTTCTGTGGCTTTGTTACTGCTATTTGCTTGAAGTTTCTACAGACCACTGTGTGCTGGTCAGAGGCAATAACCCTGAGCTGCAGCCAGAGACTTTCCTATTGCTCATGTGGACCTCTGAACAGGAAGCTTCATCTTTCTCTATGTGGGTTCTTGGAACCTCACTCTCAACAATTGCAACCTACTGACAACTGAGTGAATTTACACCAAATGCTGACATACTGGGAAATACAACCAGATCTCAGAGGCAATATTCACGGACCTATAAAGGAAGCACATGATGTTGAAATTCAAAGTGCTTGCTCTTACCCACAGTGCTGGACATTTACAAGACCCACATGTCATAATGCTTAACAATACAATCTTGAGAGTTTAGTGTCAGTGCAGACTGACAACAGGTCATATCGATACCTGCAGCGTAGAAATACAGAATGTAGTTTTCTCTTTATTCTCATGTGGCTTTTTAGATCATTGCAATGATTCTTTGGAGGCAGATGACTTCAAGTGTACTTCTTTCCAAATGATGAGTAAGTTAGACATTGCCTTCTGTCTGTATTTGGTTAGCATACAGAGTAATATTTTCATAAAGGTAGGTATAAAGTTACTCATTTTCCCATGCTTGTGAAATTGTCAAATAATCTTGAAGTTTACATGTCAAACTTGAGAAATACATGGTATGGTACACACTCTTATTTGACCTACGAGTCATGTCTTCTGTCAAGGAAAACTGTGATTCAATAGTTTAATTTCATATTGGCTGAGAACAGTACTAATAAGCTCAGGATATGTAACTCATTCAGAACCACAATACCAAGGTAAGACTAAGAAAACACAAGGATTTTGCTTTAAGAAATGTATAATTTTCACAGACATATTTAAAAATAAAATATTATGGGAGATGTGACAAAATTAGGATTCATGCCTTTCTGTTTGTTGGCATTGTGTGTATTCATTTCTTTGTTTTTAAACAGAGTATTTCTTTGTAATTCAGACCATACTCAATCCAGCTACTAGGTCCAGACTCACCCTGAATGTGTGATTTGTCTGCCTGAACTTCCCAGGAGCTGAATTTTAGGTGTGTGATGCTGTGCTTAGTACTCCTTATCTTTTATGGATGATAATGAGTCAAACATTTTGGAACACTTATAATGTGCCTACAGACTACTCTAAGTTTATTTAGTAGCATTTATTTGCCAGCCACATTTGCTTTACTCCTCTGCATGTAACAGCTCATCTTTATATTTTATACATATGAAAAGACTCAATTCTTCTCTATTTTGCAATGTGTGCAGAAGATATTCACCACAATATGATGGTTGTTCTGACTCTATTTCTCTTAGTTAGGTATGTTAGTGCATAGAGAGGTCTATTCACAGGTACAGTACTGTACTTGGGATAGTTCATGGGTCAGGCTGAGTGTGTAATAGCAACTGTAAGAAAATACACTTTTATTTGATGAATTGGATTAAATAAATTTTAGATGTTTGTTTACAGTTATTAGGCTTGAGATATGTAAATGCCGTGATCAAATATTTTTACTGCACCTTTTAATTAAAAATAAAAATAAAGAAACATTAGTGACCGTGAATGAGAAAGCAATTTTCGCCCAATCAATTTCCAGTCAATTATCTCCAAAGGTGCAAAGAAAGAGTATGCTCTAGCCTCTCACAAGGGAAGAACATAAAAAAAATTTTGTTTACTTAGGATACGTTATAAACTTATAATATAAAATATATTATCAAACTGATTTTATTGCTAACTGTCATCAGGCAGGATGTTCATTTCAGGAATGAGATGGCTTGTTTGCTTTAGGCACTGAGGCCTAGTTCCACTTACACACATTTAATCAATTTCCTAGCTTTCGTGGCTCCCAACATATCCCCCTTTTTTTGTTTTGTTTTGTCAGAAATGGGTGCTCCACTGCAGTTAGAGAAGCTGTATTTGGAGAACTCTTTAAAGGACCTTTTCATACTTGAAACCAGTCTAAAGACTGTAGGTAGTTGAATTCAGCAAAATAACCCAATATAGTCCAATATTCCATAAAAGTAGTGGGTTTTGTACTGATAAAATAATGTGGATATATATGACAATTAGGATAGATATACAGATACTTTCTCAGTTCAATGAGAAGAAAAGTTTGTGCAAATATTGTCTACATCTTGTCCTCTGAATAACTACTATGGAGGTAACAATATGCAATGTATTAATTATTGTAACTGTCCTACCAACCTGTTTGAAACTGTTTCATTGCTATTCTATCTTTTTTCTTATTAAAGTGAATAAAAGATAAACATAAAATAAATAAATAAAATAAAAAACAATAATTATAGAAACAAAAAAAAGAAACATTAGATGAAGGGTAAGGATTAAAGGGTTCTCAGGACAATAAAAATGGGAAGTAACAAAGTTTACTGTTACACTGGGTACATGAACTAAAGGAGCATATCAATTCCATTGAATTCAGTTAGTACGTTTTGACAGATTTAATATTTCAGGTCAATATATTGGACCGTGAGATCTAAGTATCCATCTAAAAGTTGTAAGGCAGCCAAAAGTTATATCAACTTTGCTGGTGATATTTCATTCTTATTTGAGCAGAACAATTACAGGGCTACAAAGATAAATTACTAAAAGTTCTTATATTAAACTGTTCCCTGTTTTGCCATATGGCCGGGGCTTTTGATTTGTGTGATATGGTTTTTTTCTCAGGAATCCTGCAAAAGGGGGCCGATGAGCCTGATGAAGGGTGATGGAATGCAACAAATCTCACCTGGCAGTGAAAGCAATGGTTTCGGATTTTTTGAGTGTAAAATGTAGAAGTATATGCCAATAAAAGCAGATACAGAAACTTTTGTCATTTCCCAAATGAGATAGAATAAAATAGAAACTATAATTTATCGTGTACCTGTTGGAATCAATTTAATACTAACCCATTTTCATACGTTCTGTTACTTCATTTAGATAAGGCTGAGATTAAGTTTCTATTAATTGAAACAGTGTCTCTTCAGTGTGGAGTATAATATTTGATGACTGAAAAAGGACATTTATCTGTAATGCTTTCTTGGTTCCTGCATCTGTCAGTGTACTCCATAAAAGAGGAAACTGAAACGCACAGAAGTGCCTTCCTCTAAGTTGTACTGCTAATGCAATTTTGATGTGAACCCATATTTTTGCAGCTGTTTGTAATTTTTAAATAATCATACTGGACAAATCTAATTAGATTTACACTTTTTCATAGCATTCTTGTAGCACCATGGAAAGAATTATTATTTGTTTTAAAAAATGAACAAATTGCTTTGTAAGTCTTTTTTTTTTCTTCCTTTTGCAGGTGATATAATGTTAGGAATAGTTTCCCAAAGATTTCATGGCCATAGACTTATGATGAATATGTATTTGCATTAATGTGGTCATCTATCAAGTAGTAGTTTATGCTGATGCTCATCAGGTTGTGTGCAGTGTGGCTAGCACAGGACTTGTGTTTTATCATACAGCACATTGACAGGATCATCTTGGAAAAATAAATTCAGGGTCTTAAAATTTGGTTAGAAGAGAGAGGGCAGGTTATAGTACATGACAGATTGGCACTTTGCTTCAAGTACGAGATTGATTGACCTATAGATTTTACTCAAAACATTAATGTACAATGCTGCAGGCATAGAGAAGCATTAGGTTCTCAAGATGGATAGGAGGAGAGCACTCACATTCCTTGTTCCCACTTTCTTCAAGATAAATGTAGTCATAGAGAGGCAAAGAACAACGGGCAATGAATAGATGAAAGAAGCAGAATTGATGAGATTGCAGCTAACTTACCAGGCAACTGCTGAAGTTTCTTCATTTTCACTTCACCAGAAAATGCAATCTGTGTTAAATATATCATTGCTTTCCTTTGTATCGAGCAGTTTGTTGTATTTGAAAAAAAAAATCATTGGTTGGTTTCCTTCTCTGTTATAACTACTTCATAAAAACATGTTGTTTGATACTGTAAGAAACATCCAACTGTTACTTCAGCACTGATATATTGGTCTAAACTCTACTCAGATATACATAAAGTTGTTTTGAAAATATATCTGTAATTGATATATTAATACATTTATAACTATATTAACTAAACAGCTGAATTCAGTATATTCCTATAATTTACTTTCATAAATTAAAATTATAAGCCATTGTATATTAGAAGACAGATTTGTATCATATTTTATCTCAAAAATCCATAGACTTACTTGTTGCCCATTGTCACAAGAATGTTAAAGAAGCTCAAAATTAAAATAACTGATCAAAATTGTTGCTCATGAATGTATGAATAGCCTCTATTTTTATTTCAGTTTCAATTTGAATTCACAAATATCTTACAAATAATCTAAGAGAAGATGAAAATATTGAACTCAAGCTTTGCCACTTGAATTAGTGTCTGTTAAGTATCATTTCCTCTCAGTAGTTAATTAATTTTGTGTTTCTGAAAATGATAACTAACTTAAATGGCACATATCTATTTCTTTATGATTCAAAAGGTTAGGAATTTGCTTCATGTCTTGGGCTAAAATTAAGGACTTAGCAAGACTGTATTTCATTTGTAGAGGAGGTCTATTTCTTTCCTATTTGGGTTGTTGATAAAATCCACATCCTTACAGCAAAAGAATGAAGAATGAGATTCTTTTCTGTTTATTCGGTTTTATTTTCTCCCTCTCTTTTTCTCCCTTCCTTCCTTCTTTCCTTCCATTCTCTCTCTCTCTCTCTCTTTCCCTCTCTTTCTCCAACTGCCAGTGAATGGCTAGTCTCAGTTTTCAAGGCCTCAAACATCACTTGCCTCTTGTTCCTTTATTTTCTAAACCATGGATGGTAAAGTAAATTACAATTTCTCTGAAATACCTAGTAAAGTTATCCACTTTTAAAGAACTATGAGGCATTCCACCTCAGTGGACCTAATGGGAGAGAGAATTGGGACCGGAAACCACTGGGTACAGCTGGCCCATTCCATACTGCTGGGCCCAGGGAAGCCCAGACCAAAGCCCAGAACTACAGGAGAATTCTCATGAAACAGGTAGTGGCAGGTAACTTGGGTGAGCTACTCTGCCTGGAAGACCTTAGGTGTATAATGGGAAGGTGACCAGACAGAACTGAGGGATAATAATTTGAATACAATATGCCAATTTAAAGATCTTCTTAGTTACACAGCTATAATGTTTGCTTGTATAGTCCAATGTACAAACCCATTAATTACCAAAGTTTGTCCATTTCTAAATTTCACTAACTGTTATTAGCATTGCTAATTTGTTCTAGGAACAAATAAGAAACCATATCTTTCTTAACCACATGTTTTCCCTTTGGTATTAATATCAGGAGGATCTTGGGTAATAACTCCACAAAAGTCCTACAATGAAGGACAGAGGACAGTGCCAAATGGAAACCAATATCTCCCTCTTAACGTATAGAGAAGGCAAAATCTTGGGACACACACGAAACAAGAATCTCCAAGTCAAGACATACAAAAAAATGAAATAAAAGTTTTTAAAAAGACTCTTTACAGAGAGGGTCTGATTCCAGTGACACAGCTATTTATTATAAAATTTTCACAAAAAGGTAACAGAGAAATCAAAATAAAAATATCTTTCTGAAATAGAAAATAACAAAAAAGAAAGAGGAAAATGCATTCTCAGGCCCTGAGTCCACTCAGAACAAAGCCAGGAGACATCAGCACAGAAAAAATTGGAAGCCAAACACCTGAAATTTCTGACACAATAGCAACTGAAGTAAAGAACTGCAGAACAGTATAGAGGAAATCAGATCAGAGATAATTTCACAGGTAAAAAATGAAATGAGAACTACAAATAAAGAATTACTAAGAATTTCTAAATAAGATGCTCATAAAAAATAGAGTAGAATAGAAAAATGATGAATCCTTGAATGAGCAATATAAAAAGAAATATAATGTGTGAAGCAGATTCAAAGAGATATACAAGAAATTAAAAACTTAATCACAAGTTGGCAAAACTGTCTGATTGAAAGTGAAGATAGTCTTTTATACCTTGAGAACATTGTAATAGCTAGTGAAAAGGTAAAGAAAGCTCTCTTAAAAACAACTGGGATCCAGGAAATACTAATTCAACATCTGCAAGATGATGCACAGATGAAGAGCAGAAATCTAATTGGCATCAGTGAGAAAGAGGGAGGCAACACAATCAACCTAAAAGGAAAATGGGCAGAAGTAATAGCAGAAAACTTCCTAAATATGGGGAAACAATCTGACATTCAGATAAGTGAGGCATAAAGAATGTCAAATAACATCAATGCAACAATATGCTACATAAAGAAACACATAAAGAAATTCATAAGCTCTAAGTCAAAGGATGGAAAACAATACTAGGTGCTCCAGGAGCTCATTACAAAGCCGACCTAGCTATACTATTTGCAGATAATCTAACTTTAAACAAAGAATGATCAAACAAGATAAAGAAGGTCACTATATATTGCTTAGGGAAAAATTCAAGAAGGTGAGATAACAGTCACAAATATATATGAACCAAATATGGGAGCAACCAAAGGTATAAGACAAATTGTAAAGAACATGAACAGTCTAATAACCAATGTCACAATTTTAACAGAGGACCTTAACACCCCTTATTTCAAAAAGATAGGTCAAGCAGACAAAAATTACCAAAGTGGTAAAAGAACTGAACCAAACCTTTGAACAAATGGACTCAGAGGACATACACACAGTGTTCCACCCAACAAAATCTGAATACTCATTCTTTTCAGCTGAACATGGGACATTTTCTAAGATAGACCACATACTAGTCCACACATCATGCTTAAGAATATGTAAGAAGGATTTATTTATTTTTTTGCCTGGCTCAGGATACCTTAAGGGCAGGTCAAGTAAGGCATGAGGATCTGAGATCAAACCACACTATCCTGAGCTTGACTGCATTTGCTTAAGGAGGTACTTAAACAACTGAGCTAAACTGAAGGCCCCCAAGTATATGCAAGAAAACAGAAATTATCCCGGGCATATTGTCTGACCACTGTTCAATAGAACAGGAAGTTAATAACAAAGGAAACCACAAAAATCGCATAAACATATGGAAATTAAATAATATTCATTAGTTACAGAAGAAGTTAAACAAGAAATTAAATAATATCTAAAATTCAATGGAAATTGAAGCACAACTTACCAGAATCTGTAGAATGTAATGAAAGCAGTTATTAGAGGGAAATTTATAGTGATTAACTTACACATTAGGAAAACAGAGCAAGAACAAATAAATACCTTAACGCTGTACCTCAAGCTTCTAGAAAAAGAAGAACAATGTCCAAAGCCCAACGACAAGAGGAAATCAAAGATTTGAGCAGAAATTAATGCAATTGAGACAAAGAAAACAATACAAAATATTAATGAATAAAAAATCTGGTTCTTTGAATGATTTAATAAAATTGGTAAAGACCTAGCTAACCTAATCAAAAGAGGGAAAAAAAACCCTCAAAAAATAAGGAATGAAAAGGGAAAAATTACTACAGGCTTCTACCTCAATCTGATAAAAGCCTGTAGAAAGTCAGAAGGTCATTAATAGCTACTTTGAAAATCTTTACTCTCACAGAATCAAAGACATCGAAGAAAGAGATGAATTCTCAATAAGTACAAATTACCAAAATTGAAACAAGAAGATACAAAATCTCTGAACAACTCAATATTAGCCAACTAAATTGAAAATGCAATAAAAAATTTGCTGATGTAGAAAAGCCCATGTCCTAATGGATTTACAGATGCATTCTTCAAGAAATTTAGAGAAATTTAATCCCAATACTCCTCAAACTCTTCAATGAAATTCTAAAGGAACCAATATTCCAAAAACATTTCTGGAGAAAAGTATTATACTAGTACAAAAATCAGAGAAATATTTAACCATAAAAGAGAACTTCAGGCCAATCTCTCTCATGAACATAGATGCAAAGATCTTCAATAAAATACAGCAAGTAGAATACAGCAAATCGTCAAGAAGATTATACACCATGACCAGGTAGGATTCATCCTAAGGATGCAAGGATGGCTCAATGTACACAAATCTGTAACCGTAATACACTATATCAATAAAGCCAAATCCAAAATCCACATAATCATCTCAATTGATGCAGAAAAGGCTTTTGACAATGTTCAACACTCATTGATGATCAAAGCCCTACAGAAAATTGGAATAGATGGCTTCTACCTCAATCTGATAAATGCCATCTATGACAATCCAACAGCCAACATAATTCAAATGAGGAAAAACTGAAATCTTACTTACTCTCAAATCTTGTACAAGACAAGGACATTCTCTATCACCACTGCTATTCAATAGAGTTCTGGAATCATTAGCTAGAGCCATTAGAAAAGAGAGAAATAAAAAGAATAAGAATAGATAGAGAAGAAGTTAATTATAATGATTTTCAGGTAGCATGATACTTTATTTGGGATACTAAAATAACTCCACCAAGAAGCTCCTAGAATTAATAAATAAATTCAGTAGCATAACAGTAACAAAGTCAATACCCAAAAATCAATATCATTCCTCTACACAGAAAACAAACATACGGATAGAAAAATTAGAGAAACAATAGTCTTCACAATTGTACCCCAAAAAATAAGATACCTAGGAAACAATCTAACTAAGGAAGTAAGACATCTATACAAAGAAAATTACATATTCTGAAAAAAAAAAAGAGATCGAAGAGGATTTCTGAAAATGGAAAGATATTTCTTGCTCCTGGATAGGAAGAATTAACATTGTGAAAATGTCCATACTCCCAAAATTGTTGTACATATTCAATGAAATCCATGTAAACATATCACCAACATATCTCACAAATCTAGATAAAATGATGCTAAAACTTATTTGGAACCAGAAAATATCTAGAAGAGCAAAAAAGTACTGGGCAACAAAGGCAAGGCATGAGGCATACAACCCCTGACTTGAAATTATACTATACAGCTACTATGATAAAATCAGCATAGCACTGGCAAAAATACAGACATGAGCATCAACAGAATAGATATGAAGATGCAGATACAACTACAAACAGACTCATTCATTTTGTATTTGACAAAGGGGCCAAATATGTTCACTGGAAGAAAGATAACCTTTTTAACAAATGGTGCTGGAAAAACTGGCTCTCCACATGCTGAAAGTTAAACTAGAACTGGATCTATCACCATGCAATAAACTTATGTACAAATGGATTGCATATCTAAACATTACAGCAAAAAGACTAAATCTCCTGGAAGAGAAAGTAGGTGAAAATTTTGAAGACATAAGAGCAGGAAGACACTTTATGAGCAAAAACCAAACTGCATGGGAAATACTTGAAAGAATCAACAAGTGGGACCTCCTCTTATTGAGAAGTTTCTGCATATCAATAGAAATCACCAACAGAGTGAAAAGACAACAGATTTCGAAAAAAAAAAAAAAAACTTAACCATTAATCACTAAGACAAAGATCTTCTATCTAGAATATATAATGAACTGAAAAAAAGTGAGGGCCCCAAAATGGGCATATGAGATGAATACACAGTTTTCAGAGGAAGAAATACAAGAGGCAAATAAATACCTGAAAAAAATTCTCCACCTCACTTGCCACTTGAGAAATGCAAATTAAAACAACATTGAGATACCATTTCACCCCAGAAAGAATGACTACCATAAAGAAATCAATTAATAATATATGCTGGAGGGGCTGCAGGGAAAAAGGAATCCTCCACTGCTGGTGGGAATGTAGAGTGTTATAAGCATTACAGAAATCAGTGTGGAGACTTTTCAAAAATCTTGGAGTGGAAATCCCATTCAATCCAGCTATTCCCCTTGTAGATACTTTCCCAGAAGAGCTGAAAACATCATACCACAATGATACATGTGCACCCATATTTATAGAAGCACATCTTGTCATAACCAAATCTTGGAGGCAACCAAAATACCCATTACCTGAAGAGTGGATGAAAAAGTTGTGTTATTGTTATACAATGGAGTATTACTCAGCTACAAAGACAAACTTGAATCCTTCATAGGTAAGTGGATGCAACTAGTGGCTATACTAATAAGTGAAACAAACCAGACCCACATGCAAACATTGTATTGGCTCCCTAGTGTCAGAACCCACAAGAAGAAATAAAATCTGAAATTTATAACAGATATAGTAAAATAGAAACAGAACTTAAGGATTAAACAACAAAGAGGAAAGAAAGGAGAAAAGATAAGCAAAACGGTAGGGGGAAAACATGCAAGTGCGTATCCAGGATGGTTGAACTGATGGTAATAAAAATCTCCATCAGTTTTTGAAAGTAGCATTAATATGTAGAATTTTCACCTTGAATAACTCTGTATGCTAATATCTGCAATCTAAACAAATACATTGACTGCAGCAATGTGTA
>NW_004524725.1:2892699-2908424 GCF_000260255.1 Octodon degus
AAAAAAAAAAGATCTATGAGGATAAGTTATTCAACATCCCTCTCTTGAATGCATCCTACTTGTCTCAGTAAATGTTTTCTATTTGAGAAACAGATAAACAAACAAGGTAACATCCAGATAACCCAGATAATCCAGGATAATCTCATCTCAAAAGTACCTAACTGCATGGCTAAGGAGATAGTTGTCTGTTTAAATGCCCACCTGCCACATGCAAGGACCCGGGTTTGATCCCTAACACTGCATACTGTGTGGGCCCTGGAACCCTGGGCGCATTGTGCTGGCACTGAAACTGGTTGTGGTGGCACACACTGTAATCCCAGCACTGGGAAGGCCAAGACAGGAAGATCACTATGAGCCCAAGTTGCACAGTGAGACTCTGTACCAAATGAATGAATGAATGAATGAATGAATGAATGAATGAATGAATGAATAAATAAATGTTTTTAAAAAATATCTAATTGAACATACTTGAAATTCTTCTTGGCTATGTAACAGGATGTATTCACATATGCAAATGATTAGTGTGCAAACTTTGGAGAGGAGATACAATGATTAACACATCCTTCTAAATCAGATTCATTTACTCTTAAAAAGTTATTTTACTGATATATTTTATTTCAGATTTTTCAGTATTTGTTTATAAGAGATTGATGCAATTTTCAGTGTTTAAAATAAAACTTAATTAAGGTGTGTGTCAGTTTATACCACTGCAACAAATATCAGAGACAATAAACTTTAAAACAAAAGGCTTATATTTAGAACATATAATGAATTGAAAGAAAAATCAGGCCCCCAAAATTCAAAGAACCAATTCAAATATGGCTGTCTGAGATGCATACATATTTATTAAATGAAGAAATGCAAGTGTCATAAAAATATAAAAAATTTTCAACATCACTGGTCCTTCAAGACATGAAAATTAAAACTGAGATTCCATCTCACTCTTGAATGGCCATCATCAAGCAATCAACCAATAACGAATGCTGTTGGGGCTATGAGGAAAAAGAAACGATTTTCCACTCCTAATGGGAGTATAAACTGGTATAAACAGTGTGAAAAATAAGCATGAAGATCCTCAAAATACTAGGATTGGAGGTCCAACCCAAGCCAGTATTTCTCCTTATGGGTATCTCCCTACGAGGATGAAAAACATCATACCTCAGTCATA
Source organism: Octodon degus (assembly GCF_000260255.1). Lineage (NCBI taxonomy): Eukaryota > Metazoa > Chordata > Mammalia > Rodentia > Octodontidae > Octodon > Octodon degus. The sequence continues at coordinate 2,893,868 of NW_004524725.1, forward strand.
CCTGTGCATCCACATTTATAGCAGAACAATCTGTGAAAGGTAAATCTTGGAAACAAACCAAATTCTTATCAAACTAGGAATGTATTAAAGAGATATTTTGTTTTTATTACAATGGGGTAATACTCAGCCATAAAAAGGGACAAAGGAGACTTACAGATAAATAGATGCAACTTGAAACCATACTTATAAGTGAAATAAATCAGACTCCTAGGTGTAAACATCATATTGTCTCACAGAATGAGAAGCTAAGTGAATATGATCTAAAATGTACAACAAATATTTGAAACAGAGAAGAAACTGTCCAAAAGAAAAGAAAAACTGTGATTGGAGAATGGGAAAAGGAAGGGAAAAGGGGAAAAAAATAAATCTATCTATCTATCTATCTATCTATCTATCTATCTATCTATCATCTATCTATCATCTATCTATCTATCTATCTATCATCTATCTATCTATCTATCTATCTAACAGCTAAAATAGTTGCTATAGTTATGCAGCTAGTATCTCTTACTTCATTGAAAAGAGAGGTTTGTGTTCATATTGTGTGGACAATATTTCATGCCTACATCTTGTACTTTGAACTATCATGAATATAACAACACACAATATATTATTATTATTACTTTCCTATTAGCCTATTTTGAAACTGTTTTATTGTTATTTTAAGTATTTTCTCTTTAAAATAAAAAGATAAGCCTAAAAGAGAAAATGTTTATTTTGGTTGACCCTGGGAAGTTTTAGCCCATAATTAGGTGAATTTCCTTTTCAGATGTGGATGACGAGTGTTGCCCATAGAGCAATCAGCAAGAAAAAGTAAGGGAGAGGGCAGTCAGAGGCCTGCAATCCCACGCAGGGCGCAGTCCCCGACAGCTGAAGACCTCCCACAAGTTCCGCCCCAGAAAACTTCTGCCCTCTCAGCAGCACCTCACAGTGGACCAAATCTCTGACACGTGGGCCTTTGTGAGACATGACCCAACCAGAGCGGCCCAGGGGCTACACCAGTTCAATAAATATTATTGAACTCTAAGTGGTTTTGATTAAAATCTGAGCATCATGGGATAAAATGAAAGAATAAATATCATGTTCTTCATGCAACGGTGTGACTACATCACCTTTACCTGAGGAAATAAGAAGCTAAAGTTAAATCATTAGGTTAAGATTCTAACATATTTTTAATTTACTTAATTAGGATTTGCTTAGCCTTAATTAGTGTAAGTCGATGGATGATGCGTCCATAGATTGTCCGAGCCCGCTGGAATGATGTGCAAAGTATCCTATGTGTATTTCTTTTTAAACCCATGGGCCATCAGTGCATAGTTTAACTTTCAGAAGAGGCACTCAATATTTGGCAGTGAAAAGAGCTTCAGAAGTATCTTTATGTAGGTTGATTATCGAGTTTAGTGTGCAAGTTCGTACAGCAGCTTGAATGTGCAACACAGACAATAAAACTTGCTTAATTTCCATAGATAACTCTTCTTAAACAAATTTATTGCTTACTTCCTTTATATGTCAATCTTGTGTACTGAATCTTCCGTAGGAGAAAATTACTTAATGCTCAAGTGGTAACAACTTATATCATTTGTATTAATATCTGCATGATTCTGGATGGTAAATACAGTTACAGGTTACATGTTTTCTTTTCACTTAGTAACAACCTATAATGATCTAAACTCCAGCAAAATGAAGCAGGCCTGTTGGCCACTGCAGCTTTTACTAACTCTTGCTTTAATCTGTTACAAGTCTGCTTCTCCTATAATTGTAATTTGAATATGAAAAGACACACACACACACACACACACACACATATATATATATATATATATATATATTTTATAAACTTGAAACTTTAAATTTTTTTTTTATTTTTAGGGAAGAGTCTACAGGGTGTTTAGTGTCTCACTACTAGGTCGGACTAAATGCACGCCAGGGGGCAGGGCCAGGAAGGCAGGCTCAGGGATCAAACCACCAGCCTCTGTGCCTGCTCACCCACATTTTAGTCTGCTGAGCTATTTGGCTGGCTCTTGAAACTCTATTTTTAACTACAAAGATCAATTCTTTCAGAGTAATGTTTTATTTATCCTATAAATATAAAGCTTCTTTTAAGTAGAACGAGCAACAAGAAAACAAAAATATATGTAATTCTTCAGACATTAGATATTGGATATGAAATCTTCTACTTTTCCATTTTGTAGCTGAAAAGTATCTTCTTTTGCCTGTATGATAGAAGATATTAGAGCAAATTCTCAGGCAATATATTAAGCTTATATCTATTTTTGTCTGAGCAGTATGGAGGTACTGAGAAGAAGATAGGATTTCTCCAAATGACAAGATACAAACCCTTGCTAGGTTTGTTCCATGTCTTTTCCTGAGATCTACTTAGAAAGATACTTTACTGAGCTGTTAAATTCCATGTGACTGACTAGGCAACAAACAGAAAAGACAGAAGCTAAGGGCCACAGGGCTTTGCAGTTGTCAGCAGGGTGATAAGCTGGCACTTTGTCATTGGAAGCGAAAGAGTACTTAAATGATACTGGCTGCAGCGGTGGCCATAATTTGTTGGCCTCCAGAGGCTCTGCTGGTGTGTTACCTACCTTTCCTACTCTCTGCTTCTGTTTTGCTGGAGTCTGCATTATAAGTTCTCTGTGATCCTCCTGCTTGGTCTCCTTATTTCTCTAGCATTAAAAAAATCAGAAAAGAGCAGGTAGCACAGAATATAAGAAAAGCAAATACTTCCAAAATTGTTACTAATTTTGTATAAGTAATGTATTACTAAGATGGTGGTATGGATAGATGACCAGTCAACAGAAAATTGGACTTTACAAGGCCTGAAACAAAAATATAGCAGTGATGTTTATACATAATAATTTGCTCTTAGGCTGCAACATGAATGAGTCTGAAAAGCGGTCATCTGAAAATATTTATTTATTAATAAAATGCATTTTCTAAAAGGAATTGATTTCAAAATCCTGCAGAGGGTCAGGAAAAGGCTTAAAGAATTAAATTGTTTGAAATAAGATCTTAAGACTTTTTTAACTTACAGGAAAGCAACAACTTGAAAGAAGTGACTTTTTTTAACCTCTTTTTCCTTCATATCCTGCAGCTGCTTGTGAAGGAAGACGTTTTGGAAACCAAAACAAAACAAAACAAAACAAAACAAAAACAGTGAATGAAACAAACGCAATGCAGTTATATTTTTATGAACAAATTTTTTCTATAACTACTTGTACAGTATATTTTTCCTATTCGAAACTCAATGAAAGAACTAAAGGTGATGACTATGTTTTCTTTTAGCTTTTTGCCACCCAATATATTAATTGCACAAATGAATGGAAATGCTTTTGTTGATCTTGAGAGGATGAATAAAGTGGTGAGTGAATTACAGAGTGTATAATTTTGTGTTGAGTTAAAAATCCAGCAGTCATGCTCAATCGCTAAATGACCCCGTCTCTGACACTTCAGACAAGAGACAAAAGCTGAGAAATCATTAGGAAGATTTCCCACAACATAGATACTGAGATGGAGATTGGCAGCCAGGATACTACTGGGTGACGGGTCTCAGAAGTGCTACTTGTACTAGTCCATAGCATGCGTCCCGAACCCTGGCTGACAAAAGCCACTCCTGACCATCTCAAAGCATGGCTGTCTCTTCAATGTTTTGTTTCAAGGGAAAGCAATGCATTTGCTCTGGATCCTCCTATGGAACCTGGTCATTCAGTGGCTCTCTCGGTCTTCCGCAGCACGTGGCTGCAGACTGTTGGCAGTTCAGGGAAAATCGTGTCTGGGGAGGGAGCGTTGGGAATGCTTAGAAATAAACATGTTTGTCTAGCAGCTAAGCTCATGAGTACTTAGTTCTTCAAGATTAGTATTTGAATTACGGATCATTATATAGGAGCCATAAGTCCTGAACTTCTGTTATTTTTTTCCTGTGGGAAATTAATTTTTTGAAGGAAAATTTTATACATGACAATCATAATTTTCTCAGAGCAAATTAGAGCTACAGAAGCTTTACATTTCTTTTAGAAAAACCTTCACATTTTCAAGCAAAGAATTGAAATTCAGAATGAATATAATGCCTAGGAGCTGAGTATCTGGTTTTGAGCTGACTCTAGGATAGCTTCTTTTCTAGGTTAAAAGGTTTCTCAACAACTTCTTACCTTTTTTAATAGGACAGTTTCAATAATTAAGACATTGCATGTTGTTGACTTCAGAGTGGTTATTCATAGTACAAGATGCAGACATGATATTCTGTCCAAACACTATTAGGACAAATCAGAGAGCGAATTGGTCAGGCAATGGCTGTGACTCATCCACATGGCTGACACTGACAAAGGATCTACAAACTGCAGTATAGGGTTTCAAGGTAAATCCTGAGGGGATTTGACTGACCTTGGCAGATACAAAAGTTACATTTCTTGTTATATAGGTCTTGCTTTATCTTGGTCTTAACCATCCAGCAGAAAAGTATAAAAATGAGGTATAAGAAGTAAAGCCATATTAATATGTTGAGCTATAAAAGGCTCTCATCAACAATTTCTGACATTGCCAGTCTTATGAAAAACCCACTACTATCATGGACTACTGGACTATATTGGATTATTTTGCTGAATTCATGTGCCTACAATATTTAAATAGCAATGCAATACCCATCTCTAACAAAACTAAACAAAACAAGGGGATACAAATAAATGACCATTTGTATCTGTATATTCAAAATAGTTAGGATAGATATACAACTACTTTCTCTCAATTCAATGAGATGAACTTAAGTTTCTGGGGACATCTATGTTTTATCATATTCTCCATTATATGAATATGTGTGTGTTGTGTATATGTGCACTGGGCATGTGTATGTCCACATGCAAGCCCATAAAAGAAGAAAAATGAGGTTAATTTCTAGTTTTGATTATTTTCAATGTATTTTGATGACATCCTTAGATAATTTCTTAACGTATATATTTTGGGGGTTATAGAATTTTGTTTCTGTTTTGCTTTCTTTTGTAACTATATAGCTGTTACTGAATAGGCCACAATTACGTGTCAGCAAGACAACTGGTTGTCTAAATAAGTGACAGTGCAGTTCCACAATTGGATACATTATTACAAAGTGCAATGTCTTTTAATATTTAATTTTCTTCTTTCTTTCCATCCCTACTTCCCTCTCGTCCATCTGTTTGTGTTTCTTTTTTCCCATCTTTTAACTTATATTCCTTATTTGATTTCTCACTATTTTGCTATTTCTCATGTATAAGAGCATGTTTAGGAAAAGTTTTTATATTTGTATTTTAACTAGTTTTATATGAATCTACTGTTTAGCACAGAACAGAATTTCACCAACATGAAAAGCTTAAAAAGCATGCAATAGGGGACAATAAAGTTTTAACTTTTTAATTAAGAGATTTTTGATGTTTTGATATATGGAAAGAAAAACTAGAAAATGCACAGTCAGCACCATAGCAAGGCACCACTTCCACTATATGCACATGTTGTTGTCTTGTTGACTTCATGCACTTTGATGTAACACAACATCCACCATCATGTTTATGTCATTCTTCCTGAGAACCCATAACTCCAGGATGTCCATCAACATGAAAACCAGTTTACTCAAATTGAGGGTTGCTCTTAAGAAATACATCATGGGAAATCTTCAGAGTTGTCCTCATTAACCATCTATGAAAGAATGAGTGGGCAAAATGAAACAGAAAGTTCATATGGAAAAGGAAAAGGAAATGCAAAACCCAGCAGACTAAGAAATCATGACAGTAGAAGACAGGAAGAAAACATGGTGACTAAGGACACATTGTGACTGGATTTGCTTCTCAAATGTGGAAAGGACACAGTAGAAAAGTGGAAATGTATCTATAATTTAGTTATTGGTGATATAATACTACTGTATTAGTATTGATCAATGTACCATGATTGTGAATCATGGTAGCATCTGGGATTTGATGTTATTAGGGAAATTTCTTTTATCATTCCCAAGTTGATTCAACAAAAGAGACAAACAGTTAGATGTTCATATGATTCTTTATTTCCAAAATTATTGATACGAGCATCAAGAGTCAATCAGAGAAACAGAGCTGATTGATTGAGAGATGACTGATTTATTACAGGAAACTGATTAGTGCAGTTTTGTGAACTAGGTAGGCAGCTCTCCAAGGCACTCTGCAGCTGGAAGGCTGCAGTACAAACCCTGGATCAGCGAGAACAGTAAACTGAGTGAGCTGGAATTCACCTCATCTAGCCCTAAACCAGAGAGCAGGAAATGCAAACCCCAAAGCCTGAAGAACAAACTGTAACACCTGTCAATTTTTGCCCTTTTCTCATGGAGCTGAACACATGTGAGTCTTGTCTAGGAGTTAAAGAAAATTAAGAAAGATATAGGGGGAAGGGAGAGATAATTTAGGCCCAGATACCGCTTAATGCCTTTGAGGTGAGTCAGTGGATCTGCACCAAGCTGTCAACACTGCAAATTAGTTACTACCTCCCTTCTGGTTTTCGTGACAAGATTATTATGATTTTGTCAATACACTATTTCCTTGAATTCTGTATCTGTTTCATTGGAACATTATGTAGCAAAAGTTTAGCTTCTTTAACTTGCTTCCTTTGTATCTTAGCATATGCTACCAATTTTTTGCTTTAGTCTCAGAAAAGATAATGTAAGTCAGTTAATTACTCTAGCATACTCATATTTTGCATTTTATTAGACAGAATGAAGATGTTAATAGAGCCCTTGATATTTCTACTCATTTCATTAAATATGAAATGTACATTTATAAACATAAATATCTAACATAATGTGTTGAATATTTATGCAATGCTTTGCTGCCAAAATCCATATGTGTATATTCATGGATTTTGAGATAATTTTCTGAATTGATGGATTTATTCATATAACATAAGGACTCTCTTTGTATTACCAGCCTTTTAGCTATGAATAGCTTCCAGCTATTAAGCATGAGAAACTAACTCTCAGATGAATTTTGAGCAAAAAGAAGTGCTTATAGTTAGTTCTTAAGATATATTGTGAAATGCTATGATGATATGCTGTTAAATTTATTTGATAGAATATTTTTAAATTTGTCAGTGGAAGTCAAGGAGGACTTTTATTTTTAATCGTAAAAGTTGTGTTATGTTCCCAAAAGTCCGTAGTCAGCATTCCCTAGTGAAGGCGGCTTAGCGCTGTCCCCCATCTTATCTCCTCTGCTGTATGGGTGATGTTCTTATCAGTGAATACAAACATTAAAATGAAACATAGCCTACCTTAGTTACACAGACAGTCTCTATGTTTCTCTGGGTCTTGCATATTATCTGCTAAAGAAATAAGGCTCACATGCATAAAAGAACATGCAAAATTATGCCCATTGAAAAGTGATTCAATTATGAAACATTCAAATTAATAAAATGAGGAAGGATTAAATGCCAACTAAACAAAAAAACTACTACAGAGAATGGTATTTGATATTTTGCAAAGATCAGAAGAGAACTGAGGAGATAAACATGAAATACATATGCAACATTTCATAATGGAGGTTGTTTGACAGAAATGCACTACTAAATCATGGTAAGAGTATGAGCCTTTGCATACGTTGACTTCTTCACTCATACATAAAAGATTGAAGGAATTTTACTGTGATCTTTATAGAAAGAACCGGAAGACATTATTCTATACATAAAATGACAAAGAGAAGAATGACAGCTGTAACAGTCAATTCTTAAAACTTAAGAGTATGTAAATAAGCTTTAGCTTTGCTTCTAAAAGCAAAGAAACACCCAGAGATTTTCATAATACTTCAACTATTAATGTATTGCAACAAAAAGTTATTTTTACAGAGACAGCTGAACAAAATGGAATGAATCTGAATGAAAACCTGAAAATTAAAAAAAATCTCATGCATCACTGCTTATTTTAGAATGGATAGATATTTAATGAGCACAAATGATGCATCACACTTGCTTTACAGGGCGGGCATATAAAAAGAAGCAATGGGCCTTCTCTGTATTTATGAGCCCACAGAATAGTAGATAAATAGCTTCTTATGTAAATAACTAATTATGAACTTGATTTTAATGTGCTTTCTTAAACTCAGTAGTAGTGAGTAAATGGGTAATCCCATCATTATTTGTTAAACCACATATATATCACACAAACACACATACACAAACACACACACTCACAAATAACTGGACATTAACGTAGAGTTCTGTAGGCATACTTTATAGTAAAAATTAATATTGCATAGAGTCTTCCAGAAGACAAAATTTTCTCCAACTCTTAAAGAAGAGTTGCAAATTAGAAAAAGGAAGAAAAATAAAAGCAAATGTTACTCTTGCACAGTAAGATGTTCACAATTATTGTAACTATGTCTGTCCAATATTAATATACTGTAAAGTTTATACAACTAAATGACACCTTTAATTAATACCTATTAATATCATTCATCATTTTAAATATAAATAGGTTTGGGCATAGTGAAATGTAAAATTGCTGAGGAATTCAGACAACTATTTCAGTTGATCTTGTTGTTTAATCTGAGAGGCATCTGAGTGAGGATAACAATTGCACCGCTTCCTCCTTCCTTCCTCCATCCCTCATTAAAATCATGCAACTCATTGACCTCAAATATATCTCTCAAAGATCCTGGTGGATTCCCACCAAGGAGAGCTCAAATACTATTTTCCAGAGATGCTTTTCTAATAGAGGAGCCCTGACTCCAACTGACCATCTATTCTACCACATCATCTTTTAAATTTTTTTTACCAGAGCACTTAGGATAATCTAAAATCATCTTACTATTTCTTTAGTTACCTCATCTCTTATCCTAGACCTACCTCTGAGCTCCATTTGGGTAACTTGACTGCTGCATTTATTGCATTACTAGTTCCTAGCCTAATGCCTGGTATGTAATGGGGTGATGAACACTTGTTAAATGAAAGAATAAATGTAAGGAAAAATACCTAGTAATAAATTTGGTTCAACAAATTTCAGTAAATTTTATCTTTCCTGTCAGACCCATTTTTTTTATACATCTGTATATTTGGTACATGATCTCATGGGGCAGCTCAGACTCCTAGTGATCCTCCTGTTTTCAGTCTCCCTAGGGCTGGGATTGCAAGCATGCACCACCACACCTGTTCTCAGTGACTGGGTCCTCATGCCAAGGGGCGGTACTGGCGCGACATTTGGAGCAAGGGACTGAACCAGGGTCCTTGCACTCACCTAAACAGGTAATTACTCTGCTAAACTATCTTGCCAGCCCCGAGACTCATTCTATTATCCAATTCCACACTTACCTTCTTAAAATTCTGGCAGCTCTTTATTCAAAACAAAATGTTAATCATAAGTTTAAAATCTCTTCACTTTGTGAGACTTTCCAAAATCTAAATTCAAATTTTGGTTTCATTCTATCTTGAACAATATTCCCTAAATTTAAGTTCCTACTAACTTAACTTCTGCATTCTTCGCTTTCCATAGATTTTTTTTGCAGAACCAGGGATTGAACTCAGGCCGTTGCGCTTGCCAGGGAAGCGCTTATTCTACTGAGCCACCTCCCTGGCCCCCAGATCATCTCTTTAGGCTATGTCTTGTTATTTAGTCCAAACACAGCCTTAATCTGATCATAAGAAAATTCTTCTTGTAGGGAGGACTGTAAGGAAAAAATACGGAGAAGTTTTTGTTCTCTCAATAAAAAGCCTAGAAGGCACCCTGAAAATAAAAAATACAGAGTGAAATCAGTGCCATAATTTTAAGCACAAAGAAATTTGAAGATATTATAGTTCAAAATCAAAACTGTATTATTCCATCTGAAAGATCATCTTCATAATTTTTTTTGTTTGTTTGTTTGTATTCTAGGGAAAGGTCTGCAGGGTATTCAGGGTCTCACTACTAGATCGGACTCATAGTGATCTGCCTGTTTACAGACTCCCAAGACCTGGGATGACAGGAGTGTGCCACCACGCCCAGGCTCAGTTGCCATCTCAGAGAGCCCCGGGGGCGGGGGCGGCACAGCAGGCCTGGGATCAAACCCCAGCCCCTGAGCCTGCTTGCAGTGCTTTCATCCACTGAGCTATCTGGCGGGCGCTTCATCTTCATAATTTGATCTCCTTTGTCCTATTTCTTGCTGAATCTCTGACCTCTGACTTTTCGCTAAACCCTGCCTGTGTGGCCGTTTTTCTCTACTGTTCAGTGACAGCAATATTGCTTCCATCAAATCCTTTGTGGCAATTTATTTCCCAGTGAATCTGCGCAGAAATACTCTTTTCCCTTTTGTCTTCTAAGCGTGTCTTGGACATAATAAATGCTCAACAACTGGGGCAAATTGGATGAGCTCCACATCGCAGCGAGGAATGCCAATTCAATTTTGTAACCTGTCTTTACAAGTCAGATACTGATCCCATTAACAGAATTGCTTCTGTGGCAATTAGACTCATTAAGATAAATTAAACAAAAGAATCAGATGTCTGTTTCTCTGGTGTTTAGAAAACTGACTTTAGTGCTTAGAAACTTCTTGCCAAATTAACAGCATTCATCAAATTAATGCATTTGTTTTCTTTTGTCCAGAAAACACTTTTATATAAATAAAAGATTAGATCAGTCTAAGTGATATTGAATTTTTTACTCTTAAATATCTTCAAATGAAAGCTTTTGTAAATTTATGTTTAGTAAAATAATTTTAGAGATTAAATGATGTCTTCATTATATGCTATGAATTTTTGTTCATTTATTTAGTCAGCAATCATTGGAATTAAACTAAAACAATACAGATATACATCAAATTGAATATTAGTATTAACTTTTGGTAAAAAAATAAAATTGAGACATTTTAACAGCTTAGTGTCATGAATAAAGGACAAAGCTTATGTTGAACTGTGCATGGGAACCATAAAAGCTGTCTTCCCAATATGAAAAATGTTTCTTTTGTTATAGTTTTCAAACTTGCTATTGTAGAATGTTGTTTCCTTTTCAGTAAGTGTTTTGAGTAGTTTTCCCTGATATTCCTATGAACTTTGTCAAAAAGAGAAAAATATACTTTTACCTAACATTTAATTTTTTAGAACTCTACTCTTCAGAAACTCAATACATACCTTTTGTATCTAATTCTACACAGATTTTTCTTCCAACATCATGTCCTGCCTTGTGTCAAGACTTTTCCTGGGGAGAAGGAAAAGGTTACATACATGTTCTTTTTTGTTACTTCCGATTGTTTCTATTCAGGATCATTTAAGTTTTCTGAGGAAGGCTTGGACTAGAGTATAGACACAGATAGGAATGTGTGTGCTTTTTCTATTTATGTGCTCTCCTTAGAAAATCTGGCCTGGCGGTCATGCTCCATTCTGTGAAAAGCATGGAACTATTAGCTGAGTAAAAAATTGCACTTGTTCACGGTCATGCTTTCCCCAGGGACACGGCATTGTTGGATTCCCTGCCCTTGTCATTGGAAATGCAGCTTTCAGCTAATTTCTAGAGACCATTCTTCATGCTGTGGCTTCTGTCACTTGTGTACTTCATAGCACACAACTCTCAGGCAGATCTAACATCGTTTGCCATACTATTAGCAGGCTTCAATTGACTTTGTTTGATGAGTTGTGCTATAACTAATTTTTCTATTCACTGCTGGACCAAGAAATTTAGCTGGCTTTTTTTTTTAAGTTTGGTAGAATGTGCTTGGAAAAAAAAATGCAAGAGCCACACGTGTCCTTGCTGAGAAGATAAAAATATAAAGCAAAATATTTTTTCAATTTTTAATAATCATGTTACTGTCTGTATTTTCATTTTACTTAGTGTCATTTAGATAGTTTTCTGAAATATTAAATTTTACTTTTCTAAATATGTATTATTTGTGCCATTGTGATTCTTAGTTTCTATTTTTTCCTTTTAAAGACAAAAATGAATTCCTAAAATATTTGATCATCTATAAGTCTGTTTTTCCAGAACAAATTTAAGTGTTTCATTTGAAATCATTTTGCATATGTGTATACAACTTCTTTTTTATTAATTTTATTGAGAAACAGCAGTGAGACAGTTTCAAAACTGATTAATAAGACAATTTCAATAATTAATACATTGCTTATTGTTATCTTCTTAGTGGTTATTCATAGTACAAGATACAGACATGATATCCTATCCAAATACTATTAGTAAAAACCTTCTCATTGAATTAAGAGAAAATAGCTGTATATCTATCCTAACTATTTTGAATATACAGGTACAAAATGTTCCTTCCTTTGTATCTCCTTTTTTTTTGTTCAGTTTTCTTAAAGATGGGTATTCCATTGCCATTTAAATATTGCTGGTGCATGAATTCAGCAAAATAATCCAATATAGTCCAGTAGCCCAAAATAGAAGTGGGCTATCCTCAGGAATGCCAGAAGTTGTATACAACAACTTTTCCAACCTGTATGGCTGAGAAAATTTTCATTGTGAAGTCATATCTGAATGATAGTTTTGCTGGTTATGTAAGTCTACTTCTGAAAAATCTTTCCTTTCATAATTGAAAATACTATTCAACTGTTTTTCATAGAATGAGACTGTGGAAAAATATTCAAACTATCCATTGTCTCATCCTGGATGGTATTACAATTTTGTTTTTTATTATCTATATTATAACATCTTAATATAAATCTTATGTATAATTTGTTTTACTGCACCTGTCCTTTATTTGCAAGCTTTTTAATTCTATTTGTCACATCTGAGAATTTTATTTCAGTTTTTAAATATTTCTCTTCTACTTCTATTTATTTCTGGCATTTCTATTACTAAAAGAGTAGTATCACTACTCCTTTTCAATTATATTTACTATTTTTATCTTTCTTTAAGTGACTTTCTCAATACTTTTTCCAATGAAGTAGATTATTCACTAGGCATATTGTTTTATAATTTTCTCTACCTTCTTAACCAATAGATTAAAACCACAGGTCACATAACATGCAAGATGCACAAGATGATATTTGGAAGAATTTGAAGGAAAACTGGTCACTAGAATGAAAAAAGTGCTCCAAATTCTTTATCATACTTAAAGAACTACTCATGCCTGGCATTTTATATGAACCATTATGTTCCATTAGGACATATTTATAAAGAAAGTACAGAGAATCACTCAGGACAGTAGGAAATGCCTGAAATTTGCAATTTAAATTGAAATCTTTTTGCTTCAAAAGCATTATGTTCTTGGACTCCTGTAGCCTCTGAATTCACATAAAATCACTGGCTTTGGCTGACTGCTGACTCAGTACTCTCCAGCACTACTATGCAGCGATGGCTGACAATCAAACATAGATCAAGGATAACCTGGCTTTTCTTTCCACAACACATGTATATTGCTTCTTTATTGAATTCTTTGTAACTGTCTTTTTTATTATTTTATATTTACCCTTATTTCATCTAATAATCCTATTGCCATTAGTATGTTAATTAGACTACATATAACCTTAATTTTTCTATTCCACTGTCTTTGTTCCTTATAGCAACTTCATTTTCTCTTGACAGAATGAGCTCATCAAATTCTAATTATTTAGGTCAAGAAGCATAGGTTTTTATTGAGGATATTGGGAACTATTTAAACTAATGTGTATGAGAATAAGTCTAAAGATCAGACCTCTGTTTGAGCCAACCACAATGTTGGTTTTTTCTATTCATGTGCTTTCTTAGAAAATGAAAGCCTACGAAAGAAGGTAGAGAATTGAAACTATAGAATTGACAATGGAGTATTAGTCCATCTTCAGACTAAGAAGAAGAAATCATTACTTTAAGGCTTTCCTACCTAGCTTCACGTAGAAGTTCCTTTCTGAACTCAGAGCATTTACAAACACTAGTTTCCAAACTGAAAGAAAATTCTAGAAGTTATTCAGTCACCATTGCTTTTCCTCAGCAGTTAAACCACTTCATTTTATTTCAGATGTCTGAGTTGGCACAGGTTTAGAATTAGGCACTGAAAATTCTAAGAAAATGTAGTATTGGGTATGAGAAGGACAATTTAGGTTCTATCTTATGAGTGGGACCTGTCTGTCTATTGTAACAAGCTGAAGCCAGTACTAGTAAGACATATTTTTGTTCAAGAGATACTTATTCCCTAAGGTGTGTTTCTTCGTGTGTTGTTTCAATTTTTCTTCCACTCTGGGGTTAATCTTTGGGAAAGATGCCAAAAACTTTTGCTAGATCAGCTTAACTGATCAGCAAAAACTGATATTTCTACTTTAAGAGATTTATTGGGGTTTACTTCCAATCTTTATAAATATATCATGTCATCTAAAACTATGAAATCTCTATCATTGGAGTTCAAAGTTTGATCATACCTATCATTGAACTATTATCTATTGATGGAAATATATTTGTTTTATTACCTGAACCAACAACAGTCATTAAGTTTCTTGTACTATAGACTTCATGCTTAATTTCTCTTGTTTTTCCTTCCTTTTTTAAGTTTTGATTTTTTTTAATTTGGTGAAGAAAAATTTAGAGTGCTTTTATCATTTGTTTGTGTGTATCTCTCTTTATTATTTTAAATATTAGTCTCTCAATTTATAGTTGCCTGAAAGTCATAAGATGATATAAAAACTTCAT
>NW_004524725.1:2908524-2913836 GCF_000260255.1 Octodon degus
ATGTTTATATGTATGTATATGTATATATATGTCTGATAATTATAAAAATGAGTGTTAAGCACACATCATGGTCATGTGTGTAGCAGGCAAGACAACAGGAAAGATAAGGATTCTAGAAGTGAAAATAACAATGTTGCCAGCAAGGGTACACACCTAAACTATAATAACTGCTGTGATTGAAAACACTGCAAAAGGAACAGTGCTAATAAAGTGGTGATTAGAAAGTGAAAGTTTGAAAGTGTATGAATCAAAAAGTGTCATTTTTTAGAAAAATTCCATGTTATAGAAAATCATTTTGGAACAATAGAATTCTTGTGTAAGTTAAAGGATAGAATAAAGAGAATGTTGAAGGATCATAATCATATAAGCTAGAGAAAAACAGAAAGTAAGAAACAAAAAAGAAACCATAAGGAGGAAAATAGAGCTTTATAATTCCAATAGCTGAAGCTGGAAGTCAGATATTCCTGTGCTGCAGTTTGCAAACTACCCTGCTATTGCCATGATATGTTTTTATGTAAATGAGTGCAAATAGGAAAACATTCATCAGCAGCCCAGTTGGTCTAAGAAAGGAAAACAGAATCTTCTCTAGTACATTAGTTAGGGTCCTGCATAGGAATGTGTGAACAGTGGACACCCAGGTCCCGAATCAAAGGCCTGAAAGCTCTCTGAGGGGTCACAGGCATGAGTGTGAACTGGGAAGCTGAAGAGGCTGCATGGCAAGGTAGAATGGTCTGTGCCAGAAGGCTGAAGAGATGTGGGGTCGGCTTTCCAGAGAGTGCGAGGAGGACTAGAGCTATTCTGAGAAAAGGAAACCTTTTTCTTTATTCTGTCCAAGTTACAAGCCTATTGGTTGGCACCACCCACATCTAGGGTAGGTTTTCTCTTCTCATTTGGCTTGCTTGTATCTTCTCATGCAAAAGGATATCCAGAGTTCAATAATCAGTTGCTACTTAAGGAAAGAAGGAATCTGACAGTTAATCTTCACAATGTAGAAAACACAAAACATACATATTCACTTGTAGATCAAAACTAACAACCCATATAGCAAGTTTTAATAATAAAACAAGCAGAGATACAAAAGTAAATGTGGATACAAGAAAAAGTAAAGTTCTTATTAAGAAAGAAAATCACTTCAGAATATAGAGAAAATATTGTAAGAGTTGATTATGTCTACTGAGAAGTCATTAAAGGATGGAAAAGATTAAATGAAGATATTCAAGAAAATGAAGCAGGTGAAAAAATATTTAGAAAGTATTGCAAAATAAATGACTAATATAGAAATATAGAAGGACAAAAAAGATACCACATGGAAAGAAGTCGGTCTTTTGAAAAGTAATTAGTATCAAAATCATATACTAAAAACTGAAAAAAATATAAAAAGTGGAATTAATACTTACTATACTGTTCACATACACTTCTCAGAAATGAGATATAAAACTACATGTTGCATACAGAGAGTATTGTGATTGGAAAATTGATCTAGAAAAGCCAACTCCAACATTTAGAGGAGAAAATTAATTTTATTTTCTTTTGATTGTAGAAACAAAAACAAACACAGAAACACAGTAGCATACAAAGAAAATGGTACAGATTTTCAATACAGAAATAGCAAATTATCCATGGTTGCTATATTATATATTTCTATGATCAAACCTGTCACTCAGATGACAGATATAGGCATGAAAGATTGGACATATAATTGAATATTAATGCTTTCTTTCAATAAACCTGAAGTTTCCTCCTGACTTTTTGTGCTTTTATTTTTTCAGTTTGTTTGAAAATGACTATGATGATAATTGATAAGACATTAGAAACTATATCCATTTAGCAAAACAACCATAGTTTTTCTATTAGGCATTGATGTAGTTACTAATATTAAATATGTTAACATAGAATTATTCAAAGAGAAAATTAACCATTATTTATAATCAAAGAACTGATGGAATTAATAGTACAATCATCTCAGCCATCCTGTATATATACTTGCATGAATTTTCCCCCTTCCTTTTTTGTTCTTTTTTATTCCCCTCATCTTCATTGTTTATTCCTTAATTTCACTTTCTTTCCATTTTACTGTATCTATTTTACATTTCAGATTTTATTTGTTCTTTTAGGTTCTTACACTAGGGAGACAATATGATATTTACACAAGTGGATCTAATTTATTTCACTGATGAGTAAGCCTTTAGTTGTATCCATTTACCTATCAAGTCCTCAAGTTTTTCTTTACAGCTGAGTAATAATCCACTGTATGAAAATACCATGTCATGTTCCTAATGTGTGAATCCACCATTATAAATTTCCTCTGAGAGCTGCACTCTTTGTGTTCCACAATTTCTGGTGAGTTGTGTTTGAATTTGCTTTGGTTTACAGATATTCTTTAATTTTTTGTTTAATTCAACAGGTTGCTGAGGAACGTGTTACTTAATTTTCATGAGTTTATGGGGCTTTTGAAGTTCCTTTTGTCATTGATTTCCAGTTTCATTGCACTGTGGTCAGATGATATGCATGGAATAAATTCTGTTTTGTTGCATTAATAAAAGTATGATCTATTGACTAGTATGTGGTCTACGTTAGAGAACGTTCCATGTGCAGCTGAAAAGGATGTGTATCCAGATGTTATTGGCTTAAACACTATAAATGTCCACCATATCCATTTGTTTAAAGGTTTGACTAAGTACTGCTACCTCTTTGCTAATTTTTTGTCCACTTTACCTATACTTTTGGGATAAGAGGATTTTAATTTCCCCCATTAAGATTGTATTATTAGTTATATTTTTCATGTCCATTAAAGTTGTCCTATATAGTTGAGTGCTCCTATATTTGGTGCATTCATATTTATGACTGTTATTTCTTTCTTTAGAAGTTTTCCACTAACAAGTGTGTAGTGACGTTCTTCATCTTGTTTGATCATTTTTGGTTTAAAGTTTGGATTGTCTGCAAACAGAGTAGCTGACCCTCCTTTTATCTTAGCTCTTGAAGCATGTAGTATTGTTTTCCATCTTTTGACTTTCAACCTATGAATTTGTTTTTGGGTTAAATCTGTTTCTTGTATACAGCATATTGTTGAATTTTGTTTTTTGACCATTTTGGTAATCTATTTATTTTAATTGGTGAATTCAGTTCATTTACATTGATGGTTATAGTTGATATGTATTGGCTTATGTTTGTCATGTTATTTTTTCTGCTGTTGGTTCCCTTCTTATCCTGTGTTCAATAGTCTGCCCTGTTTGGTGAGTTCTTTCTGTTGTTCTTAGATTTGCAATTTTGATCCCTTTTTATGGAATGTTTTTTAGTACTGTATGTAGAGTTGAATTGGTAGTCATGAATTGCTTTAGTTGTTCTTTGTCATGGAAGTGTTTTACTTCTCCATTATTTATTATTATTATTATTTTTTGGAACTAGGGATTGAACTCAGGCCCTTGTGCTTGCCAGGCAAGCACTTATTCCACTGAGCCATCTCCTCAGCCCCATCTCCATTATTTTCAATGAGACTTTTGCAGTGTGCATCAGTCTGGGCTGGAATTTGCTTTTTGCAGGACTTGGAATACTTTGCTCCATGCTTTTCTGGACTTGGTGGTTTACACTGAGAAATACATTATTCTGATGGGTTTCCCTTTAAATTTGACCTTTTTTTTTCTTTTTAAGCAGGTTTTAATAGGTTTTTCTGTGCTGCATTGCTGGGATCTTAGGTATTATGTGACTGTAGATTTGTTTTGGTTGATGCTATTTGGTGTTCTATCTGCCTCAGTTGTCTGAATGTTAGAAGGCTTCCCCATTGTTGGGAAGTTTTCTGTTATTGCTTCTGCCCATTTTCTTTTATGCTATTTGTGTTGGCTCCTTCTCCTTCACTGATGCCTATTAGTCTTATGTTACTCATCTTTGCATCATCTTGCAGCTGTTGGATCATTATTTCCTGGATCCTTCTTGTTTGTAAGAGCTCTTTCCTTACCTGTTCACTAGCTGCAGTGGTGTCTTCAAGGTCCGAAAGTCTCTCTTCACTTTCATTCAAATGGTTTTGCCAACTTTTAATGGAATTTTTAATTCCCTGCATATCTTTTTGAATCTGTTTCATGCATTCTATTTCTTTCCTATATTGCTCATTCACAGCTTCGGTCATTTTTCTATTCTCTATTTTTTTATCAATGTCTTCTTTAGAAATGCTTAGTAATTCTTTCATTACAGTATGATTTCTTTTTTTACTTGATTATTTCTGATCTGGTTTTCTCTAAACATTTCTGCAGTTGTTTCTTTACATCATTTGCTCTTATTTCAGAGATTTCAAGTGTATGACTTCAAATTTCTTCATCTCCTGGATTTGTTCTGGGTGGCTTGTGACCTGAGATTGCATTTTGTTTCTCTGTTTTGTCATTTTCTATTTCAGAGCAAACTCTTTATTTTGATTTATATGATACTTTTTGTGAAAGTTGGATAGTAGTTAACCATGTCACTGCAATCATAACCTCTCTGCAAAGAGTCTGTTCTTTAGGTATCTTTCCTAAAGAGATCCTTGTTTTGTATGTTGCCCAACATTTTGCCTTTTAAATTGATTGTAAGTGAGATACTGATTTCTGTTTCTTCCACTCTTCAGTATGGGGCTTTGGTGAGTTTATTACCCAAGTGACTCCCCTATTATTACCCAAGGGAGAACATGTGGCCAGAGCAGATAAGGTATCCTATTTACCGTAGTACTATTTGCAGCAATAATAATAGCAAGTACAATTTAGAAATTGACAAACATCTGAAACTAATCATTTTATATTTTATATTATAGTACCAAACACAATAGCTAAATTACAAAGCAGATTGTAAGTTGAGAATCTATATGTAAACCTATTCCCTTGAGTTCTGTCTACGCAGCTCCTCCTTAGATACCTGGGGTCTTCCAAGCAGACTATTTTCCCTAAGTTATATCCTGCCATTTCAGTGCTGCAAGGATCATCACTTAGGTCTGGGCTGCAGTCTGGGCCTTCCTGGGGCTAGCAGTCTGCCTCAGCTCAGTGTCTGGCCGCAGCCCTCAACACCTTCTGGTGGGTTTGCTCTGCTGAACTCGACCAGCTAGGCTTGGGCCCAACACATAATTTTTTAATCATTAAATTTGATGCCTTTGGGGAAAGCATAAAAAAAAAGAAAAGGAAAGGAAAAAAGGGAGGGGGGAGTAGGTTAGTTTATATAGCATCTTATAAAACACACAACTATTACCCAAAAAATTGAAAGAAAAATATCAAAATAGTGTAAATTAAAGATTTATTAAAAGTTAAACCTAAGGAAAATGATTGGGAGATTATAGAAAAGAAGGGATGATGAAAATA
>NW_004524725.1:2913936-2921587 GCF_000260255.1 Octodon degus
TATATTTGGCAGAACTGGGGGATTGAACTCAGGCCTTTGTGCTTGCCAGGGAAGTGCTTATTCCACTGAGCCATCTCCCCAGCCCCAAGAATAATATAATAATAGAATACAATAGAAAACAAATATGGTTAAGTAATTTGTAAATGTTTACCCTCTAAAAATAGAAGTCACATTTTGTTAGAGGAAAATAAAAAAGGAAATTAATATTGCTATGTTAGTAATTTCTTTAGGTAATAAGTGGGCAGAAAGGCATAAATCAAACTGCCAAACCATATTTTAGAATTTTAGGAAAGGAAAGCAAGGCAACTAAGAGATGCTAAAAAAATAGAAAAATCCAGTCAACATGTGTAAAGAAGTCTAACTCAGATGCTTGAAGAAATCCATCCTATAAACCAGAGGTGTTTGCTAAGAGTAATGATGAGAAGATCACAAAACATTAATGTAAAAAGAACAGTTTCCACTGGCACATGAAAGGTAGGAATAGCGACATAATTAATGAGTACCTTATAATGTGAAAGTCTATAAATTCATCAACATTTAATGTTAAGCAAAACATATTTAAAACATGAAAATTAAGCTAGAAATTAATTATAATACAGAGAAAGTGCCTTATATATAAATTAACTTTAAATTGCCTCTCATAAAACCCAAGTAAAAAACACATGACCTTTCAATTTTTTATGAAAAATTTACAGCAAGAATATTGCATATTAGAATTAGATGAGCCAGAGTAGTACTCATTAAAATTTCATTCATGACATCTTATTTTCAATAAATATTACAACAAAGAACTTAAACAAGAAATACAAACTGTTAGAAAAATAATATTAAATTAAAAGGAAAGAAAATATTGTTAAATAAAAATTTAGCATTTAAAAATAATTAAAAGGTTCAACTTGACAAATTAGGGACACCATGTCTATTGGGATTACTTTTAATAAGTATTGTTTCAGAAAACATTGACACACTAATTTTCACAAAATAAATGCTCAAAGAATTATCTCTTCTATCGCTAGTAAAGGGGCTTTCGCATATCACAGTGTCTCAATATATCAGAAATTTTGAACCACCGGATAATTTCAAAGTAATCTACATGTTTTCTAATCGTAGAGAAAAGAAATGCTTTTAAACTATTCATATTAAACTGATAACATTGATGCTTAAACCTGACTGACAGTGTGCAATTAAATTACAGAGTAATTTTTATCAGTTATTATTGCAATGAGAATATCCCAACATAGTCTTAAGAATAGTGAACAACACACTCAAGTAATATAACGTAATAAACTGAGACTTGATCATACAAATACATTGTTGAATTTTTTGCTAGATTCTTACAGTGACAGAATGGATAAACATAAAAGCATAAATATCAAAAGATGTTAAAGAACAATCTGACAAAATTAAGCAGGTACATAAGAAAAACAGAAAACAAACCATATCAAAAAGAAACCAAGTTAACTGTAACATGGCTCTGTACATAGCTAGAAACTAAAATTTTCTAAAGAAGGGGCCAGGGAGATGGCTCAGTAGAATAAGCACTTGCCTGGCAAACGCAAGGGCCTGAGTTCAATCCTCAGTTCTGCCAAAAAATAAATGAATAAATAAAATAAAATAAAATAAAATAAAGTAATATTTTCTAATGAAGAAAAGCTAAATAGTTCTATATAAGAAGGAGGACAACATTTGTTATAGATCATTTGACTTAGTATCATGTGACACAGTCAAGCAAACTGTAGCAACTATAGACAAATGAATTAACTAATATAGTCAATGAAAAAGATGCAATTTTAAAGTTTTATTAAGGTAGCATAATATAGAATTAAAATGCAAAACTCATCTCCCCAGTCAGTGCTTCAGCATATCGTCCAATTTGTTTCATATTTAGCTTGGAGGGAAAATATTTGACAGTGTCTTGAGACATTATCTTATTGTCACCAAGGAAGGAGTGGAGTGGAAATTGCTCCTGGCATATGGCAAGCAGTGCCCAGAGATGCTGCTCCTAATCATCCCAAAGCGCACAATACAGCACATTCTCTCCACCTGCATCTAAGGTTCCTCCTGCTAAAAATGTCAGTCTTGGCAAGTTGACTGGTTTACATCCACTAACAAAAATACTTTCCTTCAATATACCTGGGAAATTGGTTAGCAGAACTCCCGTGTTTACCAGAATGAGAAGATGCTTAAGTTCTTATGTAAAATAATGTGGTACTTTCCATACCACTTCAGCATATCCTTCTGTAGAACTGGAATCAAGTCTGGATTATTTATAACATCAAATAAAATGAAAATGCTACATAAATATTTATTGCATTATGCTAAGGAATAATGGCAATGAGATTGTTAACTCTGATCTGTCAATTTGATATAAGAAACACCTTCACCAATTTGTAAATGTGGGATATGTCTGTGGATGATGGACATTTCTGGAGGGCCAAAGATTGAAGAGGGAAGTCCCACTCAGATGTGCATGCAGCCAGGTAAGAAGCCTGTAGCTTAGAAGGAATAAAAAGGAAAAGGAGAAGGTAGTGCTCTCCTTCTCTGGGAGACCTTCAGTCTTCATCACCTTCGGACATTTCTCTGCACTTTCTCCAGCTTCTCAACACAACCACATGGCCTTCCAATGAACACTCACACCAGTGACTCTATGAAGAGCTCCCTGATTTTGACTTTTGACTACTACTGGATTTTCTGGATCTCCTGCACACATTGCAACTCTGCCTTTGTCTCTGTTTCCATAACCTTCCCTAACAAGTCCCTATATATCTTACACTAATTCTGTCCCTCTGTGAATTTTAATACTTGTAAACAAAAGCACATGTTCAGTACAGAGGCAAGTTTTTCAATATTTTTAATGTACCATGTGTGATTGGTTGAATCGACTGATGCGGGAAACAGATGTGTTTTCAACTGCTGTTGATATAATGGGTAGGAGAGAAGCAGAAGAGTAACTCAAACATAAACTATCTAAAATTAAATATATTAAACATAATGTTTTTCAAAATATAAAACTTTAAAATGTTCACAAAGTAAATGTCAATCAAGAAATTGAAACGCCAGACCAACACGACTTTTTCTATGCTTCATAACTCTTCAGTAACTAAATCCAAAGATAATGTCATGGAGAAAGTGCTAGGCAAAGTATGTGGGAGTCTGATTTTGTAAATGATCAGAGATTGTGAAACAATGCTAATAAACACCTGAAAGAAATAAGATACGACAGCAATTCAAAAAAAGAATTAAATTTTGAAAAAGGAATCAGACTTTTGGGAAATGAATAGCTCAGTAAGTAGAAACAAAAATTCCAAGCCTCTATAACAGACTGAGAGAACTGAGAAAAGAATATGGCTTGAAGAGAAAGTTGATGAATGATCACAATTTGCCAGGAATACAGGAAAATTAATGTCATAAATGAAATATAAAATAATTATAGAAATGATTAAGATACCAATATGCTGAATAATTGTTTTAAAGAGTGGAGCTGAGCTACAGGCTGAAGTTGTAGTAAAACATTTCAGTAAAACTGATAGCAGAAAATTTCCCTCAGTGTGAAACATATGGACACCCACATATAGGTAACACTTAAAAATGTAAATAGGATATCATGTCTGCATTTTGTACAACAAATAACTACTAGGAAGACAGTATGCAATGTGTTAATTATTGAAACAGTCCTACCGATTTGATTTGAAACTGTCTCATTGCTATTTTTTATCAATAAAATTATGGAAAAAATGTTACATTTGAACTACCAGAATTGTAGTAAACAAGTACTGAAGGCTGCAAGTGAGCAGTGCCTAACTGTGTATAGTGGAAAACCCATCAGAATAAGAGCAGATTTTTCACAATAACCTTTAAAACCCAGAAATGCATAGGCTGACCTCTACAAGACCCGAAATGATATAATCGGTAAGCTAGACTCCTGTATGGAACAGATACACTTTAGGATCAATGGTGAAATAACAGTCAGGGTTTACCATAAGATAAAGGAATTCATGACCAATATGCCAGCATTATAGAAGACAAGGAAAAAATATAAAACTTACTGAAAGAGTAGAAGAGCAAATGAGAATTAGGAGTGAAAGAAACTTGATTAGTTTAGTAAGCTGTCTAAGATGAGAGGAAGAAAACATAGAAAATTGAAAACAAGCATAAGAAAACAAGATAACAACAGAAATCGCTATATATGTTTCAAACTAACCTTTTATATCAACAGTCTGTATTCTCTAGTAAGAGACTCAGACTAGTTGAGTGCATTAAAAACAACAATGACAGTAAAGACAATACAACAACAACATCCAATTTATGGCCTACAATATCTCAGTTCAGTGTGAAAGACATACACAGACAAAAAGCATATTGATGGAAAATAATATTTCCATCAAATGGAATCCAGAAGTAAGCTTAAGTAGCTACACCCAGTCTAACAAAAGAGACTTCAAGCCACATAACTCAGAAATGACAAAGACAGTCTCTCTAGGCCGATAAAGGGAACAATTCACCAATAGTTTACAATGAGTATAGACATAAAGGAAAGCTAACCAAAACAAAGGTGCTTAGTTAAAAAACAATTTATTGAAAGACATATTGTCAGTAGTGCTCACTCAAATATATGCCTTCACCGCAGTACACTTATCTCATTGTTGTTGTTACTTTATGGAGCTTGTGCAGGTCTCCTTTCATGAGTGTCTTTTGAGATACGGTCAAAATATGATCAATGCCTTTTCTGAAAGCAGAATCAATGTAAGACAATGATAGGTTAATAAAATATTATCGAGTATCATCAGCCACACCATTAACCAGAACTTGTACATGCAGTTGCTGGCTCTCCATCAAGTTCAAGTGACCATGAATGGTAAATGCTTTAATCTACTCAGGGCATTGAGGCATCTGAAGCAACACAACTGAAGACATTCACTAAAGAGGAAGTCCAGAGCTGCTTCAGAATATACCAATAACACTTGGATAAGTGTGCTGGAGGTAAGGGAGATATGCTCTGGGTGATTAGTGCCAAAGTGTCTTTCCTGAAATGAATTTTCATTCACCACCTGCTACGTACTGAATGTACCTTACTATGTCATATGCACTGAATATCAGCGTGCCTAATTTTATTGATCAAATATTACAGGGCATAAAAGAAATAATAAGCTACTGTACAAAACTAGCAATTGATTCTGATACACACCATACCCCCTAAAATACAGAGGGACACATCAGATTTAAGTTACATTATAAATTAATAAAATTAACCAAAATCTATAAAATATCTCACCCAATGCAAATATTTCAGCAGTGTGTAAGCATTTTCCATAACACATCATATTGTGCATTATAAGGACAATCAATAGAAATGTGAACACACAAAAAGAAAAAAAAATACTTTGTTGCATTTTTAGCATATCATAATGGAATTGATCTAAAACTCAAGAAAAGGGAATAACTTTCCTGCAGGTTCTAGATGCATATTTATAGAGTTACTCTGCCAAAATAAATTGATAGTTGCTATAAAGGAATATAACGATGCCTTCAGATAGTATCAATAAGTGGGATAAGGGCATGCACAAATTACACAAAGATCTTTGCTTAGTCAATAAATGAAAGATACTAGAGAAATACTGGTGATATTTCAAGAAAATAATTATGAAGCACAAGCAAAAATGATTTTTTTAGGAAGAGCTTTTCAAGACATTGGAATTTAGTGACTTTAAATGTTTGATGAGGAAAAGGAAAATATCAATTATAAACAATATCTAAGAAGGTTGATCAGGTTTCACAAAGAACTCTATGTTCAATTATTCTATATAAAATCTGAAAAGGATATAACTGGCATTTATAGAAGAAAATGAAAGCTAACAAAAGACAAGAAAGGTGATTTTAGTAATGCTCAGAACAACAAAAGCCAATAATGAGATATAAATAATACACTTTTTGCCATCTTTGTGTTTCTTTTTAATAATATTTATTTCTTTTTTTTTTAATTTATTTATTTGAGAGACAGAGAGAGAGAGAGAGACAGAGACAGAGACAGAGAGAGAGTGAGTGTGTGTGGTGTGTGTGTGTGGCCAGCTCAGCCCACCAGGGGGCGGGACTGGCTGGCATGTGGTGCTGGGGGTTTGAACCGCGGTCCCTGATGCTTTGCCAAGCTTGTTCTAAGTAGGTGCTTTAGACCACTGAGCCATCTCTCCAGCCCCTTTGTGTTTCTTTTTAAAGGAAAGACAATGCTAAATACAAAATTTAGCATTTGCTATTGAGAAAAGAAAATTCAAATGAGAGAGGGAATAGGAAGAGCACATGTACATTCTACACTAGAGGAGATAAATACTCATTGTGTGTTAGTTAAAATGTAGAATTCTCACCACTAAAAATTAGAAGAAATTTAAAACTGACAGACACATTCACAACTATCGAGCTGAGAAGAAGTCATACTCTGCAAACCAGAGATCATCATGTTAATTTTGAAAGAAATCCAGAGTCTATTAATAAAAGAATGGTGTTGAAATACCTATAAAGAAGAGTGGTGATGAAGAGGAACTAATATAAACTCATTAAATAAGTCACACTAGGCTAGTTCAATTTTCTTTTTTGATATGGCTGATACTACAGGCTCAGGGAAATGCTGTAGTCAGAAAGAAAATGGTTTTCAGCAAGCTGTTTGACAGAGCTTCTTCTGGTATCCTGTGGTGTAGAATAGAAAAATGTACACAGCATAGCGAATTGAGTAAATGAATATAGCCAAAGAGCAATCAACAGGACTCAAGTTTAGGTCATTTTGAGACATCATGTGATTTCCCTGAGTTCTCTTCTTTGACATAAATGGATGAAGTGGCAGCACACTTTGTTAAGATCCTCACACTATTTGTTCAGAAGTGGAGTTGAAAATGATAAGTGATATTCTGCATAGCCAATTCAGCATTCAAAAAAGTCTCTGCAAGCTAGAAATTCGGGTCAAATGCATAAAAAGTAGATAGTGCTAGACAGACAAAGCAATGTACGATAAAGGAAAAGCATAATGTAAACACCAAGGGAAAGCATATTTTGTTACATAATGATGGAAGCATAGATATTTCAGTGAGGAATCAGAGTCATAATCTAAAACTAAAATCTAGACATGCAAAACTATTGCTTGAATAATCAAAGATGGCTGCCCAATATCCCATGTTTCTCAAATTAAATTTGGGCTGGACAGTGTTTCACTTGTCAATCACGTTTAGCTATGACATGAAATGATTGCTGATAATAGTAAAAGAAAAATGCAAAAAACAGACAAACAAATGAAACCTCACAGATTCTCTTTGGAACCTTGTTTGGAACAGTCATGCTCATGAAGTGAGCTAGCATGTAGTAAGTCTTCCCTGGGACCCAGCTAGACCCAAGAGAGAGATGACTGGCCAGGCCAGGCACCACACATAAAAGATGCGAACCCCCTTCTTTACTCCAGCCTGAGCTGACACCTCATTGTGACCATGTGCACGATTCTAAGCAGTGACTTTATTGCTGAGTCTGTCAAGCCCTGGAATCATGATATCTAAGAGTAAACTGTTCAAGTTTAGAGAAGTTTCCTGTACAAGAGATAGTTGAACTGATGCAAGACTTCATTTGTCCTTAGGCTGCTTAATATAAATACCATGTTCTCTCTCTCTTTTTTTTTTTT
>NW_004524725.1:2921687-2969000 GCF_000260255.1 Octodon degus
TTATTTATTTAGTGTGTGTGTGTGTGTGTGGCCAGCTCAGCCCACCAGGGGGCGGGCTGGCTGGCATGTGGTGCTGGGGATTGAACCGCGGTCGCTGTCCTTTCAGCTTAGCTTGCTCTAAGTAGGTGCTTTAGGCCACTGAGCCATCTCACCAGCCCCAATACCATGTTCTCTTATGAGAAAAAGAATTACACACAGAGATGCTTCCCCTTCCAAATATGTCAGGTAATGCAGCATTTAGAGTGTGTACTTCATTTTCAGAGTTTTGCTATATTTGCAAAGTTTATTCACTTGTTAGATTTCACGGAAGAGAGGAAAATGATTTTGAGATTGTTGATTTTGTTTAATGAATACAGCCAATTAAGGGTATTTAGATTAGAAAAAGAATAGACAGATGTAGTATATTCCTGCTTTGTGCTTTGCCCAGGACACTATCGGTTTGTGTCTGTTCTTAACAACCCCCATTTATCATTTCAACAATTCGCCATTATTCTTTTTTTTTTGAAAGCCTTCATTTTATTTATTTATTTATTTTTTCATAATTTTATTGGTAAATAGCAATGAGACAGTTTCAAATCAAATCACTAGGACAGTTTCAATAATTAACACACTGCATACATTCTTCTTAGTGGTTAATTACTATACAAGATGCGGACTTGTGATCCTATTTACAAACACCATTAGAACAAATCATTCTATTCATCAAGAGAATGCAACTATATATCTATCCTAACCACTTTGAATACACAGATACAAAATGGACATTCATCGGTATACCCATTTTTTGGGAAGTTCCGTAATTTGAATATTATAGGTGTGTAAACTCAGCAAAATATTCTTAAATAACCTTGAGTGGACTTATTTTCCCCTAATTTTTATTTTTCCACTTGTCTGTTATGTTCTCATGGGGTAGCACATGAACCTTTTGCAACAGGCAGAATTCTTACTACAAAAAGAGGTATAACCTGAAAAATAATAAGCACTTTGAATTCTCTGGCAGCCTTTTCGATATAGAACATAACCAATATATCCTTTTGAAATGTATTACAGTGTCTTAATTGGTACAACTAAGTTTTCTCAGACCCAAGAAGTGGAGGGAAGCTAAGGCCTTCAAATTCAGATTGGGGGCAGAGAAATACTGAATGTGTACTCATTCCCGGAGTAAAGCAGCTGTGCTCTGAGAGAAGAATTCAGCTACTCGGTCCTGCCCACAGTGTTGATGGATAAAAAGGGAAATGGTACATTATATTCACTTGAGATGTATTTTAAAAAATAGAAGCTAAGCGACACCATGAGAAAACAGCTCGGAGAGAAATTTGCATGACTTTTCTAATGCTTTTTGTATGGTATGCTAAATAAATCACTGCATATATAGTTTACATATAGTAACACCTTTTCTAAAGTAAATGTATTGATATCAATACTTGAAAAGTTTTAAATTTTATTAATAAATTAAGTATAAAATGTCTCTCAAGTGTTAGAGTTTAAATGCTTGCTTCCCCCTAATCCTATGTAGAAATATAATTGCCGCAGAAATGGAATCAGGGATTGAGAATTTCTGAGGCTATAAGAGATCCAATCTCATAAACTATGTATTGCTTTTCTCTGAAGAGCTGCTTTACTTCCTTCTACCCTCCCTCACTCTATTTCACCTTTATGGCAGGGTTGTGTTATCATCGATGATGTGAACCCAGAAAACGACATACATTTCAGAAGATTTGAAAGCTACTTCATAACTTAAAAGCTTTTGTGAGAGGACTGTGCACTGTACTTCCGACTCCTCTGTGCAGTATCTGGGCCCAACTGATACACTGCACTGTAAAATAGGACTTTTCATGCAGATCAGGACTTTGGTCTTACACGTTCACCTGGCTCCTTTGTACATCATGATATTTTGTATAGGCAAGAAAATGACCAGAGAGTAGGTTGATTCTACTATATATTCAGAAATAATCCATTCTTACCACTTTTAATCAATGACATCAGAGTCCTCAGAGCTAATTCTGATAATGAATTGGCTCTCATCATCCAATTAATGGGATGTGGAATTGCAGAAGATAATTCTGCCAAAGATGAAATATATTATTCTTTTCTTCTGCTGCTTTTTAAAAATATTAATAGGTGTTTCCCGTACACGGTGATCGCATTTATCCCCCGTTCTCCCTTTCTTTCTAGTCTTCTTCCATTCCTCATTCACAAAATTTTTCTTTCCATTTTTCTTAGTTCTCCTTGTTTTTCCTTTGCCCTTCATGTCCCTTTTCCACTCCTATTTGAACAAGTTCTTCTTACATCCCAATATATACCCTCCAATTTGCTCCTTGTTTACCATTTTTGGTTCTTGTGTGTCATGTATTTCACTTACAGTCGCAAGTTGCATCCCTTTACTTAAATGTTTTTCAAAGCTTATCTTTCTTTATGACAGATTAATGCATCATTGTAAACAAATATCTTATTTTCTTTAACCATTCATTTGTTGATGGGCATTTGCTCTTTCCAAAATTTAGCTGCTAAAAATTTTGTTGCTATAAATATAAGCCTGCATATTCTGTTGTGTTTTGATGCTTTCAAATTTTTGGGGAAGAATTCTAGAAGGGAAGTAGTTGAGCCAAATTAAACTTTTAGTTTTGGGATTTTTGTTTATTTTGAAGAGAAAAAAAATGATACAGAACTTCAAAACAAGATAATGAGAAATTAACAATAGAAACAATGTTTATTATGTTGCACATTGCTATCTTCGAAGTAATTGCTAAAGAATCTGCATAATATTTTCTAGAGTGGTTTCACCAATATACACTCACACCAGCAATAGAAAAGGGGCCCTTCATCCCCACAGCCCAACTTGTTATTGGCTGATTCCTTGAGAATATTCTTTCTGGAGAAGGAATCTCAGCATTATTTTAATTTCTATCTTTTGAATGATCAGTAATGTTGAACTTCCTTATATATTTATTTGCTTTTTTGCATTTTTAGACTGGGTCTTTAAATTTGTTTTATTTTTAATTATTCATATATCCTAAATATTTATTATTCATAAATTCTATATATTCATATATCCTCAACAAATATTCCTTTGTTTAAAAAGTAGCTGCTAATTTTTTTCCATTCCGTTTCACAGTATCTATCATATCTTTCCTAATTTATTTACTCTTTCTGGTTCTTACAATAGGGGGACAATATGATGTTTACATATGCAGGACTGATTTAGTGCACTTATGAGTATGGTCTCTAGTTTCACCCATTTACTTATAAAAGCCTTGAGTTTGTCATTTTTTACAGCTAAGTAACACTCCTTTGTATAAAAATACCACATCTTTTTTACTCACACCTCAGTTGATGGGCATTTGGGCTATTTCTAAGATTTACATATGACAAGTTGGACTGCTATAAGCATGGGTGCATGTATATTGCTGTGATGTGATATTTTCATATTTTTTGAAAAATTACCCAGGTGGGAATTGCATGGGTTGAATGGGGTTTCTAATCCTAGTTTTTTGGGTTTTTTTTAGGAATGTCCAAATTAGTTTTCACAGTGGTTATACCAGTCTACTTTCTCATCAAAAATGGAGAAGTATAGCTATTTCCTTACCACCCTTCCAACATTTGTTATTGGTTAACTTCTTAATGGTAGCTATTTTTCTGGAATGAGATGGAATCAGTGTTATTTTAATTTTCATTTCTTGAATGACCACTGATCTTGAATTTTTTTTCCACATAATTATTTTCCATCTTGAATAAGGGAAAGAAGAAAGGAAAAGAAAGAAGGAATATATTGTTTGGATAATGTACTGCTGATTTCTACTGGTCTATTTAAAGGAAAAGTTAATGCTTAATTTTTTTTCTTTCCCCATTTTATATCTTTGACCAATTTTGAATGCTTATATCTGGTATTGTGAGCAACTAATTTGAACAGCAATAAGCAATATGTAGTATAGCAACCATTGTTGAAATCCTATGATATTGTTTAGTGAAATTCTGTGTTGTTTTGTTGTTATTTCTAATATTTTTTGTTCTCTTTAAAAAAGATTGATTTCCATTCTGTGGGTTGTCTCTTCACTCTTGATTGTTTATTTTGTTGTGAGTATCATGAACTCCAGGATGTCACAATATTATAAAAAAAATCCCTCTCACTTCTAAGAATTTTGCCTCCAGCCACTCCACCACATTCTTATGGTAGGAGTTAATAAATATCCATTAACGCCTCTGCCAGAGAGATAGGTGCATCATGCCAAGAATTCTTCAAAATAGTGTCCTGCAGAAATGTCCTTAAATCACAATCAAAGGAATGAAGACTGTCTTTGATAAATTCATCATTATGTCTGAGGAAAGACTCAGTGAGTTTGAGAAAAGCTTAAGTTTGTCAGAGAAAGAACCAACATATTCAAAAATTGTAATACAATTTCAAATAGGGCACTTTATGTCCAATTGTATTCAGTAATCTGGAGCCATGAAGTAATAGTAAGAAGAAAACATAAGGAAAGACATATTTGACATCAGAGCAGCAGAGAAATTTTAAAATTTTATTGAAATTGTACACATGAGCATCAAAGAGTCTATCTACAAAAACAAGACAATGAGGCCAGCCAGGAGGAGACACAACTTACCTACAGGAAGACATAATTCTGCATGACAGCTCACAAGAAAGAAGAGAGTAAATTCAAACTATAGACCCATGGCTACCTTGGATCTGCATACAAGAAGTATCAAAATATTAGGAAGTAGAGTCCAGCAATGTATCAAGTAATTATAAACTATCAAAGTGGGATTCACTGTTGTGTATACTGGCTGATACAACATTTAGAAAAGAGTTGATGTAATGCATCAAACTAAAAAGTACTGTTTGATTTTATCAATTAAAAAATAAAATTCTAAACACAGTTATTTAAAACAAATCTCAATTTTTCTGCTGGTGGACATCGCAGAGGAAGTATCATCAATCTCTTTTCCCACTGCGATTGTGTCTAAGTCAGAGTCTCCCAAGGAGCCTGAACAGCTACGGAAACTCTTCATCAGAGGGCTGAGCTTTGGAACAACTGATGAGAGTCTGAGGAGCCATTGTGAGCAATAGGGAACACTCACAGACTGTGTGGTAATGAGAGACCCAAACTCCAAGCATTCCAGGGGCTTTGGGTTTATCACTTATGCCATTGTGGAGGAGGTAGATGCAGCCATGAATGCAAGGCCAAACAAAGTGGCTGGAGGAGTTGTGGAACCAAAGAGAACTGTCTCAAGAGAAGATTCTCAAAGAACATGTAGGTGCCCATGGTGAAGAAGAGCTTTGTTGGTGGCATTAAAGAAGATACTGAAGAACATCACCTATGACATTATTTTAAAAAATATGGAAAAATCAAAGTAATTAAAATTATGACCAACCAAGGCAGTGGAAAGAAGAGGGGCTTTGTTTTTGTAAACTTTTATGACCATGATTCTGTGGATGAGATAGTCATTCAAAAATACCACACTGTAAACGGCCATAATTGTGAAGTGAGGAAAGCCCTGTTGAAGCAAGGAATGGCTAGTGCTTCATCTAGCTAAAGAAGTTCAAGTGGTTCTGGAAATTTTGGTGGTGGTCATGGAGGTGGTTTTAGTACCCATGATAGTTTTGGTCATAGAGGAAACTTCAGTGGTTGAGGTGGCTTTGGTGGCAGCAGTGGTGGGGGTATCTATGGTGGCAGCAGAGATGGTTGCAATGGATTTGGTAATGATGAAAGCAATTATGGTGGAAGCTATAATGAATTTGGCAATTACAACAATCAGTCTTCAAATTTTTGACCCATGAAGGGAGGCAACTTTGGAGGTAGAAGATCTAGGCCCCATGGTGGTAAAGGCCAATATTTTACCAAACCATGAAGTCAAGGTGGCTATGGTGGCTCCAGCAGCAGCAGTAGCTATGGCAAAGGCAGAAGGTTTTAAACACTTCTAGGAAACAAAGCTTAGCAGGAGAGGAGAGCCAGAGAAGTGACAGGGAAGCTACAGGTTGCACCAGATTTGTGAACTTAGCCAACCATAGTGGTGGCAGGGCCTAGCTGCTACAAATAAGATATGTTTTAGACAATACTCATGCACATGGGCAAAAAACTCGAGGACTATATTTGTGACTAATTATGTAGTAGGTTATTATAGTTTCTGTTCTGTGAAAAGTGTAAAGCATTCCAACAAAAAGTTTTAATATAGACCTTTTTTAGCACCCATAATATTGATTGCTAAATGTAATAGTCTGATCATGACACTGAATAAAAGTGTCTTTAAAAAATCTCAGAAATCTAAGAAGAGAGAATTTCTTGTATAATTTTAAAATGAATATCGATTAAAAATTACAGCTGATACCACACTGTACATTTATATCATATAAGATAGGAAACAAGCTATAGTTTTTAATCTAGATGTGCTTCCAAAGCTTCCTGTACTTCTGGGAAGGGTCTTTGGTTTTGTTTTGTTTTTTTTTTTCTTTGTTTCGGAACCGGGGATTGAACTCAGGCCCTTGCACTTGCCAGGCAAGTGCTTATTCCACTCAACTATCTCCCCAGGCCCTGGGAAGGGTCTTTGGGAGGTGATTTAATTATGGAGTATTAGGATTGGGGAGATAGCTCAGTGGAATAAGTGCTTGCCTGGCAAGTACAAGGGTCCTGAGTTCAATCCCTGGTACTGAAAAAAAAGAGAGAGAGAGTGATTACAGTGTCTACTTATGGAGTATTGAAGTTGACTTGCTAAGAGGAGTTGAGGTGTGGTAGGAAGAGGTAGGTCACTGTGAACATGAACTAGAACATCAGATCTTCCTCCCTTGATCACTCTCTGCTTCCTGTCTGAGGTGAGCAGTGTTAGCTATTCACCTCTGCAGTGCCATCCTGCCTTGGAGCTAAGCCATGATGGAATGAGACATGAACCGAAACAAGCATCTCCTTGTCTAATTTGTGATCGTCACCCATTACATCTCAGCAATGAAGAACATGGCTAAACTAAACAAAAGAAGGGATATAAATGAAGAACCATTTTGTATCTGTATATAAAAAATAAGATAGATATACAGCTGCTTTCTCTTAACTCAACACAGCTAAGAAAATGTCTTCTCTGTCTCACTTGTATTCAGCATTATAATAGAAGTTCTTATTCAGGTTAAAAAACAACAGAGAATTTCATCCTCTGAGAAGTGTGTGTTCACCTTGGATGCCCATTTCTGGACTGGGTCTTTAAATTTTGCTCCATTATTATTATTATTATTATTATTATTATTATTATTATTATTTTGCTTATAAATTCTAGAGAGAAGACCTTTGTCTGAGCACTTATTAGTTAAGACTTTTTTCCAGATTTGTGGGTTGTCTCCTCACTTTGTTGTTTAATTCTTTTGATGTACAAAATCTTTTGCTGAATTCATGCACCTACAATATTTAAGTGGCAATGGAATATCCATCTCTGACAAAACTAAACAAAAGAAGGGATATAAATGAAGAACTATTTTGTATCTGTATATAAAAAATAAGATAGATATACAGCTGCTTTCTCTTAACTCAATGAGAATAAAGATTTGTAGTAATAGTGTTTGGACAGGATAGCATGTCTGCATCTTGTACTATGAATAACTACTACGAAGACAACAATATGCAATATATTAATTATTGTAACTGTCCTATTAACCTGTTTTGAAACTGTTTCATTGCTATTTATTTTTCAATAAAATTAATAAAAAAGAGAAATAACAGGGAAAACTAACACTATGTAGATAAAAAAATTAGAAATGTCTCTATGAACAGATGACATGATTCAGTAGAAAATATTTAAGAATATCTTTTTAAAAGACTTTGAATTAATAAGTCAAACATGTATATAAGGCATAAGGTGATAAAAATAAACTGCTTTATTATGTGCATAATGTATAATGAGATTTTTAGAAGCATGCCACTTATGCGCCATCAAAAATTAAAACACTGGGGCCAGCCTGATAGCTTGGCAGACTAAAGCACCTACTTAGGTAGTTTCAGGGCCTGGGGTTCGATACTTGGTGTGCCATGCCAGAATGAAATTTGGATACAATGATGAACTACTTCATATATTTATATATTAAATACCCTCAAAAATGTGATGTAGTAATTAAGCAGAGCATAGAGTACACAACTGATTTTTGAAGACTATTATAAAGTTGTAGTAATAAAGATAGCAAGATCTTGGCAAAGAACAGACGTGCACATCAGAGTGAAATAACTGAAAAACCAGAATCAGGCACTTATAGTTGCCAATGAAATTTGGCAAAGGATCAATTTTTCAGCAAATGGTGCTGAAACAACTGGATATAAATATGCAAGCGAGAGGCATCTCCATATTTGTCCATATATCTTTATCTATATCTCTTATACTTCCAAAAAATTAACTCAGTGTGGATCATAGAACTAAATTTAAAAAAGCATGAAAGAAAAAGAAAGGGACCTTGGAATTAGCAATGTGGCCTGTCAAAGAAAAACATAAATCAGTACTAATCATGAGAAAAACATGAGACAAATCTTAGTAAAGAGCATTCTACAAAATACCTCACAGGTGTTTCTCAAATATGTCCATCATCCAAACAAGAAAAGTCTAAGGGAGTGCTAAGCTAAGAGGAGCCTAAGGGAACATGGCAACTAGAAATAGAGAAAAACAATATTGGAGAAAACTGAAAAAAATTTTCTAGAAACTATGGACCTCAGTCATAGATATTTGCTCATTACTTACAACTCTAACATATCAGCGTAAAGTGTTAATAGCTTTGTTAACATTTACTTCAGCTGGGGCCTACATCAGAGCTCTCTATGTCCTCATCAAAAATATTCCTCAATCTAAGACTGTACTAATGATCATTTAAAAAACTGTAACACTATAGAAGTTTTAATTGTAGACTTTCATAAATGTATTGATGAGCTACTGCATTTTTAACAGTGCTGATGTGGTTATACACAAAATAATCTGAAACCATTTAATATGTTTTCTCTTTTGACACGTCATTTTTTTTAATTGCAGACTTTTTAAACTATTTTCAAATCTATAACAGCACTAAATTTTTTTGAGTTATTGACATTTTGGTTATAATTTTTTTAAATCAGGTGGAAAATTTTAATCACTAAAGTCAAAGATTATCACTATAGGGAACTTCGGCCATGCTCTGAGAACTTTCACTGCACTCTGCGAACCCTCCAGAACAAGCCCAAGCCCAGCACATGAGTGAGACCTTCAGCCGTGTTCTCCACACAGCCCAGGCCCAGGCCCAGCATGTGAGTGAGAACTTCCACCTTGCTTGTAGGACCCCTCCAGACTCAGGCCAAGCCCAGGCCCTGCCAGTGTGTGGGAGATCTTCCATGTTCCCTTTTGCCTGCTGTATTCCTCTGGACCCAGTCCAAGCCTGGCATACGGTTCTGTGGTGAAACTCTGCAGCTGAAGTCCCTGTAGAGAGACTAGAGGCCAAAATCACCCAACTAATCCAGGAGCAGAACATCTTGCAAGAGGAGCACAACAGGTTAACTTTCAAGGGCTATAGCATGAAGGAGCTGAGAACAGCAGTCAGACCCAAGCCAGGCACAAGTGGATGAATTCAAACATTGTAGATCTACACCCAAATTTCAGTAGGTGCTAAGGTTAAACTGCACCAAAACTCTACATCAAAGGTCAGAGGAAAGTGCTGTACAAAATGGCAAAGAAAAGATGCAAAGTGGAATCTTAGGCCACGAGCCCACCCAAAACAAGTGCAGAAAACACTAGCATGGAATAAATTGAGAATCACACAGCTGAAATGTCTGAATTAATAGCGTCTAAAGAAACAACTGCAGAAAGGTATCGAGGAACTCAGATCAGAAATAATCTCTGAAATAAAAAAATAAATCTCTGAATTAATAGCATCTGAAGTAAAGAATCAAATGCAGAAACATATAGAGAAAATCAGATCAAAAGTAATCTCTGAAAAATCCCTATAGCTTTTGGTAATGAACTTTTTTTTTAGAATTTCAATTGTTTTGAATATCAAAATTGAAATGAAACAGCTATGACATTTATCTCTACACAACGCCAATAAAAGGTGAATCAAAGAATGAGAATTAATCTGCAAAAAACAATTGAATTTGAATTTGTATAATCACATTAGGAAAATACTTTTTGATACCTTCAGTTACAATTTGTAGCAGATGAAGGAAATTGAGTGGAAAATTTTCCTAACTAAATTTTTTGTGGAATGTTTTAAAAAAAAAATAGTAGTTAGGGCCCTGAACAACTTTGTCTTATGAAAACATTTAGTAAAATCATTTTTTTAAGTCTAGTCTAAATATACTGCGAAAAATACACAAATTATACATTCTTTAAATAAATCTTAGATACCAGAATGAATGGTGAATTGTCTAACCATCTGCCTCATGAGGACCATAAAGAATGGCTTGAGGTAAGTAAAGACATATGAAATCATTTTTAAAAATTATCTATATATGTTGAAAATGTGAGGAAAAGGATGATCACTGTTGTGATCACTATTTTTAAAGCAAGCCTTAGGTAAATATTCATCAAGATAAAACATTTCATTTGATGTCTTTCATAAAGCAATTAATATTATTATGAAATGAGTCCACAAATGTTTTGAAGATCTTTTTGGAATGTAAGTGCAAATTATAATCTTATGATGGAAATGATTCTGAATATGTTGACATGCTGTGATTCTACCTGGGTGTAGACATTGGGTATGAGGCAGTAGAACTCATTACACTTTCCTTATGAATAGGCTTCACTTTTATTACTGTCACTAAATGTTTAGCAGTCAGAAGGATTTATGATGAGATCACTAAATTTCTCAATTCTAGTGGTGTTCACAGCAAGGAAGCTGGCGAGGATTATTGCTACATATGCGTACAAAGCACACAGCCCACATAAATCTCTATAAGCAAGGTTCTCATATAAATGGAGTGAGAGAATAGCAATCACTATTGTGAACAAAAGTGACATTTTCTCTGGCAATGTCTGTACAATGCTTCCAAAATTATTATTGTAGCATGAGTAATCTTTTCAGGCCAAAATGCGGTTTTAATACTTGCTAGATTTTCAACATTTTAAATGTTGCCTATGTAAGTTAAATGAAAAATTCAAGTAAAAGTTTTCTGTGTGCACGTGTGTGTGTGTGTGTGTGTGTGTGTGTGTGTGTGTGAGAGAGAGAGAGAGACAAGGGTGATTCCTTTTGAATAAGATTGTGAACATTAGTTCACTTTATTTTTTAAAAGGCAAAAAAAATTAGTAAAACTTGAAATAATATAGAATTCACTAAAGGAGATTGGTTCTTTTATTATAGGTGGGTTCATCTTTCTTTGGTTGTGATAAAATCAAATGACCCAAGAGATAAGCCTCCTTGGAGCAGAAAAAAAGAAAAAATTGAAAGAACACTTGCCTTTTGTGCTTATTTGTTTGTTAAATTTCCATTTACAGAAACAAAGGAGATACAATGATTTTAAACAGAAAACATATGGTGCATGAGAGAAAAAAAGGGCAGAAATGATCTGAGGAATTTCAAAATGAAGATATGCTGTGATGATTAGCATATTACTTGGAAAACTGTAAGCTAAATACACATTAAAATTTTAAAGGACTTTGAAAATCTGATTAGAAAACAATTGAGTAGATAATTTCTTAAAATATTGAATAAATAATGAATGATAGATACCACAGACAAGTATGTGGACCCATTTTAATAGAAGCACAATTAGTAAATCAATAAATAATATTTGTCTTATATATGACATATTTATGCATTCAGCCTTTGGTGGAAATCTTGATTAAGTTCACATATTGGCTCCTCTAAATGCTACAATAATTATGCTACAGTAATCATAGATTCTCAGTCACCTCTTAGATATAATTATTTCATTTCCTTCCACTACATATCCAAGAAAGGGATTTCTGCATCCTATAATAATTGTATTTTCAATTTTTTGACAAATATGCAGTATTTTCCCTAATGGATGTACTAATTAACATTCTTACTAACAATATATAAGATTTATCTTTTATCATAATAATCTCTAAGATAGTTTTTAAAAAAATATTAATTTTAATGAGAAAAAATAGTAACTGCTCTCCTAGGGCATCATACTACAGCCCCTATGAGTGAGAATTGAATACTGATCTGTCTGCAGAGGAAGTCTTAAAATAACAGTAAAAGTCAAGTCACTTGCCAGAGAACTAATAGAAATGTACAGGAGATCTCTGGAAAGCATATATGCCTAAATGTAGTACTCTGTAAAGAGGGGCTTGGAAGCAGTAGGGGTTTACAGGAATATAGGAGTGATAATTCCTTTTTCCTTTCAAAAGTAGGACAATCATATAATAGTGTGACAATTTCAAAACAAGTTAGGAGGATGGGTTACAGTAATTAATACATTGCATATTGTTGTCTTCGTAGTAGTTATTCAGAGTACAAGATGCAGACATGATCTTTTGTCTAAACAATATTAGTACAAATCTTTCTTCTCATTCAACTGTATACCAATATAGTTTTTGTCTTTTTGATAATTTCAATTCTAACCAGAGTTGGTTAATATTATGGTTTTGATTTACCTTTCCATGAAGATCATAATGGTTAAGCATTTTTTTCATATTCTTGTAGGTTGTTTGTATATTTTTCATGCAGGCAATGTCTATTTACAGCACTTGCCCATCTTTTACTGGATTGTTTGTTCTCGCACTTTATTTGTTCCTTTATATATTCTGGAAATAATCTCTTGTCTAGTAGATACTTTGTAATAACTTTCTCCCATTCTCTGGCTTTCTTTACTCTGCTGTTTACTGCTAGGAAACTAATTTTATATGATATCATTTATCTATTATTGGTTTCATTAGCTATACATTTTGAATGCTATCTAAGTAATAATTTTCTGTGTCTTAAGTTGATTCCTTTATACTTGCCCTTAGAAATTTTAGAGCTATATATTTTATATTTAGATT
Source organism: Octodon degus (assembly GCF_000260255.1). Taxonomy (NCBI): domain Eukaryota; kingdom Metazoa; phylum Chordata; class Mammalia; order Rodentia; family Octodontidae; genus Octodon; species Octodon degus. Next base: position 2,934,621 of record NW_004524725.1, read on the forward strand.
CTTGATCCAATTTAAGTAGATTTTACTATGCTGTGTAAGATAATGGTCTAGTTTCTTTCTTCACATGAGTGTAAATTTTTACATCACACTCTTTATTAAAATTAATATTTCATTTTCTCCCAACATAGAAGTTCTCAACAATTTTGTTGAAAATCTGTTGGCTGTAAATAAGTGGATTAATCGGGCCAGGAAGATAGCTCAGCAGTATAAGAGCCTGCCTGACAAATGCAAGGTCCTGAGCTTGATTCCAGGTACCAAAAAAAAAAAAAAAAATAAATAAATAAATAAATAAATAAATAAATAAATATTTTCAGACATTTCTATTTTGTTTCTCCAGTCTCTGTGTCTGTTTTTCTACCTGTATGGTATTGTTTCAGTTATTATAGCTTTATAATGCATTTTGAAGTCAAGTATTATAGTGTTTCTAGCTTTTTCTCCTAAGAATTGGAACAAACAATCACAAAATCTATGTGGAAACAGAAAGACCCAGAATAGTTGGAAAACTGTTTACGATCACCATTCTACAAGAGGGCTAGCATTGATAATTTTGTCAAATTGAGTAAACGATAGGATTGTTAAATACTTTTTGAGTTCTCAATCTTATTTTCCTTGCGTGACCACAAACTCAAGTCTCCCTCGATACTTCCTGTGATTCACCCAAGGGCTTTGTGGTGCTCCTTAATGCTCTCCTAGGGCATCACACTACAGCTCCTATGAGTGAGAATTGAATACTGATCTGTCTGCAGAGGAAGTCTTAAAATAACAGTAAAAGTCAAGTCACCTGCCAGAGAACTAATAGAAATGTACAGGAGATCTCTGGAAAGCACATATGCCTAAATGTAGTACTCTGTGAAGAGGGGCTTGGAAGCAGTAGGGGTTTACAGGAATATAGGAGTGATAATTCCTTTTTCCTTTCAAAAGTAGGACAATCGTATAATAGTGTGAAATCAGAGTCAAACTGTCCTTTCATTTTCTCCTGCATTATTTTTAAAACTAAACTTTTAAAGAAAGTTTTAGAATTAGATAATATTGCAAAAATAGTACTGAGAGTTTCCATACATTCCACACCCAATTCCCATATGAACACTTTTCACTAGTGTAGAACATTTGTCATAAATAATGAACAGCCAGTTACAGATTATGATTAACTAAACTCTGTAATGTTTTTCAGATTTTCTGCTTTTCCCCAAAGACTTTCTTTTCTCTGCTTCATACTCCTGTGTAGGATGCTAAATAGGAATTTAGTTGCCAATTCTTTTTAAAGTCTTCTAGGCTATGAATTATCAGCCTATTTTGGGCTTTCCGTGTTTTCTATGCCCTTGATAGTTGTGAAGAGTGCCGGGAAGATCTTTTGCAGAATGCCTCTCAATTGTCATATGTTATATGAATTTCATAAAGTGTTATATGTATTTCATAAAGTGTTTTCATATATATATATATATATATATATATATATATATATATATATATTTTTCATGTATTTTATGAAAAACAGAGAGAGATAAAATGTGGAAAGTGCTGTTTTGATCATTTGGTGGTTCAATACATAATTAACATTTATCACCCTAGGTGCTACTTTTAATCACCTAAATTGATGTAGTTTTGCCAGCGCTTTGTACTACTGAGTTCATTTTCTTCTTTTTCATTCATTTTTTACTCTTGGAGAAGAAGTCACTATGTGGGGACTGCTTCCCTGGGATTTATGCCCCATCTGCCTAAGAGAAGAATATTATGTAAAATAGAATTCTTCTAAAAAAAGAAATTTACATCCTGTCCCATTGATTTGTCCATTCAATTATTTATTCATATTGATACATAGTCATGTAAATTTATTATCTGAATTAAAATCTAAAATTCCTAAGGGCATTTGTGTGTGTGTGTGTGTGTGTGTGTGTGTTGCTAGAATTACTCCAAGAAATACATGCATGTATTCATCCTTTTACTTATACATTTCTTTAAGTATCTCTATGCACAACCATTTATTTTTGGCAACTATCCTAGTTAGTATTCTCTGAATTTTATGGATCTGTAGTTGAGCATCTATCTTCAATTTTTTTTTTTTTCAGAACCAGTGATTGAACTCAGGTCCTTGCACTTGCTAGGGAAACGCTTATTCCACTGAGCCATCTCCCCTGCTCCTGTATTCAAGTTTTGAAAGTTTATTAATTATTATTTCAAATGCTTTCTGAACTGTGTTCTTTTCCTACTTGGGATCCCTACATCTTTTAAAATCATTGCACACTTCTTAGCTTCTATTACTTTTTCTGTTTGTATTTTATTTTGAGAAGTTCAATTGATGTATCTTCACATGTACTGACTATTTCCTCAGCTGTGTCTTACATATGATGAATTGATCAAAAGCACTCTTAATTCCTATTATAAAAGTGTTGACTTCTAGAATTTCCTTTTGATTATTAGAATGTTCACTTCTATTTATGTCATCAGTCTTATATCCAGTGAAGTTACTTCATTCAGTAGAATCTGAAGTAAGGTGGCCTTCAGTTGAGAAATTATGCTACTATGGCCACCAGTTAGGGATTTCTGAATGCTTGCTATAGGTGAAAAGGCAAAAAAGACTACAGAAATTAGAGTCCTTATATTTTTGTCTTTCTTAACTTTTCACATCACTACTCTCCAGAAGCAGTATATGCCTTATAACTGTATTGAGCTACACTGAAATATTATTCTAATGCTGCTGTATCTCAGTTGTAGAGAGTAAGATGTATATAATTTTTCAATTACATCTCAGGCTCTTGTCTACTTTCACTTGTCAATGACTTTCACCACTTTTTCTTGCCTGATGAGACAAGAAAGGACGCTATGACTGGAGACAGAAAGCAGTTAGCAGTGGGGCAAATCTAAGGTAAAGCCTTTCTGTCATGAGAATAATGCTTTTTCATGGCTAGGACTCTGAGTGCATCATAAGGATTTCTTTTCCTGTGTTCCTCTATGCCTCAATCACGAGGGACTCCTTCATGGTTCTTCTTTATGAGACGCTGCTGCGCTCCCTGGTGGCAGCACCCAGAGGAACTCCTCTAGGACTTCAGCCTTGAATGTTTTCACTTTATACACTGATCTGCATTTATCCTGAAGAAACTGGGCAAAATTCTCATCTAAGTGTTCTTCAAAATTTATGCCTCAAGGGGAATTTTGGTCCAGGTAAGGAGATTTTGGTTGAGACTTTCTAAGGTTCATGGTCCTTTGATTTCAGGATAATAAATTGTCCTGTAAAAGTATTTCACTGGTGTGCCTAACCAAAAAAAAAATTATAATGATAATTTGTTGGTTTATATTTTGCCTAGTTGTCCCATGTTGTAAAAATTAAAGAAAGAATCATAACCCTTATCTTTTCTATGTTGTAGCAAAAAATGAAAGTTCAAATTCACTTTTAAAGTACATTTTTAATATTTATTTTTTTTCTTGTTTGTCTGATAATTCAGATGCTAGTGCACACTAGTGGAAATTACTTTTCCCTTCTCATGTTTTAATTTTCCACCTGTGATTCTTTACATGGTTTCTTTCTTTCAAAATGACTTTCAGTTCAAACCCCCACATGCAGTGCTGGCCCCAACCCTCAAGCACACTGAGCTGGCCACCTAGACCGGACATGCTGGATGCTGAAAACAGGGGACCACTCTGAGTCGAAGCTGCATAGTGAGACCCTGTAGCAACCAAACACATTTTTTTTTAAAAAAAATTGATTTTACATAATTCTAAGTGTATCATCTACACACGCTTCTGTCTTAAATTTCCTATTTTGTAGATAAAAAAAAAATCCAGAATTGCATCAGATACATCAATTTTCTTTTTCTAGGCTACAAGGCTGGGAGTATTGATTTAAAATAGAGAAGACTGATTTAGGTATTTGAGGAAAATTGATTATGATGATAGTTTCTAGGCTCTCCTTGCCTTAATTTCTTAAAAATAGTAATTGTGAGTTTGGTGTGGATTTTTAAACTTAATGTCTGCTTTTGTTTCATTTCTTATCATCACGTTCCCATGTAAATAAACTATGCAAGCTGAAAACTAAGCAACATAAATAGTTCCTTGAATATTCTTTTGAGATATTAGCTTGACAATTTCAATATTGTGCTTTTAATAATGCAACCTACATTTTTGGTTTTATCTTTTGCTTGTTTTGGGTCTCCTTTATGTACTTATATTTATTCTGTCACTGAAAAAAGAAGACAGAGTTTAGCTGAAAAGAGGATATGACATAAGAGTCGCATACAGTGAATCATACCTCTCAAGATACAGGGTAGCATAAACTTGAAAAGGGGTTTCACGCTATGGATTTGAAAGACAAATTCTGCCTCTTAGGGATGGGGCTATAGCTCAGTGACGCAGAGTCTTCCTGGTAAACATAAGGTCCTGAGTTCGATTCCTGGTACGAAAATATTCATATTTTGGATCTGAAATCTTCAGATACTGAAAGAAGTTAAAGTTTCAGGATTGTGACATCACATGCTTGCACTATCCTACAACGTGTTTTGGGAGTCACTTCTGAGTAAATCTATCTTTAGTCCTCTGGGCAATGTTTGCGCACCCCTGTTGTAAGGACTCCAGCAAACTGTGGTGGCCTCAGAGGGTCAGCACATTCCCTGTACTGTGACCAAAAGCAGCATATAAGAACAGTAAGAATTAATCTTTACTTTGATCAGGATACTGGATAAATATATGTAATAATCCAGTTAATTTTGATTGTCAAATTGACTCAGTGAAGGAACTCTTTAGAGAAGTGACTAGATCGCGGGTGTTATACTTGTCAACGAGCCCCTCATGTCCATAGCCGAATGCGCTGGAAAAGGTGCCAAGCTGGAGGCGGTGGGGCGCTGGGGCTGTTCCTTCAGAGAGTTTATATCTCTCACCCTTCACCTTTGTTCCATCCGGACCAGTCACAAAGTGAGTACCTTTCCTCTAGCATCCCTTTCCACAAAGTTGTTCCTACGCTAGAGCCAGCCAACTACAGACTGAAACCGCTGAAATCATGAGCTAAAATAGACTCCTCGTTCTTTAATTTTCTATTTTTGAGTATTTTATTCCAGCAATGGGAAAACTAACCAGCACAGAAAATTTGTACTAAAAAGCAGGGGACCTGCTTTTACTCGACATTGTGATCTAGTTCAGAAGCGCTTGGCAGTAGTTGGGAAAAAAATTGAGAAGTGGTCTATAGAAAACCTCAAATACCTGCTGGGAAGGTCTGGCTGGAGTTCAGGTTTTAGAATACTGACAGGAATATGGGGAGTAAAGATCAGGATCAGGTTTCAGACTCAGAGGAGGACTCTAGAGAGAGTTGGTCTAGACAACATCCATGCTGCTGTATCGCACACGTTTGGTATAATTTGCCTTTTTCCTGAGAAGTCGAAGGAACCTGAGTGTAAGTGCTATGGACCAAATGTCCTGGCAGATGAAATTTCAAGACAAGCCAGCGTATTGTCTGTGGCATAAGCACTGCTGGCTATTTTAAAGCAGATTGATCATGAAAATTAGAATTCAAAAAAGAGCAGAAAGATTTTAAAAACCTAAATTTTGGCCCAAAGCAAAACATATGTAATTTTGGATCCAAAGAAAATATGGTTGATGAAGATTATTAGCATGACCAAACAAACCAAGCACCTTAAACTGCAGCTCAAGAATAAGCAAGATACCATACATTGCAGTTTCAAGCGTACAAAGGTATAAGCCTTTTATTTTAGGACAACCTAGGAAATCTTTTCCTTGGGATTAATTTCACCATGCTCAGCCATTCTAGTCACTCAGCGGCTTCTGCAATCATAGTTCAAGGTGGCCTAGGTGCTACTTGAGCTGCTGGATTTCAAAAGGAATCATAGCAAACCAGTCCGTGTGTGACTGAAGGGGAGGATACGCATTATGCTGTGGGAATGAATGAAGGCGAAGTTTCATTTCAGAACCCAGGAAGTTGGAAATGTCAAGTGTATGGAAAACCCTGCTGAGGTAAGCCATGCACAGTGAGTGGAAAGAACACAAGAAAGAGGACACACAGGTTGCAATCACCAAGATTATAGGAAAGGGCCCTCCTAGTATGGTGCCACTCACCTTCCTACTACATGCCAGGGAGTAGGAAGCCACAGGACTTACATATTTGTTCTGCTCACTATTGCTCTTGCTTTTGTCAGTTCTTTTCTAGCCTCCTGTTCTTCCCTTCATGAATAGTAGTGTGTATGCACTGGCATTGTATCTTGAGATATTATACCTGGCATTTTGATAGGTATGTTGCTAAGAGGTAAGAGTTTGCTTTGAGTTGGTCTTTTGTTTTTTCTTTATGGTACCAGGGATTGAACTCAGGACCCTGTGCTTGCCAGACAGGCACTTATTCTACTGAGCTGTCTCCCTGGCCCCTGAGTTCATCTTTTGAGCAATTCTGCAACTGTTGGGATTTTGGAATAAGGAATTAGTGAATTTTCCATTGCACACAGATAGTCACAGAATATTAAACAGACTAATAATCATGCTATTTTATACAATTATAGGAGACAGAACTAAGCATCAAATTCTGGATAACACCTTGAGATCAACTTGACTGGGCTGTGAGACTGCTGGTTAGGTGTATCATGAGGGAACAATTGTCTCATGGGGATTAAGCCACCAAGGTCCTTGCTGACTGTGCTTCTAAAAGGTGTCCATGGGTAGAGGAAGTGTCTCATCCCTTAGAGTGTATATCCCAGTGAACTCTTTTAATGTGTCTTATTTTTCTGGTTGCCAAGAAATAAGCAGATGTTTTCTAACACACACTTCCACCATGGTGTTGGAACCAATCACACATAGAATAAAGTCTCTGAAATTTTAAGCTAAAATTTATTTTCCCTCCTCCAAACTGCAGATGTCAAATATTTTTTCCCAGTGGTTGGAAAGCAAATGAATGTATCCCAATTAGCACATTATTGTGCTATTTAACTCATGTTTCTGACATGCTTAGGCATACATAAATGCAATCCTAATGTTTCTAGATAAAAGTACTTTAAAATGAAGCAAAAATTTAACACATGATGGTATCTGAATAAGAACAAAATCCCTTTGTAGACTAACAGGATAAAATAACTATAGACCTTATTTAACATGTATCTTATCTGATAGAGGCCTGGTCACATAATTTAGAGGATTATCCATGGCTAAATAACCTTCTATGTTGCTCTAGATGATAGATACTTCTTAAAACTTCTTGAAAAAAGCCTTTTAAAACCTAAGAATTTATATTTAGTTATGATTCTTAAAAAGCAAACATTTCTAATATAATGTGCAAACATTATATATTATAAATTGTATATATACACATATTCTGGTATTTAGCACATAGTTATATCAATTATTTGTAGAATTTACCAAATACAACTGTGTCTATGTGTACATATTTAATAAAATGCAATTTATCTGAAATTGTGCTCAAGTACTAAAAATAAGCAAAGACAATAATATTTTCCAACTTCGTGTATTTTATAAATATAACATATCTGACACAAGAGACAATGTGATTGTTTAAATCCTATGCCAGTATTTTCTTAAAGATGTAATGTTATTTTCTTTTTTTTATTATTTTTTTTAACATTTATTTATTGTGTGTGTGTGTGTGTGTGTGCGCGCGCGCGCATGTGTGTGTGGCCAGCTCAGCCCACCAGGGGGCGGGGCTGGCTGGCATGTGGGGCTGGGGGATCGAACCGCGGTCCCTGTGCTTTGCCAAGCTTGTTCCAAGTAGGTGCTTTAGACCACTGAGCCATCTCTCCAGCCCCTGTAATGTTATTTTCATAACATGCAAATACGCATTTCTAAAAGAAAGTTTAACATTTAGAAATTAAAATACTAAAAAATGAGATGCTAGGTAAGCTTAATACAATTCCTTGTTGAACACAAAAACAACAGAAGCTTGATGTACCAATAAACCAAAAACTCATTTAATAAATGAATAAACATAGCTTGTATAAGAAGAAAAGTTGAGAACTTTATTATCTGAGTAGATGTAGGGTGCTGGTGCTATAGGGTTAATATTTTAAATGATTATGAGAAGCGCTACTTTCAATCGAGCGTTTTCATTCAATTTTTTTTCTTGTGTGTTCATTGAATTATAAAAATAATTAAATTATCTATTGAAAATATAGCTAGGCTAAAATCAATCATAGCAGTGGGGTAGGAAATGACAGTAAATAGGAATTAACTCACACTAAGACTTAATTGAGCCGGCTCCAGGGGTTAGATACACATCTCTACAGGAAATATATTAATATTAGTTTTCAGTAGTTTTAATAGGAATGAAAGTTTTGACTTTTGAAAGCCAACCATTTTTTTAATCCAAATTACTGAACTAATTACCTAAAGTAAATTTTGATTCCATAGAGGAAATGTACACTAACAAAGTTTTTCAATGCTTAAATACCCTCTTAGGGACCCCAGTTTAATTTTGGCTGCTTTTAACTAGGTTAGCCTAAGACTTATAAACAGAGAAATATAAAAGACTTTGAACAAAAGGTAGGTTAGTCTTATGAACACTTTCTGATCCCTTGTGCCAATATCAGTAAACAAAGATGTGACTGTGTGTCTGTGTGCTTGCGTGAATTAAGAGGAGGATGGAAAGGCAACAAGACCAGAAAGACAGAGACAGAGGTAAGAAAAGAATTTGGTAGAGCCACCTACTCAGTGTAAAGATTCCATACAAATTCTGTATGCAATGATTTCTGTTGTTTGTATCTTTACATGGCAAATAATTGTTAGTATAGCTCTCAAAAACACAATAAAAGTAAAATTCTACAAATTTTTGAATTATTTATACAGTAACATCTGCACATGCAGGTGTCTCAATAGGATAAACTCAACCAGGTTTTCAGACGTTATCTATGCCCTACTTCCTCTGGAAATCCATTATAAACAGGATTTATGCCTTCTTGATTCAGACTCCTTCCTATCATCTCGGTTTATGCACAAGCCCAAATTTACCTTAGTAAGTCTCTCTGATTTTTGAGTGTCTTTGCATTCTTGCTAAATCCCTCATACAATAAATCAGCTTTTAGCATTCTTATAACCTCTAAACCTGGATTTTCTTTTACATGTCACTCTTAATTTCACCTGTCTGAGTCATATCAAACTGTACACACTTTCTTATTGTGTTTAAACTTTTTCACAGTCCCTCTTGAAATTTAAATTCTGTACCTTTGATTTTGCTACAGTGTGCACCAGCCCATCTTTTATTCATCAATCCAGTGATTCTAGTATGTTTTCTTCTTTGATTCCTGTATGTCTATCATTAAATAAAATGTACATCTCTTTTCTGACATTGTTTTCTCTCTACAGTTGAAAACTGTTTGTACAATTTTAGTCCTGTTGACCTGCTGCCTTAATGGTGTCTGTAATCAAGAGCAAAACTGACTTCATGGATTCATTCAGTTATTTATTTCTTTCAGTGAGTAAACATGTATTGCGTGTTTTTCATGAGTCAGTCTGATAGTAGCTTAGCTCTATGCAATGAAGAAAACATATTCTCTCCAGCATAGACATTTGTACATTTGTACAACAAAGCTATTATTTACATAAAAATGTCCAGTGTGAAAACTACTCAAAGGAGAAATATGGAATGAGTTACCCTAAAAACAAAACTTAGTGAGTACTCTTATCTTAGGCCATCCTAATAAAGTTCCAAGAACTGGGTAGTTTAAACAACATAAAATTATTTTGCCATAGTTCTACAGGCTGAGAAGTCCTAGATCAAGTTTTGATTGATTTGGTTCCTGGTAGGGGTTCTTTCCTTCCTGAGCAGCAGACTACTTTTCCCTCCACACTCACATGAGCTTTTCTCAGTGCAAACTTGTAGACAAGAAAGGAGCAAAGATCCCTGTGGTTTCTTCTTATCAAAGTGTTAACCCATCATAAACGCACCACCCACATGATGTTTTCTAAATCCAGTTGCTACTGCATTAGGGGTTAGGTCTTCAGTGTGAGTTTGAGAATACATAAGCTCTCCATTCTTAATGTTCCCTGAAAAAATGTGTTTGTTATTATACTTAAAAGTGTCCAGGGCTGGCCAGATAGCTCAGCAGATTAAAGCACCTGGTTAGGCAGAGGCAGAGGCCGGGGATTCAATCCCCAGCCTACCTTGCTGGCCCTAACCCCAGGGGCGCGCTGAGAAAACAATTGAAATTGAGTATGGTGGCACACATATGCAATTTGGAGGCTGAAAACAGCAGGATCACTACAAGTATTACCTGTGTAGTGAGACCTTGTAGACCTTATACTAATTAGAAAAAAAAGGTCAACAGGTAAAGGAGAGCAACAGAGAAAAACTTTAATGAAAGTTTTGAATTAGGACATTACAGAGCATTAATTTAACTAAAATAAGACAACATTAGAGTTTGGTAGACAAGATAGACACAGGTTAACATAAGACAGGGAAAAGAGACAGGAGCCAGATCTTAAAGAGTGTGCTAAGACAATTTTAGAAGTTTAGTCTAAAACTAAAAACAAAAGCTTAGTCATGAACTTTAGCAAGGGAGTAGTATAATATTTTTTGTATCTTTTGATAAATTAATGGAAAAGAATTTTAAATTCACATAAATGATTATTAATAATATAGCAAAAAATAATTATGTTTTGTGCTTGTAGACTGGTAACTAATACAGAAACAACTCAGCAAATCTGAGAACTAGCCAGAGCTCAGAAATCAATGGATCTATGTCTAGGCAGGTGGCAAAAATAGATATTATCTGTAGTGTAACTTCCTTACTTCTAGTTTAAGCACTTCCTGGTGTGTTGCCAGCAAATAACAAGACATGAAACTTTTAAAGGAACAGGAACTCAAAGTCTTTTCCTGAATATATTTTTCCACTTTAGTAAAAATGTGACTTTCCTTTAATTTGGCAGCTATCACTGATCACTACTAAAAATTATCTCCTCGTATTATGTCTGGGTTGAGAAAGGACACAGAAATCCAATCAACTGTAATCTAGGAGGCGATGCGAAGGTATCTGTAGATATTGATAACATCATGCATGGGTTTTCCTTAAGTGAGAAGATTATCTAGAAAACGGTCCTCACAGATGCTCAGAAAATGATGCCTCGCTGACACTCAGAAAAAAGTGAGGTGTTTCTAACAAAGAAAAATTATGTGCCAAGTGTTTACTGTTACCTCGCATAACAGTGAGAGACTATGTTCTGTAAAGCTGCACAATGGATTGTAGGGTGGAGGTGTATCCACAGTGACCACATGAGGCTATTACTTGAAGTAAATAGCTCTCCTTGTCATTCTGTACACAAACACACACACATGCATACACATGCGAGTACGCGCGCGCGCGCACACACACACACACACACACACACACACACATTACATAGTTCTGTTTTTCTGGAAAACCTTGATGGGTAAAGCACTTTTATTTCTCTGGACTCTATCAACACACATGGTGCTTGTCCTATACTGTGTCTTACTAAGTGCATCACAAGTTCAAAATGGTGGAAGTTGAAATTGACTAACATGATAGCTTAGTAAAACTAGGTAAGGAACAGTGTTTACCCGTGCGTTCCCGTGGCTGACTAGGCATTGTCACTGACCTCCACTGCTAACCTCTGTGACAGAGTAGCATACCACATATTGCTAGCTCAGGAAAAGATCCAGATTCAAAGTTGCTTACTGAGTGTGCACCACTTGGGAGGCATAGTAGGATCAAAACTGTTTACGACTGATTATTACAAAGTAAGATCTCTTTTAACTTGAATTAGACCTCTGGCATATTGAACACATCTTCTTTCACCAACTGATGGAATACTTTTCATATTCTATTGTCATTCACTACCTAGTTCAAATTTCATATTGATTTGATACAATAACTTCCTTGCATAGATCAGTTGCCTTGTCTTTATTAACCTATTTATACTGGAACATAAAACTTCATTCCTTGCTTGAAACTAACATAGCACAATCTCTAAACATATTCCTGAAGCCATTCATGGGTCAGAAGCTAGGGAAAAGCACCAGCCAGACGCAATGATTTATATCAAATTAAATTCCTGGCTCAAAGGCTCTAAGGGGATCTTACTGCTTCTTGTGCATCCATACATCCAGTTCTTTAAGTTAATAGCTTCTGTATTGTGTTTCCTCCTCAAACATCTACCATCTCCTTTGCGTCCTCTTTTATTTAATAATCTTGCTTTTTACTTCACAGAAAAAAGTGAAGTCATCAGAAAATAGTTCCCACACCTTAGTAGTGATTGTTCTTATGGGGCTGAGAATCCAATCCCAGACTGCTGTAAGTACCGGCTAATACTAGCTCGTCCTTGTCCACTTCTCTAGATACTTGCCCGAGTTCACAGGAATCATCTTTTCTGGAAGCACTTGGGAAATTACCAGCTTTTGTACCACTGGCAATGCCTGTCATCCAATGACTCATTGACACAGACAGGGAATGGTTCACTTACACTTTTTCCTTGCTCATGTTATTCCTGAGAGTACTCTCTGCTAAGTCACTTGCACATGAATTTTGGCTAGTCTCTGTGTCAAGGAAATCTGATCTAGGAGACAGAGCTTAGCATCTTCTAGTACCAGCATCTATACCTATAAGATGTTGGTCTTCATCCTGGTACTTCAGAGTAACTATTTGTAATTTTGTCTTCTATCTATAGACAGTCCTGACAAATTTGCCAGTTTTCATCCCTTTGCAGAGACTCAGGGGTCTATTTGTTATCCTCCTTATTTTCTGTTGTATTGCTAATATGTTCCTGTAGTTCACCACTTTCATTACTATCTGAGTATCCTCCCATTTCTTCCCTACTACAACATTATTGTTCATATCCCATTCATTTCACTCACAGTTGATTTATTTATTTTCTTCTCTTTTAAGTATCTCTTAAAACTGTCACCTGTTTTCAATATCTAAATCCCTTCATTTCTAATCCTTTTGAACTTTGTCCAAGAGTGACTGTTTTCACCCTTCTGCCAAAGCTGGTCAACTTATCTTAGTGCTGTACGTCCCAGAACTGAGGTGTTTTATTTTTGTCTTTTCCTCTATATTTACTCCCTTGAATAATACTATTTTAAAGACCACCGAAGTTACCTTTTCCGCTCATATCCCTCTCTTGAACTCCAGGCTCTTCTCCTTTTCTTCATCTCTGTACTTAGTGTCTATTTAAATATCCTACCAACTATCAAAGAGTTAAGTAACAATTAACAACTCCAAATTGAAAAGTTTATTTGCACCTATTCTGGATATTCATTATAGATTAAGAAATAGCCTTGTTCTCTAGTCTCCACAAATCTTCTCTATAATATTCTCATCTGTATTTGAATTACATGGCTTTATCTAGTTGCAAGAAAACCCATAATGTTGATTATTTTTAACACTGGTGCAAAGAACAAATTAAGAGTGTTCTAATAGTGTTTGTGGACAAGATATCATGTCTGCATCTTGTACAATGAATAACCACTAAGACAATAATATGCAATGTATTAATTATTGAAACTGTCCTACTAATTGGTTTTGAAACTGTCTCATTGCTATTTGTTTCTCAATAAAATTAGTTTTTAAGAGTGCTTTTTTGTTTGCTTCTGTATACAGAAAAAAGTTAAGTAGCAGCCAGCAGTTTATGTTTAATTTCTAGGACTTGCATTCAATTTGTTAAACTTTGTTAATCTTTTTCTTTTTTTAGCCATGGGCTTGCTATGTAGTTCAGGATCACTTTGAACTCACTATGTAGTCCAGATTGACTTTGAATTCATGGTGTTACTCCTGCCTCAACCTTCCAAGTGATCGGATTACAGGTGTGTGTGATGCCACACCCTGGGATCATAATTATCATAGTGTAAACTAAAAAGTGACATTATTTCACTAAAGATTATAGCATATAAAAGCAATAAATAATCCATTAGAACTATTTGAACAATGTAATAACTGGTCACATGAATACCAATGACTTGAACACCAATAATTTTATATGTTAGTAGCTATTGTAGAAATTCTAAAGAAAACAGAAATTTTAATTTTAGTATTGAAATATAATATTTAATGTAAAAATATAATATAAAATTCTTCGCAGAGATCTGAATAATAATACCTAATTTAAGATTTTAACACAGGTATGATGAAAATGCCAGTATTTTATTATTGATGTGAGGAAAGGAGGACAAAAAATTAAAAACACAATCACTCTAAATTAATCTGGAATAAAAAACCAAATGATGATAAATGAATGCAAAAAATACAATACTATGTGATCATCAAATCTTACAGTGTATTTTAAGTTCACAATAAGAAGAGGAAATAGGCCTATGTAACATAGAATTTGAGTATACAAAAAAGAAAAACATTCCAGCAGTAAATATTATGTTTGGAAAATATCTGATTTGAATAAAAAATATATTTTAACATTAAAATGATCATTAGCCAAAAATGAAATTTCCAGTAGAGTTGTAGATTTTAAACATTCTTTTAAAAAATGCCTACTGATTAACTGACTTACATATCTGTTTAAAAATGTCTTTCATCTTTAAATTTATTTTTCGGTCATGTGTTTTTCTTATTCCTTGGCACCTATAAAATATTATTAGAAACACTAAACAGAACACTGGATATGACAGCTTCAGAATTTCTATGTAGTACAGTAAGTTTGTTGTAAGAAGTACTTGAAAGAAGGATTTGTGTAGAATTTTATATAAAAGTGATTTAAAAATCCAATTGTCAATATCCAAAACTGTGGGCTAGGATAATACAAGTGAATGGGAAATGGGGACTGAAATGTTCCTTGCAAAGTTCCGGGCGCTGTCACTGCTGGCTAAACGCACATGTGAAGCCAGTGCTGCACTTTTGCATTCCGGGTTGCGATTATTGACAACCCAACATGCTCTTTTTTCTATTAATGTGACATCCCTCTGCTGCCCTCCGCTGGTAAACAGTGACTCTTTCTTTATAGCTGATGAGCTGTGTCGTTGGATGGGCAGACTTTGCATTTGAGCAGTTTGGGAACTTTGTAGTACTCGAAGTTCATATCAAATATTCAAAAGTGACCAGGGTGGTAGATTGGATTATTCTCTAAAAGAAAAATATTTACTGAAAAATGAATGTGGCAAAAATGCCACATGACCACAGCATTTGTACTTCTTCATTATGGATTGAGAAAGTGAAATTATCAATGCTATTATAGTGTCTGGGACAGCTTCAGCTCAGGGGTATTTTCTCTTATGATATTAAAAGTGGAGAAATTGCAGACAAATCAGTATCTATGGTACACTGATATTTTAAAATTAAATGTACAGAGATGTAATTGTCATGACTGTAGCTTCGTGTTTGCAAAACGGGCTGTGACTTATTGTATTTCTAACTTTTTTGACAAGAAACCTGCTTTGGAATGAAGTTAATATCAATCAAATTTTATTGAAACATACATTACAGCTTCCTCACTTGTCCTGTTTTTCTTTCTTTGAGGATTGATTCATGTTGACTATATTGAATGAAAACCATAATTGAGTTTTGATGCTATATTTTTGCCACAATTTGAATGGGAAACATGTTTTGTATTAAAATGAGTGGTTTAGATATTCAGTGTTACTGGAAATGTCTCTTAGACATTTCAAAAAAGCAAAACCTGTGAGATTAAAATGTAGAAGTATTTATGAAAGAATTCTACACATTAGACTTCATTAAAATAATGGTTGGGAGACATCATATTGTTTTGTTAAGATTGTTCAGGGAGTAGTTTGCTCTTTAACAAAAATATGTTTTTTGGTTTATAATTCTGAGAATTATAGTGTCATTAATTTCTCTGTTATTTGCAATTATATACTTTGATAAGGGTGATAAAAGTTTCAAACACTCAACTTTAATATGTTATCTGTAGTATATTTGAGAATGAATTTATTATTCTAGATTTAATATTAATAGGTTGCAATATTTCCATTAGATATTTTGCAAGAATAAAAAAATGAGCTTTGAACTTCTACAAATAAATGCTATATTATATATTTCTCATAATTCCACCCAACCCAATGATTGCACGCATGTTCAAATACTCACAAGCAATCAAAAACAGTAACTGAATCGTAGTTGCCATATGGAGAGATCCCAATTGATAGTACATAAAAAGTTGAGAAAAAGTTGAATGTGGGAACAAACAATGTGGGAGATACTGCAAAAATTTCCCAAATGTGTAAGTGTTGGAGGGATGGAAGATGAGGGTAAGGAAGAGTACCGTGCTTGGTTTGAAAAGTAAGGAAAAGATGGCAATTAGGAATGAAGTCTTTCCTATTATCCTATAGAGAAGTTGGTATGTCTAGCAAGGTAAGCAGCTGCAGTGAGTGCTGGAATGCAAATGCACACAGTATGTAAAATGATCAAAGAAGTCCTACGGAGGGGAAAAGGGTTAGCAGGTGAAAGGCAAAGGCAGGGATAGAAAGTGGAGGAGGTAAAGTCGAGGGAAACACTAGGAAAAGTCTGACTAGATATTTCCATGCAAGCTATTCACCAGGCACTGTAAACTAAAAGAACAAGTAGGCAGGTTTGGGATTTTCATCTGATATAGTTACTTGACCTTCTCTCCCTCATCAGGGCTACATAGTAAACAGCATATACTCTAATAATTTGAAAGCTACAACATACCAAAATGTACATCTTTTTGCGTATTTCTCTTTGTTTTGTTTATGCTCTTTGAGACTGAACCTGCAAGTAGACACTTCCTTTCATCTGAAACACTTTTTTGGCTAATGACAAATTATGTACCTCCCAAACATGCAGCATACAGTGGATCAACATTATGTGCTAAGTGATATGATACACGCGGACACGTCTGTGCAGACAATAAATGGAGAGAATGGAATATCTGTAGAACCTACCAGCCCACAAAAATGCAGAAATTCCAACACCTGTATTGATAAGATCTTTGCTTTGTATTTGCTTTTTAAAAAATATTTTTATTTATTTATTTGGTACAAGGTCTTGCCATGCAGCTGAGGCTTATAGTTCTCCTCCTGTCTCAGCCTGTAATCCAGAGCTTGGATTACAGGCATGTGCCACCATGCCTGGTTTCAGGGCTGGCTAGGTACAAGTGGGGCTCCCATGCCAGCACAGCATATGGTACCGGGATCTAACCCAGGTCATTGTGCTTGCCAGCCAGGAACTTAGACCACTGCCATAGTCCCCAGCCTTATACTTCTAACTTTAAGTTTTCTTATTCTAACTCCTGACACTTATTTCTGACTGTGAGTCATTTTTACTTTTTCATTAGAAGTGGCCAACTGCTTATAACTGCATAATTTTTTCAGCTTCTGTTTTTTGTGCATGGAAATTTGAGATCTAAAGAGTTTCTTTCATTTTAATCCATACTTATCACTTTCATTCTAGCTTAATGGTACTTCTCACCATAAAATTATTGTACAAATCATGTAGATTTCTATTTTTCACAACACAGTGAGACTTAATTCATTGGACAAGACTTTCTTTGACACAGATTCCTGGATTCCATGAGCTGAGAATAAAGGTGAATTTGCATAACATCTGAAAATTTTTAGAAGATTTTTAGTTTATTAGAAGTCTAACAGATAACAAACTCTCATGAAACTCATGTGGTTTTATATGGTGCTCAGTGTTTACTAAGGTTTTGCCCACGGGCCAAATGTGTCCCTAAACCTGCCTTTTGAAAATTACATGTCATAAAACACAGAAACACTTATCAATTTGTGTGTCGTTGATGTGTTTTCTTCTTAACATGGTAGAGCTGAATTCGTTGCGGAAATCGTATGTTCAACATAGTCTATTGTGGTAGCTGATGCATGGTGTCAACTTGGCAGAAACGGGCATGGGGGCCTCCCCTGCTTGAGGCAAGGCCCCACCTGGGGTGAGACTGGTCCACCCTGGGGACCTAGGCCACCGCAGGGTGACTCAGCACAAAAAGTGCATATGAAGGAGTTAAGGAAGGCTTCCTGGTTGCCCTGCCCCACTTCCTGGAGAAGTCCCAGTCTTCGGAGGAGCTGCAATCTTCACGGTGGAGCAGGTGGAGCGCTGGTCTTCGCAGTCAGCATAGAAGGAAGAGAGAGGCTTGATGGAAGCCGCAGCTGCTGCTGCTCCTCTGCTCGTCATTGTTTTCTGCTACATGAACTGCCATCGATTGCGTTGGAGCCAGCAGAGTATGAACTGATACCTCCACAAATTGTGAGCTAAATAAACCTTTCCTTCCTTCATTTTGAGTGTCAGGTATTTGTCCCAGCAATGAGTAACTAATAACTAAGACATCTATAAACTGTTTCTAACCTGGTTCTTATAAGTATAGTACTGTTGCCTGCTCTGTCTGAGGTGCTCTATAAGAAACCACCTTAAATATCTCCAATGTTATAACAAAGAATTTATAGTCTTCCCCATGCTATGAATTTTATCTTTTATATTTATTTGTTAGCATCATCTCATATTTTATTTTCACCCTGTTGTTATTTTCAGCGTGTAAAACATTTTCTACCAGATGGAAAAATTGTAGGGAAAGGATAATTTTGTTTTTTAGTGAAGTAAATTCTAGTTTCTTTAGAGTTTGGTTACATTATCCCTATATTAGTTTCTTTTCCACCACTGGAACAAAGCATCCAATAGGAAAATCATCATGGAGGGGATGTTTAATTGAAAGCAGTCCATGGCTCATTGGCTCACTGGCAGAAATAGAATGCTGGGAAGTACCAGTGGAAGAAAGCTGCTCATCCTGTGGTGGTCAGGTTGCCAAAAGAGGTAGTCAGGTTTTGGGGTGAGAATATACATTTCTCGGTCATGCTCCCAGTGATACATCTCCAAAAACACACACTCAGCTACCAATCAATGGAATATATTTGCTCCACAATCTAATCAACATCCAAACATCTGAGACTTTAAAAGGTTTATATCTGAACCATAATATTCTGTCCCCAATGCTTAACAGTTCAATTCTATTTCATTCTTAAAAAAGGCATCCATCAATCCCTAAGAGTTGAACAATCTTAACAAATTCAGATCACTGAAAAGTCGAAGTTCAAAGTCTTTTATGAGACTCAAAGCAAAGTATTAGCTCTGAGCCTGTATAAAAATCAAACAGAAAATTAAATGTCTCCAACATTCAACGTCACAGGATAAAAATTACTATTCCAAAAAGTGAGAAAAGGGAGATAAGATTTGGACCAAATCTTCCCTGGAAAAAATTTAAATCCTGTAGCTTCTTGCGCAGCACCTGTGACAGTTTGTGGTGAGATGTGAGCTTCAAATGGGCAAGGAAACCTTGTCTCTGTGATTTTGTTGTTTACAGCACACGTGGCTTGTCCAGGGATAATTTTGTTCACTGCTTTTTTCCCCTTAGGAGGTGTTTTATGTTTCTGGAATCTCAGACTTCCTGGAATGTCCACTGTACATTCTGCTTCATTCTTAGAGTTTTATACACAGCTTGCTCAAGGGCACACTGCCTGACTTCTTATGCTTTCTTATAAAGTCAGGGTAGATTCTTCTCTTACCCCACAATTGTTGTGTTCTGCCTGTCTGTAGAAAACAACACCATCATCAGATCATGGTGCCATGGTCTCCTCCCAGTACAAGTTGCAGCAGGGATTCCCTGAACCATAGTTGTAATGGTTGTTGTGTGCCTGGCTTGCTGAACAATCCACTGGGTAAAGTTAGACCAAGAAAGAAATTATGTCCAGAATTAAGGAAGCAAAGTTTTATTTAGTTCATTATTTCTGGAGGTTTTGATCCATATTCAGCTTCTTCTAAGGCAGGGCAGCACAAAGCAGAGGGCAGCAGTTCATTAGCAGAAGAAAACAGCAAAAGCAGCAAGAGCATGGAGGAAGAATACGCCTTTTTCTTCCTTTATATTGAATACCATCCACCTGCTCATGCTCATACTATATCCATGCCCTCTTCTTCCACAGTCTGAGGATGTATACAAAGTAAGGACCCTGGATCTCTGTTGAATACCTTAGTTGACCTTCTAAACTTCTCAGTACAAAACAATGCACAATATCCTAGAGAGGTAAGGGCATGATATTTTTACTCCCTGATGTAGAACTGCTGTGTTAGTTAAGCTTCTAGACTCCACAAGTTGCCATAATGTATCAACCATAACAGATTATATGAACATGGGTTAAGGGTATGTAATCACTAAATTAGACACCTGATTGGGCTAGAACAGTGTTGCATGTGGATAAGGAAACCCTACCCTGGATTAGGATGGCACCATCCAATAGGCTTCTAGCCTGGATGGGAAGAAAGGGAAAGAGAGGCATAGTGCTATTGCTCACTGCTTTCTGTCTATTCTGCCATGAATTTATCCTGCGCTGTAATGCCTGTATCTTGTGCTGCCTTGGAGCCAACAGATTATTGTCTGAAATTTCCGCAAACTGTGAGCTGAAGCAATTTTTTCTTTGTTTTTTTGGGTGATGATTATTTTTATCTCAGCAACCAGAAAGTAAGACAGACTTTGATGCCAGATAATTGGGGTCATTACTGTGATGCCTCATGACCATGTGGTTCAGAAGCATTGGGCATGAGATTTTAGGAAGAGTTTAGGAAGATGTGGGGAGGCTAGTTGAAGAGCAGTGCTGGAATGCTGGAAGCTGAGCTTGATGGAAGGTTCTGATAAGAGCTCATAAGACCAGAATGTGAGTAGAAATGCATGTGGTAAAGGCTGAAATTATGGTTAGGAATGAAGACTGCCTTACTTGTTGGACTCCAGACCATGCCCATTATGTTTTGGCAGAAGAGTTTTCACATTTTGGCCACATTGGTAAAGAAAATAGTTTTAAGTTGGGAAGAAATGACACTGAGAGCTTTAGGAAGCAGTTTATTTATACCAGTGAGCTTGACTGTGATCTCTCTCCCAAAGAGTCAGGCCTATCCAGTGAGTCCCTAGATGTTTTCTAAGGAGAGGAAGAGGGGGATACATAGGCAGATTTGGAGCATGATGATCGGAGAATTTAATGACATCACAGGTTGCTAAGGGAATTTAAATATCTCAAGTTACATTGCAAGGCCATCAGTTATGCAAAAGAAATCAAGGCAGATATTGCAGAAGAGAAGAAATGTTCTTTCATTGGGCATACTGAACTATCTATTTCATCTTTTCAGGCATCCTGTGCAAGATTTTTTAAAAATTGAATTTCCCCCTTCAATATCAGAGACTTTTTTAGGAGCCTGAAATTAAGTGTGGTGTTTTAATTAACCTAGTAGAAAAATTTTCAAGGCTATCTAATCTAAAAAAAATGTTACTAATACTTTAATCCATGCAAGTAATGCACCTTATTAGCAAAGATATCCATAAAATAAAAATAAAATGATTAAAAACTATGTTTGATGCAAATGTAATCTGAATGCAAACAGGAGTAGTTTTATTCAAAGTAAAATTTGTCCCGTGGTAAAGAAATCTATTACTTGTCAATAAAGTGAGAAATATGCCAAAGAGATATAACAACTATATATGTACATACTGAATTTTGATGTGCCCAACTTCATAAAACAAAACCTTCAAAATATAAAGGGACTAATGAAACACAACCCTGTAATGGTGATTTCATTATTTCACTTTTCTCTAAAGATAAGTCACTCAGCTAAAAGAAAATAAAAATAGAAATATCATAGCTACTCCATGCCGTACATTAAATGCTATCGTACTTTTTATTTTTCTCATTGCTGAGACAAAATACCTGACACATAGTTAAGGAAAATAAGGTCTATTTAATTTACAGTTTTTAGAGATTTCAGAAGGTGGTCACTGGTTTCATTGGATTTTGTCGCATAGCATAAGGACAACTGTTCCTGATAGTAGAGAAAACAAAAGCAATGAGAGAGAGAGAGAGAGAGAGAGAGAGAGAGAGAGAGAGAGAGAGAGCTCTTTTTGTGTCTTACATTGTCTGCAGGATACCTGCCCTAGAGTGGGTGTAGCATTTATACACTTAATCCCATTGGACCATGAATCAACCACAAACTCAGCCACCTCTGAAATGTCCACCCCTAATAACTGCATGAGGCTTTGAGGGGACATCTAGACACAAGCCAGAACATTCTGCTCCTGGTCTCCCAGTGACTCATGCATAACCCTTTTTCCAAAAGGCATTTGGTCTATCTCCAAGAATTGCTAAAATCCTAGCAGTTTTAGTATTGCTGAACAGTCCAAATCCCAAGTCTCCTCTGAGATTAAAGATGAATTCTTAACTGTGAAAACTTGTATAAATGAAATAGAGTTAAACATTTCCAACATTCAATGGCATAGAATAGACATTTTCATTCCAAAATTTACAAACAGGAGAACACAAATGAGTTGGACCAAATTCCAAAATTCAGCAAAGTATCCATTAAATCTCACCATTCTATTTCTAGGGAGGGCCTCCTTTGGAAATTGAGGTGGCAGACTTCCTGATCTGACAACTCTTGTGCTGGGAGCATGTGAAACTGGAAATTGGTCATATGTATGAGGGCAGAACAAGACCACATTGCCCAAAGGAGTCAAGCAACCTCAGTCCTGAGGAAAATATTATGCTTGGACAAGTTCAGTAATTAGTTGCTAGGCAACACTGTGTCTCATGATACTAACTTTGTGAAGGTATAAATGAATGGCTCTAGTATGGTTATTCAAGTTCTTTGCTCATCAGACAAACAGGCCTCTACCTGACCTCAGTTTTTATCTCTTGTCCTATTTTCTAAATCTCCTTGCTATTTTCTCCCAGGAATGACTGAGATACCAAGAGTGCCTACACTCTCGTATTTGACATGTGCCTAACACAAACTCTAGGGTGGATGATACAAAGCTCTGTTGACAGCTGAAGAAAAGCTTTCTTTTCTATTGGTTTTATGGGTCAAGTGCCTGGATCATTGAGCACTCTGAACTTAATCCCAAAAAAAAATTCTCTAGGCTGCCACTATTCTGGAATACTGTGTTCTAGGAGTCTCTTCTCAAAGCAAAGTCTTTCACTTTTGCAAATTTGAGATTACAAAGTGTGGAGTTATGATGTTTCTTGTGATGCTCCCAGACATCTTTTTTAATCTCCAGGTCTTTCTGAGTAATCTGCTCTCTCTTGGCAGTCCACAGCTTTACTAGAGCTTTCTTTGTGGCCACACTCACATTGGCCATAAATCATTCTGCTGCATTTTCTGTTCTTGATTCTCAACATAAATCTTACTAAATGCCCTCCAAAATAGTGATGCCACAGCCTTAACATTTGACTGTCTTGAAATTATTTCTGCAAGATTGATTTGTCTGCTGCTCTTAATCTCAGAAAACAAGAAAAATATAGCTAAAATTTCTGTCAAGGCATATCTTTTGGAGTCCAATAACCAATGATGTCCTTTTATCTAGCATAAATCTCTCGAGAATGGTTTTATCATTATCATTTATGTCAGCCTTCTGGTCTTATGAACTTTGATATGAATCTCCCATACAGGACAGACTCAGGTGTTCTGGCTTTTATTTTTCAATCTGCATCTCTAAAACTTTCCTAACACTTCCCCTTTCCACAGGACAGTTCCCACGGGTCTTGAACCACATAACCAGATAATACCTTAGCAATGACTCCATTTCTCTGCTACCAAATTATGTCCTAGTTACATTTTCATTGCTCAGACAAAATACCCAACATTCATGAGTTGAAGAAGGAAAGATCTATTTACATCATTGTTTGTGGAGGCTTCAGTCCATAATCTGTTGAAGCTAAGGTAGGTTGGCACACAGCATAAAGGCAAGTGTTCATGACAGTGCAAGACAGCAAAAGCAACAAGAAAGAGAAGGTACAAAACTCTTTGTGTGTCTTATATGTAGGCTGCCCACATTAGGGTGAGTGTAACACTCAAAACTTTAATCCCAGAATTTGACTATGAATCAGTAATAAAATCTAGATTAAGCCACCTTGAAAATCCCACTGCCATATAACTAACTGTATGATGTTGAGGGAACACGTATGCACAAGAGAACTTAACAGGTATCTATAGAAGATTCCATTTAAAATGTACAAAAGACACAATATTTTCAGGAGTTCATTGAATCTTCTTCAAAGTAGGTTATATTTTAAGCTACAAAGCAAATCTTGAGAAAACAATTGGAATGGCTTTTTTTCATTATAATGGAACAAAATCATAATGGAACAAAACAAGAAATCAGCAGCAGGAAAAAAAAGTGTACGCACACAAGAAGATTGGATATATTATTTCTGAATTACTCTTGTGTCACTGAAAATGTCACGGAGGACTTAAAATTTTCTACAATCAAATGAAAATTTAAACACAATATATCAGTGTCTCTAGGATATAGCAAAGTCAGTTCTAAGAAAAAAGTTTATAGCTGTATGTGTTAAAAAGCAAGGAATAGTTTACACTATTCCATGTTTTACAACTTGATATTAAAATGAACTTTATGCTTTTTCCATAAAAAGTAGCAGATCTCAAACAATAAACCTAATGATGTATCATCTCAAGGTCTCAGAAAAATAAGAATCCAAAACTAAACCAAACAAAAGGAAAGAAGTTACAAAGATCTGAACTGAAACTAACGTAATAGAGATTAAAAACCAATACACAGGATCAATGCAACAAACAGGACATTCTTTGAAAAGATAAACAAAACTGATTATCCCATAGTTAAACTAATGTAAAGAAAGGAAAGACAACGTCTGTACAATTAGACATGAAAAACAGAACGCTACTACCCACTGGAAACTTCTTCCAGCCAAGAGGCAGGCCTGGCAAAAGGGACCTACTGCACACCCACAGGAACCTCCTCCAGGAGACAGAATCCTGGGGTGGAACTCTGGGCAAAGAAGCTAGGGGAGAAACCCAGCCAGTTAAACCAGGAGTAGAACATATTGCCACTGGGGCACAGCAGGTTCACTTCCATGGTGTGCAGCGGAAGTACCCAAGCACAGCAGGCAGACACAAGCCAGCACAGCTGGATGAGGTCCAGCCTGGTAAATTTGGACCCGGTAAGCTGAGACACACTGATAGACCCAGATCTATGAGATCATTGTCTCACTTCTTCTCTTAATGGAGAGAGGGGAAAAAAGGTAAAGAGTGGAAAAAGTCTGCCTGGAAGAATCCACGTACATCCAGGGCAGGTGACCAGACAGAACATAGGGGAACTAGTTTAAATAAAAATTCACAATTTAATATCTGCTTAGCTATAGAGTCAAAATATTTACCCCCCCCTAGAAAGGTAAAATTGCTAAAACTGAATCAAAAAGATATAACAACTTTCAATAACCCAATAACAGCCAATGAAATATGAAACATAATAAAATCCTAACAAAAAATAAACCTCCAAGTCCTGATGGATTCACAGCTGAATTCTACAAGAAATTTACAAAAGATGTAATCTCTATACTCCTTAAACTCTTCAATGAAATTCAAAAGGAAGCAATCATTCCAAATTTCTTCCTGGAGGCAAGTATTGTACTGATACCAAAAGCAGGAAAAGACACAACTAAAAAAGAAAACTATAGGCCAATATCCCTCATGAACATAGATGCAAAATTCCTCAATAAAACCATAGAAAATAGGATACAGCAAATAATCAAGAAGATTATACAACATGACCAGGTAGGATTCATCCCAGGGATGCAAGGATGGTTCAATATACACAAATCTATGAGTGTAATACACTATATCAACAAAGCCACACCCAAAAAGCACAGGATGATCTCAATTGATGCAGAAAAAGCATTTGAAAAGTCCAACACACAGTCATGTTCAAAGTCCTACAGAAAATTGGAATAGATGGCCTCTATTTAAATTAGATAAAAATCATCTATAACAACCTGACAGCTAACATAATTCTAAATGGGGAAAAAGTGAAATATTTTACTCTAAGATTTGGGCCAAAACAATGATGAACTCTATCACCACTCTTATTTAATATAGTTCTGAAATCATTAGCTATAGCCATTATAAAAGAGGTAGAAATAAAAAGAATTAGAATAAGTAAAGAAGTTAAACTATCATTATTTGCAGATGACATGATACATTACTTGGAAGACCCAAGAAACTCTACCAAAAAGCTACTAGAATTAATACACAAATTCAGAAGCATAGAAAGATACGAAGTCAATACCCAAAAGTTAATAGCATTCCTCTACACAGATAACAAACACACTGAGCAGGAAATTAAAGAAACAATACCTTTTAAAATAGGACTGAGGAAAACGAAATACCTTGCAATTACCTAAATAAGAAGTCAAAGATCTATTCAATGAAAATTACAATAGTCTGAAAAAAGAGATCATAGAGGATTTCATAAAATGGAAAGATATTCCCTGCTCCTGGATAGGAAGAACCAACATTGTGAACATGTCCATACTCCTAAGATTGCTGTACAGTTTTAATGCAATCCCTAGCAAACTACCACGAACATATGTCCCAGACCTAGAGAAATCATTTCTAAAATTTATTTGGAATGTGGAAAGACCTAGAATAGCAAAGGCAATCCCAGGCAACAAAGACAAGGCAGGGGCTTCACAATTCCTGACTTGAAATTATATTACAAAGCTACAGTGATAAAATCAATATGGTATTGGCAACAAAATAGACCTTAGGACCAGTAGATTAGAAGATACACACTCAGCAACCTCATCTTTGACAAAGAGCCCAAACATGCTTACTGGAAGAAAGATAACCTCTTTAACAAATGGGGCTGGAAAAACTGGCTCTCTGCAGGTCAAAAACTAGAACTTGACCCAGATCTAGCACTATGCACTAAACTAAAGTAAAAGTGGATTAAATAACTAAATATTAAAACAGAAAAACTAAATCTCTTGGAAAAGAAAGGAAGAACTCTTAAAGACATAGGGATGGACAAAGAGTTAATGAACAAATATCAAACTGCACGGGTAGTACTTGAAAGAATTAAAAACTGGGATCTCCTCTTATTGAGAAGATTTTTGCACAAACAACAAATTATCAACAAACTGAAAAGACAACCTACAAATTGGGAAAAAATCTGAACGAATAAAGAGTCAGTAAACGTCTGCTATCTAGAATTTATAAAGAAGTAAAAAACATTAGGTTTTCAAAATTTAAAGACCCAATCCATAAATAGGCATCCGAGATGAACTCACATTTCTGAGGACAAAAATAAAGAAGCAAATAAATATACAAAAAGATGCTCCACATCACTACCCACCCTTGAAATGCAAATTAAAACAACACTGCGATAGTATCTCATCACAGAGAGAATGGCTATCATAAAGAAATCAACCAACAAAAAATGTTGGCGAGGCTGTGGGGAAAAAGGAACTCTTCTCCACTGCTGGTGGGAATGTAGATTGGTGCAACCATTATGGAAATCAGTGTGGAAACTCCTTAAAAACTACAACTGGAAATCCTATTCAAACCAGCTATCCCCTTACTGGGAATTATCCAGGCGGCTTTGAAAACACCATATCATAGTGATATATATGTACCTATGGTTATAGCAGCACAATTTGTGATAACCAAATCTTCGAAAAAAACCAAGATTCCATTCATCTGTGGAATGGATGAAAAAGATGTGGTATTTTTATACAATGAAGTATTACTCAGTTATAAGGAATGATATACTTGAAACATTTATTTTTCAGTGGATGTCACTTGAAGATGTACTCATAACGAATTAAGTCAGACCCACATGTGCAAATATTGTATAGTCTTCCTAGTATGAGAACTCAAATAGAAGGGTATAACACAATTAAATGGAAAGTGAAAACTTGAGGATTGGACCATGAGGGGAGGGCAAGGAGAAAAGATGGGAAAAATGAAAAGGGCAAAGCCATACATTTATACACACAAGATGGATAAGGCAATGATCTTGAGAACTATCAGCAGGATTTGCAAACTAGCAGTTAATTGGTAGGATTCTCACGCTGACTAACTATATATGCTGATACCTGTGAACTAAGCAACTACACTGAAGAAAGCAATATGTAATAGAAGGGTCACACTTGGAATGCCTGTCATTCTGGCTTTCTAAATATACAGCTTGTCATGACATACCAGTTATTACCATACTATCTCTCAATTAAATGTTTGTTTGAAAAATTGTCATAAAGGAAAAAAAAAGACGAGAAAAAAAATCACAGAACTGCCGTACTACAATGCTGTACATGGTTAGATTTCTAAATTTCTGTGTAAAAATATGTAATTGTTTATTCATATTTTTAAAGTATTTTTTATTTTTTAATTTTTTTCTTTACATTCAGTAGAGACCTAAAGTTTAACATTTTCCATAGATGGAAAATACCTGTTCCATGTTGTGCCTAAGATACTTGATATTCAGACAGATAGTGAGGTTAAACTCAACTGCCTATGTTGTAGGGTAATAATAAGTTTCTCTTCTGGAGAGAAGTTAACACTTAAGTTTGCAGACCCAAAATTATAGAAAAAGAAGGGTTGGAAAGACAGTCAACATTTTGGCCCTAGCTTTTCAAGGTCAGTAAAGACTCAGGACATAGGAGAACCTATGCTGTAACATCAATTAACTCAGTTGTGTCTGAAATTTTCTGATCAAGAAGTTATGGGGCAACAGAGCAATGTGATCGATGACAGAGTGTGCCTAAAGAGAGTCTCATGGAGAGAAAACATTCTCTCTGGCTTTCACAGAGAACAATCTGGTCAAGCAATTGCTGTGAATCATCCACATGGCTGACACTGACAAAGGATCTGCAAACTGCTGTACAGGGTAACAGGATAAATCCTGAGGGGACTTAACTGACCTTATTAGATACAAAAGATGTATTTCTTGTTATATAGGACTTGCTTTATCTTGGTCATAACAATCCAGCATAAAAGTATAAAAACGAGGTATTAAAAAGTAAAGCCATATTAATTTGCTGAGCTGTGAAAGGCTTAAGTCAACAACTTCTGACATTGCCAGTCATATGAATAACCCACTACTATTATGGACTACTGAACTATATTGGACTATTTTGCTAAATTGACTCACCTACAATATTTAAATAGCAATGGAATACCCATCTCTAACAAAACAAGGGGATATAAAGGAAGGGCCATTTTATATGCATATATACAAAAAAATTAGGATAAATATACGGCTACTTTCTCTTAATTAATTGAGAAGAAAGATTTGTACTAATAGTATTTGGACAGTATATCCGGTCTGCATCTTGCACTATGAATAACCACTAAGAAGATAAGAATGTGCATTTTGTTGATTATTGAAACTGTCCTAATTGATTTTGACACTGTCTCATTGATATGTTTTTCAATAAAATTAATAAAAAATAATAAACTATTCGTTACATAAAGCATCACTTGTAATTCTTCAAGAGAGGAAAATACGGATGTCCCTACTACTAAGAGCTTCTAGGCAGGGCAAATAGCTCTGTGGATTAAAGTGCCTGCAAGCAGGCAATGGGCTGGTAGTTCGATTCCCAAGCCTACCATTTTGGCCCCGTCTCCAGGGCATGCTGAAATGACAATTGAGTCTGTGTGTGGTGACACATGCCTGTAATCCCAGCTCTTGGGAAGCTGTAAACAGGTAGATCTCTATGAGTCCGATCTAGTAGTGAGCCCCTGAACACCCTGCAGACCCTTCCCTAAAATAGGAAAAAAAAAAAAAAACTGGTGCAAACTCCTATGTCTGAATCCACATGGGAACCTGGCACATATCGTTTATAGTCATTCTCTCCTAGCAGCATTCGTCCCACAATTTTTTGAACTTTCTAGTCATTGGTTATAAATATTAGCTTAAATATTTTCAGTTATCATCTGTGGAATGTAAAACCATATGTTTCAAGTTATTTTTTTCTATGGACTACCATGTAATTATGTTAAACTTCTGCAATTGTTTCTTTTGCTGAGAAAATCTGAAACGTTTGCATAGAATGTATCATACATCATCTTGAAAGAAAGTATTTTTTAAAATCACAAAAACATTTTCACTATTAAAAACTTAGAAGTAACCAAAAACAAACAAACAAACAAACAAACAATTAAACAAAAATTAGGACTGGAGATTACATTGAAGCCAGATATTTCCCTACTGGCAATTTTCCCAGAGGAACTGAGGATATCATATTATAGTGATATATGTGCGTCTATGTTTATAGCAGCACAATTTGTGATAGCTAAATCTTGGAAACAACCAAAATGCCCATCACCTGAGGAATGGATGAAAAAGATGTGGTAATTTATACAATGGAGTATTACTCAGCTATAAAGAATGATATACTCAAAGCCTTTATATTTAAGTGGATGCCACTTGAAGATATGCTCAAAAGTGAAATAAACCAGACCCACATGTATAAAAATCATATAGTATCCCTAATGTTAGAACTCTAAAGAAGAAATCAAAATAGAAAGGTATAACACAATTAAAAGGAAAGCGAGAACTTAAGGATTAAACAATGAAGAAAGGGAAAGGAGAAAAGCTAAGAAACATGACAGGGGCAAAGCCATACATTTATATGAACAACATGATTAAGGCAATTATTCTGAGATTCTTCATCAGGTTTTTTTTTTTTTGTTTGTTTGTTTTTGGCAGAACCAGGGATTGAACGGAGACCCTTGAACTTGCCAGGGAAGCACTTAATCTACTGAACCATCTCCCAGTCCCCTTCTGCAGAGTTTTGAAACTAGCAGTTAATTGGTAGGATTCTCACCCTGACTAACTTTATATGCTGTGAACTAAGCAACTGCAGTGAAGATAGCAATGTGTAATAGTAGAGTCATGCTTGGAATGCCTGTCATTCTGTTCTTCTAAATATGTACTGTTTGTCATGTCATACCAATTACTGCCATACTGCCTCTCAAGTAAATGTTTGCTTAAAAATAGGATAGAAAATGAAAACAAGAGAGAAGAAAAAGAATATTATAGGACTGTCATGCTACATTACTCTATATTGTTGGATTTCTAAATTTCTGTGTAAAATATATAATGGATTATTCATATTTTTTTAAAAAATTATTTTTTTCTTAGTTGCCTTCACATTCTATAGGATGTTAAAGTTTTACATATCAACATTTGATAGAAAATCCCTGTTCCATGCTATATCTAAGATGTTTGATATTCAGACAGATAGTGAGGTTAAGTGCCTAAGTTATAGGGTAATAATATCATTAAGATTCTCTTCTAGAGGGCTCACAATTTAATTTTGCAGACTAAAATTTTGAGAAAAATAATGGCTACAAGGACAGCCAACATTTTGGCCCAAACCTTTCAATATCAGTGAGGACAAACGACATTGTAGAACATGTACTGTAACATTCTGTAGCTCAGTTGTATCCCAAATTTTCTGATCAATGTGATTATGAGGCCACTGAAGAAAGTGATCAATGATGTAGTGTGCCTAAGGATAGTTACATGGAGAGAAAACATTCTCTCTGACTCTCAGAGAGAGAAAATTGTTCAGGCAATGGTCATGACTTATCCACATGGATGATACTGACAAACGATCTGCAAACTGCAGTACAGTATTTCAGAGTAAATTCTGAAGGGAGTTGAATGACCTTGTAAGATACAAAAGTTACATTTCTTGTTATATAGATCTTGCTTTATTTTTCTCTTAATCATCCAGAAGTAAAGTATAAAAATGAGGTATAAAAAGTAAAGGCATGTGATTATGCTGAGCTGTAAAAGGCTCAAGTCAACAACTTCTGACATTGCCTGTCTTATGAAAAACCCATGACGATTATAGGCTACTGGACTATATTGGAATGTTTTGCTGAGTTGATGTACCTACCATATTTAAATGACAAAGGAATACCATTCTCTGACAAAACTAAACAAAAGAGGGTATACAGAATGACTACTATGTACATGTATATCAAAATAGGTAGGTAGATATACAGATGCATTCTCTTCATTCAATGAATACAGTTTTGTTCTAATAGTGTTTGTGGAAAAGATATGTCTGCATCTTGTACAATGAATAACCACTAAGACAACAATATGCAATGTATCAATTATTGGAGCTGTGCTAGTAATCAGTTTTGAAACTGTCTCATTGCTATTTGTTTCTCAATAATTTTATTGAAAAATAAAGACAAAACACTTAAGATGACAAAACTGGTTCCAAGAATAGTGGAGGAGCTGGGCATTATGGGCATTTAAAAATATGAGTAATACAAATAAGATTGCTACATTGAATACAAATTTATAAATGTTTTATCATGCAGTAATATTTGATGTTATCTTTCCTCTTTGCATAGAAGATAGCAATAAATCTGTAACTTAAAATAAAATTATTTTATGGTCTAATATAACAAAGAAAACAATAGTTACAAAATTTTTTTCAACTGCTAAATATCACTACTCTTTTTCAGTGTTGTTAACTTTAGTAGAACAAATAGAAATCTTTAATTGCTATACCAACATAATCTTTCTTGGGTAATAATATTTGTAGGTGCTAAGATAATAACTGCACCAAAGGTCAGAGGACATACAAAATGAAAAAGAGGAGGAGAAAAATGCATTCTCAGGCCTATGCCACCAAGAACAAATGCAGGCGACACTAGCACAGAAAAAATTGGAAGTCACATACCTAAAATCTCTTAAATGATAGCGTCTAAAGTAAAGAAACAACTTCAGAAAGATATAGAGGATATCAGATCAGAAATAATCTCTGAAGTAAAAAGAAATGATAACTTTAATGAAATAATTACTAAGTGCTTCTAAAGAAGACACTAAGAAAAATAGAGGACAATAGAAAAATGATGGAAGACTTGAGTGAGCAATATAGGAAAGAAATAGATCACATGAAGCAGAGTAAAAGACATATAGGAGAACTTAAAATCTCAATCACAGACTTGCAAAACTGTTGGAAGAAAGTGAAGATAGAGTTTCAGATCCTGAAGACATTATGGCAGCTAGTGAAAAAGTAAGAAAAGATCTTTCAAAAACAACTAGCATGCAGGACAAAATAATTCAACATCTGCAAGACAATGCAAAGATGAACAATGTGAGGCTTCTAGGCATCAGTGAGAAAGAAGGAGTCAATACAAATGATATAAAAAGAATACAGGCAAAGTAATACCAGAAAACTTCCCAAATATGGGGAAACAATCTGAAATTCTAGTAACTGAAGCATATAGAACTCCAAATAACATTAACTCAACTGAAACCACACCCAGATGTATAATAATCAAGATCCCAGAAATTCAACACAAGAACAGTATACTAAAAGTCATTAGAGAAAAAAACGTAGATCACCTTTAAAGGAAATCCCATCAGAATAATGGCAGATTTCTCTTCACAACCCATCAAGAAAGAGGAGCATGGACCAAAGTACTACAAATTTTGAAAGAAAACAAATTCCAACCCAAACTGATATACCCTCCACAAATTGCTTTCCAGTTTATTACTGGAAATGTTAAACATTTCCATGACAAAGAACAACTAAAGAATTTCATGAGGAGCAAGAAAACCTTATACAGATTACCAAAAGTTGAGAGATCAAAATGGTCACAACTCCATGAATGAGAAAGGAAAGAACCGAAAAAATAGAGCAAATAATTAAACACAGGAGACAAATAGGGGATGAACAGTATGAAAGTAACATGTCAAACATAAGTCAATATTTCTTAGTTATAATAATCAAAGTAAATGGACTCAATTCACCAATTAAAAGAAATAGACTGGCACAGTGGATTAGGAATCAAAATCCAACAATATTCCATATGTAAGAAACACACTTAACCTACAAAGAAATTCATAGCCTGAAAGTCAAAGGATGGAAAACAATACTACAAGCCCCAGTACCTCAGAAAAAAGCAGGAGTAGAATCCTGTTTGCAGATAGTTTTAACTTCAAATCAAGAATGATCAAATGAAATAAAGAAGGCCACCATAGACTGGATAGAGGAAAAACACAAGAGAAAGAGATAACAGTAATAAATATGTATGTCCCAAACAAGGGAGCACAAATCTTAGTGGACAAGAAAAAATTGATGTCCAATATCACAATGTTAACAGGAGACCTTAACTCTCCCTTATCAGAAAAAGATAGGTCAAGCAGAAAAACAGTTAGCCAAGTGATAGCAGAACTGAACCAAAACTTTGAACAAATGGACTTAATGGACATATACATATACAGAGTGTTCCACCAGACGACTTATGAATACACATTTTTTTAAAGCTGCACATGGATCATTTTCTAAAATAGACCACATACTAGTCCATAGATCATGCTTAAGTATATGCAGGAAAGCAGAAATTTTCCCATGCATATTATCTGACCACAGTACAATGAAACTGGAAATAAATGAGAAAAGAAACCACAAAAAAACCCCATAAACATGAGCAAATTATATAACACTTTGCTCAACAAATAATGGGTTAAGGATGAAATTCAACAAGAAATTAAACCATTTCTACATTTCAACAAAAATTCAAGCACAACTTATTGGAATGTGTGGGATGCAGTTCTTACAGGGAAATTTACACCTGTGAACTCACACGTTAAGAAAGCAGGAAGGGAAACAAATAA
>NW_004524725.1:2969570-2984232 GCF_000260255.1 Octodon degus
CTCTCAATAACCCAATAACAGCCAATGAAATATGTAATGTAATAAAAAACCTACTGACAAAGAAAACTCCAGGTCCTGATTAATTCACAGCTGAATTCTACAAGAAAGTCACAGCACATATAATCCATATACTCCTCAAACTCTTCAATGAAATTCAAAAGGAAGCAATCCTTCCAAAATAGTTCCTAGAGGCAAATGATAGCAAAAATAGAGGATACAACTAAAAAAAAAGAAGCACAGGCCAATCTCCCTCATGAACAGAGTTGCAAAAATCAATAAAATCCTAACAAATAGGATATAGCAAATCATCAAGAAGTTTATACACCATGAGCAGGTAGGATTCATTCCAGGGATGCAAGGATGGTTCAATATACACAAATCTATAGATGTAATACACTATATCAATACAGCCAAAACCAAAAACTTTATGATCATCACAATTGATGCAGAAAAGGCTTTTGGCAAAGTCTAACACTCATTAATCACCAAAGCCCTACAGAATATTTGAATAGATAACCTTGACCTCAATGTGATAAAAGCCATCTATGATATTCCAATTGCTAACATATTTTTAAATGGGGAAAACCTGAAATATTTTACTCTCAAATCAGGCACAAGACAAGTACATCCTTTGTCACTATTCCTATTCAACATAGTTCTGGAATTACTAGGTAGAGCCACTAGACAAGAGAGAAATAAAAGGAATAAGAATTGGCAAAGAAGAAGTTCAACTGTCATTATTTGGAGATGACATGACAGTTTACTTAGAAGACCCAAACAACTGCACAAAGAAGTTTCTACATTTACTGAACAAATTCAATAGCATAGCAGGTTACAAACTTACAAACTCAATACAAATAAGTCAATAGCATATCTACACAGATAACAAGCACACTGAGAGAATTTAGAGAAACAATACTCTTTACAATAGCACTACAATAAATAAAATACTTAGGAATTAATATAATTAAGAAGCAAAAAACCTATTCAATGAAATTAAAGTACTCTGAGAAGAGAAATTGGAAGGATTTAAGAAAATGGAAAGATATTCCTTGCTTTTGGATAGGAAGAACTAACATTGTGAAACTAGAACTGGAAATCGAATTCAATCCATCTATCCCCTTTCTCAGAATTTTCCTAAAAGAACTGAGAACACCACATCATAATGATATATGTGCATCCATGTTTATAGCAGCACACTTTGTGATAACCAAATCTTGTAAACAACCAAAATGTCTATCACCTGAGGAACAAATGAAAAAACTGTTGTACTTTTGTACAATGGAGTATAACTCAGTTATAAAGAAAAACAAACTCTAATCCTTTGTAGGTAAGTGGCTGCAAATTGAAACTATACTCACAAGTGAAATAATCCAAATCAACATGTGTAAACATCGTATTGTCTCCTTAATGTAAGAATACAAAAGAAGAAATAAAACTGCAAGATAAAATAGACACTGTTAAAGGGAAATAAACAGAGCTTAAGGATTAAACAAGAAAGAGATAGAAATGAGAAAATTTGGGAAATAAGGTAGGGGCAAAACTATATGTGTATATGTACAAGTTGGATAAGGCATAGTGTGAAGAATTTCCATCAGGATTTTGAAAATAGAAGTTAATGTGTATAATTCTCACATTGATTAACTCTATGTTGATATCTGTGAACTAAGCAACTACATTAAAGATAGAGATTTATAATACTAAAACCATGCTTGAAATATCTGTCATCTTGGTGCCTAAATGTGTACTCTTTCTAATATCATGCCATTTATTACTATACTCTCTTTAAAGTGAATTTTTTTTTAAAAAAAGGTAATAAAACAAACGGAGTCAAGGACAAAAACTTCAGAATTCTTAAAAGCATGTAGTAATATTCAATTGCATGTCCTATCTTGCATAATTATATCTGTTAATCTGAGCAAGAGATGTGATTATAAAAATGGATAATATAGCTATCACCTTTAATCAGGTATTCTTGTTTTGAAAATCTGCAATGTATGTATTGTTACATGTTATCCTGTTTCTGTCTTTGCTTTGTTTTTCTTGCTCTTGTTCATGCTATTCAAAATAAAATTATAATGAAAAAAAATAAAATTTTCAAAGGAATTCAAAAGAAAAAAAGTCAGTGTGCTATAGCAGACCACCAAATCTGCAAAACCATTAGGGGATATTTCAAAAAGCTGTATTATAATAAATTGTAGGATAGAGATGAAATTGTTAAAACTCAAGACACATACTTTGAAATTAAACCAGGCAGATATAAAAAAAAAACTTTAAACAGGTCAATTTCAAGAAATAAGATTGAAATACAATAAAATATTTGGTCAAAATAGCCACAACGGACTCCAGAACCAGATGACTTAACTAACAATTTCTGACAGAATTTGAAAGGGAGTATCAAAAGGGAAGGAACTCCTCATAAGTGCAGCGTCCTGAGTTAAATTCACAGTACTGCACAAGATAGATGAAAGAAAGAAAGAAAGAAAGAAAGAAAGAAAGAAAGAAAGAAAGAAAGAAAGAAAGGAGGAAAGAAAGAACGAACGAATGAATGAACGAACGAACGAACGAACGAAAGAAAGAAAGAAAGAAAGAAAGAAAGAAAGAAAAGGAAGGAAGGAAGGAAGATTTTCAAACCCATTCACTAACCAAAACACCATTCTGATATAAAAACAAGACAAGAACAGAAT
The DNA here is from genome assembly GCF_000260255.1 of Octodon degus. Taxonomy (NCBI): domain Eukaryota; kingdom Metazoa; phylum Chordata; class Mammalia; order Rodentia; family Octodontidae; genus Octodon; species Octodon degus. Next base: position 2,972,258 of record NW_004524725.1, read on the forward strand.
AACAATAACAAAAGCAACCTATAGGCCAATTGCCTTTGCTATGCTTTGTGTCTAGTTGTTCCCCCAAAGCCTCATGCAATCATGGGGACACACATAGAGCTTGTGATTAACTCATGATCCACTGGCATTATGCATGATCCAAGGCTGGGATTATGAGTCTGAGTACTGCTGGGATTATGCGTGTTAGTGCTACACCCAACCTGAGGTGGATAGCGTGAATGTAACATAAGAGAAACAGAGAGACAGACTTGCTCTCTGTTGCCATTGTTATTGCCACTATTCCTCCCTTTAGCTCTCTTGCTCTTTGTTGCTGCCATAAAAGTTTGCTCTCTGTCATGTGCCACTCTGCCTTGGAACCAGGTAAGTATGGACTGAAATCTCCAGTAACTGTGAGCTAAATAAATTTTTCCTTCCTTCATTTTGGGTGTCAGATATTCGTCCCAGAAATGAGAGAAGAGTAACAAAGATAGAATTTGTTACCAGAGAAGTGGGATCATTGCTGTGGCTAAATCTGACCATGTAGATTATGAGTTTTTGGAAATGGCTTATAGAAGAGATAAGAAAGGTTTGAAAAGATCACTTACTAGTGAAGTGGTAGAAAGCATTCCACTCTTCTACAGGGGAAATTTTGGTCAGAGCTCAAAAGATCAGAAAGCTGTTGGAAAGCCCATCTGTAAAGACCAGCCTGGGAAGGTTTCTGTGAGGAAGAAGGACTGCATTGGTTGTTGGACTCTGGATGAATTGTGCTTTGGCTTGTCAGAAAAATTGTCTGCATTTTTCTCATGTCCAGAGACTTTGCCTAAAAGTGAGTTTAAGCATGGTGGAATGATTGATCTTTCAAAAGAAATTTCAAAGCAGCCAAATATTGAGAGAGTGACATGGCTATTGGTTGGGGGCTTTTAGCCAGATTCACATTGAGAATCAAGAGTAAAGAACCCAGCAGGATGATTTAAAATGTTGCAAGTTTGGTCATAAAGGAAGCTCTAATAAACTTGTGGACAGTAAAGATAGAGCTCAGAAGATCTCCATTACCAAGAAGGAACAAAAGAATAATGCAAAGAATGGCCTGAGGGCATCACAGAAGGCAGCTGGTCTCCACCCTTTGGATCCTCAGAATTGCAAGCATGAGGGACTTTACTTGAGGGGAAATCTACAGAGCCCCATGTTCCAGAGTAGTGACAGAAGCCTCACCAGGATCCAGAATGGTGCCAGCAAGGAGAATTTATTCCTCAGAATCAGGGACAGAGTGCTCAGTGATCCAGGCCCTTGACCGCTACATCCAAGAGAGAAGGAAGCCTGGCTACTGCTCCAGCTGGCAGCAGATCTTGGCATCATTCACATGGAGCTGGTTTTGGGCACTTACAGAATTCAATAGTTCTGAGGTTAAGAAAGGGAGAAAGGCTTCCACTTTGATTTCAGAAGGCTTGAGAGGCCAGGCAGTGTGCCCCTGGGAGGGCAGTGTGTAAAGCTGTGAGAAGGAAGTCTATTCAATGGAAACCACAGAAGTTTGGAAAATCCAGGAACATGGATTATCTAAGGGAAACTGCAAGGATGGAGTAAATCCAGCCTAAGAAAGAACCATAGGAGCTACCACCATGAGTGTCATAGAGGTGGAGCCCCAGGGAGCTCACAATTTGCCACAGATTACTTCAGATATTCCACTTAGAACTATAGGACTTAATGTTTTCCCTGCTGGATTTTGGACTTGCGTTGGTCGCAGTGCTTTGTATTCCTCTGATGTTTGAAACTTTGAATAGTAAATGCTTACCTTGTGCCTTCGAATGTTGGAATTGTTTAACTTTTCATTTGTACAGGGGCTCACAGCTAAGAGTTTGCCTTGGATCTTGGAGAAGATTTGGGACTTGGACTTTTCAACAGTGCTGAAATTGTTGGAACTTAGGCAACTCTTAGAAAGTTGTTGATTTTCTTGTAGACTTCTTTAGTTTTATGCTCCGTTATACATTAGGGTACTAATGTATGTAGGAATTTTGCAAATAAAAGCGAAATCATAAGACTTGAGTTTCTGTTGATCATTTGTTGGCCATTTCTTTTTCAGTTTTTCTTTTTTTGTATTTTAGAAAAGGGTCAACAGGATGGTCGGGGTCCACTACTAGATCAGACTTGTAGTGATCTGCCTGTTTACAGCCACCCAAGAGCAGAGATTGCAGGTGTGTGCCACCATGTCCAGTCTCAATTGATGTCTCAGTGTGCCCCAGGGTTGGGACTGGCACAGCAAGCCCAGGGATTGAACCTCCAGTCCCTGTGCCTGATTGCAGGCTTATTGCTCTGAATGTTGTAATGTACATACCATATAAAATTTCTCATTTAGCCAATTCATTAGCCAAAATAGTCACAGAAAGGGTATTCAGTCATTAAACATGAATGTCTGTACATTCATCTGATTTTTTACAAGAGGGCCAAAATAGGCATTTGAAAAACCATTTCTTTAACAAATAGTGCTAAGAAATCTAGAGATTAATTCAGATGGATGAAACCTTTGTGTAGACGTGATGCCCTAAACCTTAAAACCTGCTAGAAGATAAAGAGGAAACACTTCAAATGACGGACACAGGCTAAGACTTTCTGAGCAAGACTTCAATTATAAAGACATAATAGCAAGAGCCAATGAGTAGGAATACAAGTTAAAAATCTTTGGCCTTGCAGGGTGTATCACTACCACAGTGAAGAGACACAGCATGCAGAATGGCAGCAAACCTCCACCAGTGATTATTTCATAGTGAGTAATACCTGAAATATATTTTAAAAACTCAAAATATGTAACATCAAAATATCAAAGAACTCCACCAATAAATGAACCAGCACGTCTGAAAGGAAGATGCATAATTGGCCTAAAAATACACAAAATATAGAAGCTTGACATTTTTAACCATTAGAAAAGCAAGTCAAAAAGAGAAAAGATTTTAATGTTCCCAGCACAAAAAATTGGCAAATTTCTTTGGTGCCAAATATTACAGTTTACCTGTCATTATGCATTGTGTGCATGTACTGAAGTGTCACACTGTACTCCAGAATATGTATACTTATGGGTGAAAAGATAGTGAAAATATATTTGCAAAAGAAAAGTGGTATACAAAAGTTGATTTTCTGAAAAGTCAAAGCAGTTTAAACTAGTCGGAAGTGAACAGAAATTAGAAACAGTACAGTAAAATACAAAGCAATGTAACACCTGTTCCAGGAGTAAATTGGGATAAAATTACTTCATTAAAGTCTGCCAATATTCTTAACACCTACACATTCTTGTTGTGTTCACTTCCCTCAACCTAAATGGAATTATCTTTGGACTATAATGGAAGCATTGAAACAAAGCTGAATATTATTTAACATATTTCACTAAGTAGTAGGTGTTTTTGTCTTTTTCCTTTTGAAGTTGGCTGATCAAGTGAGTGTTTTGATCTATCGAGTAGAAATGATGGCATTTTTTATAAGGCAAATCAGAAAATACCTTGTATCATCTTACTGTTTGTTGGGAAGATTTGCACCACAAACGCTATGCTACCGTGTAAGTAGTGTGCATCCCAGAGTTCATCCTCAGGTCAGGAACCCACACCCCATGTGGTAGAGGCATATGTGGTTACTCTAGCCCACAAACCAAACATTCCAGCCCTCCCTTCTTTCCAGTTGTTCGGGCCTCCACATGAACTTCAATTCTCATCTCAGAGTACTCCTTCATTATTCTAGTCTTCAAAGTTGACACCTCAGATACCACTGACCAGAAATAAAACCTCCTGTACCCAGAGAAAAATTATGGGCTTGACAGAAAGTGGTTTTTTTCCCTCTAAGTGTGAGGAGGTGTTGAACAAAGCAATCGATAAATAAAATACCTAGCAGCTGGAGCCACTATTTAAATGTTTTGGTATGTGCTGCTTTCCTGAGATCAAGTTGCTGAATGAAAATGATTACATTTTAAAATGACAAATCTGATCACATTTTGTCCTGCTTAAAGCACTTTAAGAGTCTTCCACATTCCATAACAAAACAGAGAAATGCTTATTCTGCCTTGTAGAACTTTCTTTTTTTTTAACCTGCACTTACTTAATTGCAACATTTAAATTAGGCAATTCACCTTGTTATGGACTATGCAGTACATATTTTTATTACTGTACTTACTACAGTTATATCTCACATGAATCTGTGAGTTTACAAATTATATTACCTCTGAAACTCTTCAATTTCTTGAAGGCTAGGGCTGAATCTGGTTTTGACCATGATTTTAATCCAGACATCCAGCACCCTTTCTATCCTAAATGTGTGCTCAGGAAATACTTCATAGTGCTGTTTTGTACAATGGGAACTAAGAGAAAATCTGAAATGACATTAGAATGACTTGGTTAGGCTCAAACAGAGAAGGCTTACAACTCTTGAGACAAATGTGATGGAAGAAAAGGTACGAAATCTTAAAAGAGGATATCGTAAGGAATGCTTTCTTATGCCTCTATAGGACCACCATCCTCTTTGAAATAAGAGGCTAGATAGTGGTATACTGAGAGAATTCGTATGGGGAGATTGCGATAGGGTCAGATAAATTGATCAATAGAAATATAAATCCAGAATCCATAGGTGAAAATAAGGGGGAACATAATTTGTGAAAAGTAGCGCAAGAGACATTGTGATGTAGAATTTTTAACTTGCAGAGAAGGGAGATTTTGACAGCTGCTTCAGACCAACAAGAATCCAAAACAAGAATAATTTTGATACTGTCATTTATGTGTCTATCACAATTATAACCTCAAGGAAAGCATGTATAGCATAATAAAATACACTTGCCACATAGAAGGAGACAGGCATGTCAATCAAAACTTTGTATCTTGTGAATTTTTTTCTTTTTTGCATTAATAATAAACTTGATTTTGAAAGACACAGTGTGAGATCTATGGGACAAAATGTGATTTTTAATTACACTTAGTTCATATTATTTGAATATAATACTAATTCTTTTAGAATACAAGAACACAAAAGTTTTTGAATGAAAGGTACTTTGTAGTTGAAGTGTGTGTCTTGATCCCACTGAGAACTAATTCACAGCATAGATAGTTATTTAATAAATTAGCAGAATTTATAAATGAGTAAGTTAACTTAACATCAATAATTCAAGATAAGTAGGTACATAAAACAATATATTGTAAATAAAGAATAGGTATAATTTTGATAAAATATACTTTAAAACAATGATTAAAATGAATAAATAATGAAAAGAACATGAAACATTCATACTGAAGGATACAAAATGCTTTTATAAATAGTGACAGTGTTTGAGGTAGAATAAAATGTCAGCTAGTTTCTTAAGAGATCCAGATTTCCTCAGCATTAGGCTAGCAAGGGCTGTTTACCAATCTCTAGAGTTCTACAAGATTCTTGGCAAATATATGTAGGTAGAATCTGGGACACTGATCATTTACACAGGCACAGATTCTTCTAGTGTCCTCATACTGCGGGTTATCTGTTGGTGGTCAATCCAGTTGCACAAATCTACATTTTATAAAATAAGATGGGCTGATAAAACCACATTAAATTCATCAGGCAGGATGCAGGACAAGTATAATGCCAATTGGAATTTTATTTTCATCGAACATGCCTGTTGTCTCTATGATCACTTATGTGCAACTGTACCACATAACTTTCTGAGTAGTTGGAGATTCAAGTACGAATATTGCACCAACTGCCAGTGAATTTTATCCTTTTCACTTGGACAAAAGCTGAAGTATCTTTTCAGCAATGAGATGTAGTTATGGGAATAAAAGGAAAATTCTCCCTAGCAAGTTAATGAAGAAGGCAGAAAAGGAAAAATGTTGTTAAGAATTACAGAGAAATTAATAAACTAAGAGTGGTGTTCTAAATTTGAAAGTAAGATGCCAGAGCTCTTTCAAAGAAAGAAATAAGTGTGACTTCCCTTTCTACTTCATCTTCATCCTAGGACAGTGACATTGGTATTATTGCTGGTGTAATTCTGCTTCCATAATGGCAATTGAAGCAGCAGCTTTGAAATAGCAGTAATAGCTGTAGTAAGGAGACTGGCAGCTTTCAGAGCACTATGCGTAGTTTTCTACTACTTGTGGTGATAGTGATGGATGTAGTAATTATAGTAATTATTATTATTGTTATCTTTATTTTAGGATTCAATTTCTTAACAGTGATCATCCCACACATTTATAAGCCTTGTTGAAGAAAGTTTAATGATTATGTATGCCTTCATGGGTTGAATGAATGGAACCAGCAAGAGAGAATTAGAGTGCTAATAATATCGGAAGCAAGAGCTGATGAGATAGTTCAATGGGATAAGTGCCTGCTTTGGCAAGCTCAGGGACCAGGGTTCGATCTCTGGTCCTGCAATGCCATGCTGGCCCCTCCCCCAGGGCACGCTGAGCCAGCCACTGAGTCTGGGTGTGGTGGTGCAGACCTGAAATTCCAATGCTGAGGAAGCTGAAAACAGGAGGATCATCATGAGTCCGATCTGCATAGTGAGACTCTATACCAAATACACAAATGGAAAATGAAAAAAAAAAATTAGAAGACTTGACCATAGGCCAAAGAAGGAAGATTGAGTGAGAGTTGTAGCTACAGGGAAAGCCACCTGCAGAGGCTGTGGCTCATGGCACATGGAACCAGCTACTTCACAGAGCCAGGTCCAACATGGGAGGGAGTAGGGGATGTCCCTAAGGTTCTCTCTCTCTCCATCGGTACTCAAAACTGCTTCCCCATGGGAAACCAACAGGAAAATATTCTATAAAGACCAACTGCCAGTGGTGTGTGTTAGGGAAAAGAAGGGTAGAAAATTAATTCTGAGAGTCGAAATGAAAGGGCCACCTTACCAACAACAACAAAAGCAAAGTGTATTTGCATTTGCTATATGTCATGAAGTAGTCAGTATTAATTTAAGTGCATAAACTGTAGCAACAATCTCATGAAATGAATTGCTGATATTTCTATTTCCTGTATTATGAACCACGAGAAATCAGCGGAGGAATACAGAATAGTGTAAGATTGAAAGGAAAGTGAAAGAAATACTTCCTTATAGATAAATTCAAACAGCAGTATAGACTCAAGGTTCTTTACCTTGTAAAAGTAAATACATATATTTTGAATTGTTTCCTCATCTTCCTTCAAAATGCTTTAAAATAAACAGGTTATCAGAAGACAGAAGTATAAGTACCAATGCTATAAAATTAGGAACTTCAGCAGCACAAACTACTTATATTTTCCAGAGCTATATGCATTAATGGTAGCATAGCCCTGGAAAAAGAATGGCCTTCTTCACTTTCCTTTGATTCTAAGGATTCATTTTTCCTTACCTCCCTTTTGTATATATAATTGGTTGGAGGTGGTAGAAAGCACATGCTCATATATTGCAAAAGGAATCCTTAAGTGTTATCTGTTAAGTATTGTCTTCTGGGTGGGAAACCAACAACGAAAGCAACAACATCTACGAGAAACAAGAAGACAGAGAGCAGAAGACCTGAACATCAGACATGGCCAGAAACTAGCTATGGAATTTCAGAGTAATCTTTTATCCTGACGACAAAGTAAGAATTTTCCCTCTAGGTAGTCTCCATCTTCAAAATGACTTACTTTCCAAACATTCATTTATTTTGTCTTTCCAGAGCAGAAAGCACATTTTCCCATAGAAATCCTGTTTGAAAGGAAGTTCAAAGAGATTGATTGATTGATGATTGATTGATTGTTAAGGGACTTATTTATGTGTGTTTCTTCTATCAGTTCACTAATTGTATCCACATGTTTGTGGAAGTCATTTTTCTCCTATTATGCTTTGAGATGTTAAGCATGTATCAATCTAACTAAAATATGTAACCATTGTTAGGAGTGACCATTTACTAACAAATATTCTTACACATATGTAAAATGTTTTATTACCCAATTTGGGATAAAATGCGATTTATTTTTTAACTATTTATTTGGTACAGGGTCTCGCTACACAGCTCAAACTCATAGGGATTCTCCTGTCTCAGCCTCCCCAGATCTGGGATTTCAGGCACGGGCAGCCATGCCTGCTTTATGGACTGGCACAGCATGCCCACATGGCAAACAGTACTGGGGATAAAACTTGGGTACTTGTGCTTGCCAGGCAGGCCCTTAGACTGCTGAGCTATCTCCCCAACCCCTAAAATTTAATTCAGAATACTCATTAGTAAATAAGTAAGGCACTTTTAGGCATTCCTAGATCCCTTAGCATAATATATAAGAAAAAATACCCTATAACCTGAAAGTTAAATAGATTATATTTAGTGATGTTAGCAGTAAATATTCATAAAGCATTTATGAATGTATAAATTATTCTTCCAAGTGTGAAAGTGCAATGAAAAATACTTAAACTACTTGTTCACAATGATATTGATAAGCAGATAATTTAGTAAATTTTACACTCAAGAAGTCAGAAAATATACAGGCATCTTAAAATAAGCCATAGATCCTTTGTGTTTCCCTTCCCATGAGGGTCCCTGCGTGTGTTAGCTTTGATTTGGAGTCACAAACCCAGACCATTTATTCAAGAGATCAAGTGTTACTTTTAGGGTTGACTCTAGGGACATGTAGAAGACAAACATAAGTTTTCTGTGTACACCAGTTTTTCAGTGTTGATCTGAGTAATCCATGGCATAGTTTCTTCAACTTTTAGAAGATGCACACAGAAGTAATGAACTCAGAGGGCTTTGTTCTTTCAGTATGAATCTCTCTTCCTTTTGCGGTTATCTTCTTTATAGTCTTATAGAAAATACTCTAAGTGCAAAAGCTTGATATATATATTTCTATGTTTAATATATATGTAATATATATTTATGTCTATATTATGTTTTACATTTGTGTAATTTTCCTGTTTTATATTAATAATTATAAAAATAGATGTATAGTCTAGATGGTTGTTGATTCTTAGGATATATTGTGCACTAATTTTTCTTCAAAATTTTTTTTCCTTTTTTTTGTTATTTTTAGGGAAGGGTCTACTGGGTGTTCAGGGTCTCACTACTAGATCACAGTCATAGTGATCTGCCTGTTTCTAGCCTCCCAAGAGCTGGGATTACAGGCACATGTCACCACACACAGTATCAATTGCCATCTCAGCACAACCTGGGGGTGGGGTCGGCACTGCAGGCCCATCTGCTTGCAGGCGCTTTAATCCATTGATTTGGCTAACCTAAAACTTCTTTTCTTTTGCAATGTATTTAGTACATGCTCTACAGGGTCTCACAATACACAGATTGGACTCACAGTGATCCCCTTGTTTTCAGCCTCCCAAGCGCTGAGATTACAGGTGTGCACCATCTTGCCCAGTCTCATACTCTGTCTCAGCACGACTGAGGGGAGGGGCCAGCATGCCTTCAAAACTTCTTAATAGAATACACGTTGTCCTGCGACAAAGGCTCCTTTGCAGTCCAGACTGGCCTTGAACTCCAAGCGATTCTGTGGCCTCAGCCTCTTGAGTGCTGAGATTATAGGTATGCACCTCCACATCCAGATGATTATACATATTTTAAAATAGACATTAAAACAGCTTCAAGTTCAAGAAAAAATTAAACCAAAAGTATAGCGTTCCCCTAATCCATCTCTTCCTTCCTCATGGTCCATTTTCCTATTATGAACATTTTACATGAGAGTGATATATTTGTTATAGTTGATCAGCCAGTATTTATATATTCTTACTAAGACTCACAGATTTTTTTTAATTAAAAATTGATTTAATGCTGTAGGGTTCTATTCCTTTCAACAAATGTATAATATCATGTGCTCACCACTTAGAGTAACATAGAATTATTTTATTGCTCTAGAGCCCTTTATGCTCAATTTACTCATTCCCATCCCTGCAATCCCTGGCATCCAGTGCTAATTTTACTGACTGCACCATAATCACCCCTTTTCTATGGTTTCACTTTCCATGGTTTCAGTAATTCATAATCATAGTCCAAAGTGCTGAATAGAATATTCTAGACCTGAATAATCCATAAATTTTAATTTGAACATTGTTCTGAGTGGAGAAAAGAAACCTAGTGCTATGTAAGCTCATCCCAACTGAGATATGAATAATCATTTCATCCAGAATGTCCCAATCTATATACTCTATCTCTTGGTTATTGGACTCCCTGCATTGCTGTGTTTACATTCATATAAGCCTTATTTCACTCAATAATATTCCTGAAGCAGAAGAAGGCACTGAAGTATAGATGAAAGGTCAGATTAACTCTGATACTGTCTGACAGTGCTGCAGGGTATATATTGAAACAGGGTGTATACAGGCTTCATGACTGTCTGTGGTTCCAGGCCCAACTGGATATCATAGGACACATGCTTTTTGAATGAGTGAAGATTGCAGTAGTTTTGCCTTTTCCAGCATGGAGTACTACTGAAACCATACCGTAAATTGTCTTTTAGAATTAGCTTCTTTGACTTCTTAAGACTCATTGCAGTTCCTTTATACTTTTTACAGTTGATCTTAGCCAAAAGGCCAAGAAGCGATGCCTTTATACTTTTTCATGACTTATCCATTCAGCTGTTTGAAAGACACCTCCTTACCTCCAGTATTTGCCACATATGAATAAAACTCCTGTATGTATTTGCGTGTAGGTTTTTATATGGATACAAGTTTAAAATCCTTTGTATAAATATCTAAGATCATGGTTTTGTCAGCATTTTATTATGATTATGTTTAATTTCGAATGAAATTGCTACTGTGTCTACCCAAGTAGCAGCGCTGTTATGCGCTCCACAACAAGGGGAGACAATGTCTATTACGCCACAGTCTTGATGCTTTTACTATTTTGGATTCTTCTGTCAGAAATATATCTGCAGGCCTTTTCCTTGTCCATAATTTATATTTTCAATGTCTTTGCAGTGCTGTGAGCATAAACCTTAATTCCTAGAGTGAGTCAACAGTTAGAGTTAATAGAGTTAATATTGTATTAAAGTTAGAGTTAATATTGTTTTTTATTTTTCATTTAATTAATTCTATTGATATATTTTGGTGATAGATATTGATCACATTGATGTATCTTGATTCTTTCTCATAGCTTCGGTTCATTTATATTTATATTTTATTTTATTTTTCAGTTTATTTGTAAAAAATTTCACCTAGAATATCTTCTATTTTGTGTTCTGGAATTTGTATAGAGTTTCATTTATATTAGGTATATGATGTAACTTCTTTAAACATTGTGAAATGTGGAAGATGTGTGTCTAAATTCACTATTTAGCATATGGTATGCACATTTTAACACCAGTTGTTGAACTGATGCTGAAATTCTAATCCTTTCTCCCTTGAACTTTTTTATTCCTTTGACAACTACTGGATTATATTTATATAAGTGCACTTATGGGCTTCTGACTTTGCTGAAATGAAACGCTTACCTATTTTTACTTATTCAATACTATACTGCATCAATGATTATAACTTTACAGTAAGATTTCAATAGGGGCAGTGTCAGTTCTCTGATGTTGTTTTCCTTCAATGGTGTGCTGGCTATTGTATTTTGCTATTTACATATATTGGAGAATATATTGGTTAATATCATTTCTTGGGTTTCTTTTTTCTTTTCCTTTTTTTTTTTTTTTTGTATTTTTAAGACGAGGTCTCATTATGCAGTTCAGTCTGTCTTTGAACTCATTTTATATCCCAGGCTGGCCTTGAACTTCAAGCGATTCTCCTAGCTTAGGCTGCAGAATGCTGGGACTATAAGTATCTGCAACTATACCTGGCTGCTTGATATTTATTTAATTATTTGCTGAAGTTAAGATTGGGCATTGTTGAGACTGTTGATTGATTTGGAAAGAAAGGCCATTCTGACAATATGAAGTCTTTTAATATGTGAATGTGAAGCACCTCTCCATTTACTAAAAGCTTCATTTATTCTTTTTATAATTTGTAGTTTTCTCATATATTCTTGAACTTTTTTATTAGTTTTATTCCAATGTAGCTTTCTAGTGCTTATTGAACACATATTTTAGCTCTTCCATAT
>NW_004524725.1:2985202-2993610 GCF_000260255.1 Octodon degus
TGTCCCAAATTTTCTGATCAAGGAGATTATGGGGCCAAAGAGGAAAGTGATCGATGATGTAGAGTGTGCCTAAGGAGAGTCACATGGAGAGAAACATTCTCTCAGGCTTTTACAGAGAGCACATTGGCCAAGCAATGGCCGTGACTCATCCACATGGTTGACACTGACAAAGGATCTACAATCTGAGGTAAGGATCTCAGGATTAATCCTGAGCGGATTTCACTGACCTTATCAGACCCAAAAGCTACAACTCTTGTTGCATAGGTCTTACTTTATCTTGGTCTTAACCATCCAACAGAAAAGTATAAAAACTAAGTAGGAGAAGTAAAGCCAGAAGTAAAGCCATGTTGTTATGTTGAGCTGTAGGGGACTCAGGTCAACAATTTCTGACATTGCCAGTGAAGGGGAAGACCCAATACTCTTATGGACTACTGGACTCTTAGAATATTTTGCTGAGTTAACACACTTACAATATTCAAATAATGGAATTAAACAAAAGAGGGGATACAGATGAATATCCATTTTGGGTCTGTATATTCAAAGTGGTTAGGATAGATATATAGTTACATTCTCTTAATGAATAGAGGGATTTGTTCTAATAGTGTTTGTAGATAGGATATCATGTACAGCAAATAACCACTAGGAAGAATGTATGTAATGTGTTAATTATTGAAAATGTCTTACCAATTTGGTGTGAAACTGTCTCATTGCTATTTGTTTATCAATAAAATTATGGGAAAAAAACTAAGTTATCAGAGATATAAATCTAAAACATAGTTGATCTTCAGATATCAAAGACTGAGACTTTATAATGATTATTATGAATTTATAGTGATTTTTATACAATCACTAAGAAAGTCATGTGAAAGAGTTTAGTAGTGTAGTTTGACAGCAAAAGTAACTTGACAAAATAATCACTGCACTTTTATATAAATCTGGGGGTACACTTTCATTTATTGTGATCTTTACCTAAAGGTGCTGTGATTTGCATAGTTTAAAAATGCAAGACATAAATTTAGTCAAGAGAAAGAAGTAGGCAGACATTACAATTATACAATTTTTGTTATAAGGTCCTTGAAAATCACAAATGGTGACTCTTAACATATATGTCAAGAATTAATGAAAACACATCTATCAGAAATATTTACAGAACTCACATACGGTCTATACATTTGCTGAATTTTAATTATTTCATGGAGGAGGGATTATTGAGTTAAAAGGATTTACTACATATCTCTAAACCAAAATTTTGAACTACTATAAATTTTAAGTGAATAAAGACATATCTCATATTGTCATACAAGAGAGGTCCTGGTTAATTCTGGGAAACTGACATATTACAACAAACTGAGGATGCCTGCACTACCACTCCATTAAATCTATAGTGAAATTGCAGTTTACATATCTGGCTGCATGCACATTGCATAAAGTTCTGGGTTCTGAGATGAACCTTATCTATTTGTCTTTGTGGCATTCCACAAGGCTGTGCTCATTTAATATACCAATTTTGTATATCTCACCCTGTTTTCAGAGGTTTATTTGATCAGACTTGGTTGAATTGCCTGCGTAGCATTACGTGTCTATTTCCCAAGCAAAGTGCCTGCATTTGTACTTGCATATTTCTTATCCACTTCTTTTTTGGCATACTTCAAGAAAAAGACAGTTTATAGTGTATTTGATTACACAGTTAGACATAATGGTTTAGCACAATGTGCGGTAATCAGACCTACTCAGAAGAACAATTTAGTCCTGATCTTCTCAAATTAAGTGTGTATTGAATATATAACTCACCCTCTCCAAAAAGAGCTATTTTGAGGCAGTAGAGAGAAAAAGAAAACTAATATTTGTTGCCATTATTTTCTTTTAAGGACTAGGTTGGGAGAATAAGTTGAGCTGTCACAGGATTAATCTTTCAATAGTATTTTTTGTGGCTATAGAGGTGTTGAGTAGTATGATAAAAGATACAAAATAAGATAAAATAAACTTGGAAGGAAAACAAGTGGAAGAATAAGAGATGACATATACATAGACATTTATGTGTGGAGAAATATTAAAGTAATTAGGAAAAAAAGAAGCACAAGGAAGTTGTAGAGGGAAATACTCTGAATGTTTGCCTCCAAGGTGCTACCAGAGAGCTAGTGGCCACTGCAAATTTGGCCTCACAATACCCATAATTTTAAAATTTGGAAAACTCTTCTAAACTTCCCATGAACTGAACTGACAATACATGCTTTTTAAGCTTTATACTGCAATAAATTCACCTGGCTATGATCAAAGGTAGCTTATTTGTGTTTTCCTGTTAGGTTCCCTTTATGGCTACAACTATGTTCTACAATTTATTTCTTTCCTTTCTTCTATTTTTTCTATGGGTGTCATGCTTTAATAAAGATAAAAGAGAAAAAGAAAACAGAAGAAGAATCTCGGGAAGAAATCAAGTAATTACATACATTTGTTTGTTCTTTGGGTATCAAGAATGAACTCTAGACCTCACACTTGCCAGGCAGGAACTGTGCTATTGAACTGTGTTCCTGGCCCTATAATTACATATGTAGTATTTTCTTATTTAAACTAATGATCCTTTGATTTGTAAAATTGTATTAATAAAGGTTATGAAAAACAGGAACTCTTATAAAATGTTAAAATATTTGTAATTATTTTAAAGTCTATTGACAAGAATTTGTCAATACTATGTATAAAAATACACCTTTATCAAATATATATACTTGATAAAGCAGTCACATTTAATTTACTTGACAAAGCACTCATAAATATTTGCTAAATAATAATGTATGTATTTGCTTGTTATATTTTTGGTACTTAGAATTGAACTCTGGACCTTGTGCTTGCCAGGCAGGCATTTGTGACACTGAGTTATAAACCCAGTTTCATGTTTTATACATATTTTTGTGCTTTCAAAAAAAAATGAGGTACTGCTTTACAAATTATTAGAAAAAATGGCTAAGATATTATCCAGTAAAAAAGAGTATGGGCACAATTTCATGTGCAAAGCTTGGTCACATTCATAGAATTTGATAGAACCCTGTTAAGGACTATTGATAATACACAAACCTGAGTTGTATTCATATATATATATATATGAAACTCAGTATATATATGGCTTTTGGTGTTTTATCACAAGGAAGTAAGGTTAATATGTCCATGGATATTTAATTTCCAGAAGGAAATGAATGAATAAATGAAGTAAACATTTTATGAAATAAGTCAGTATAGCTGAGGAAGAAAACTTTGAGAAATACATGCTTTGCAAATTATTCATTTCATTCCCAGATTTCAGAAGCTGCCTTAGGAAGTGGGGCAAAAGATGAGCTGAGTCTACGCCAACCCCTGGTTTAATACACAGGTTTTATTTCAATATAACATGTATATTTATCTAAATCTTCCCAGTACAATTCTTTAAATCCTCTTTCTTGTTTACCTAGTGAACTTTCCTAATAACTGCAAATCAAACAGTCAAGTTTCTATTATCTAAAAAGAATATAAAATATTAAAAAAACATTAGAAATGTTTTTTTCTAAAAAACTTTACTAAAAAAAAAACAGTAGACATTCAACAATTGTTGCTCTATACTATTACCTTCAGATTAGCTATTCAGTTTACCAGATATAGACATGCATAATTGGTAAAAAATAATCTATAAGAAATTAAAAAGGACAAGAAAAATAAATTTAAGCATCAAATATTCCCTCTGTAGACCAGAAGAAATCAGCAATACAATGGAATAGTATTCATTGTTATGATTTGTGTCTGGCTGACCCCTCAAAGCCTTGTGCGGTCATGGGGCAGACTTCTAAAGTCTGTGATTAACTCATGATCCACTGGGATTATAAGTGTGAGTTCTGTTGGGATTATGGGTGTGAGTAGCGTACCCAGCCTGGGGCTGACAGCCTAAATGCAATTTAAGGGAGACAGACTTGCTCTCTGTAGCCATGTTGCTGTTACTCCTCCCGTGTGCTCTCCCTGCTCTGCTGCGTTCCTCTGCCGTGATCTGCTGCCTGTGCCACGTGCCAGTCTGCTTTGGGGCCAGCTTTGTATGGACTGAAATCTCCACTAACTGTGAGCTAACTAAACCTTTTCTCCCTTCCTTTTGGGTGACAGATATTTGTCCCAGCAATGACAGAACAGTAACTGAGACACTGAGGTATAAAAAAAGATAAGTTTGAGAATTTATAGGTAGATGAGTGTAACTAGAGACCACACTCATAAGTGAAATAAATCAGACCCACACGTGCAAACATCATATTTCTCACTAGTATAAGAAACTAAAAGAACAAAAACAATCTGAAAGGTACAACAGAAACTGTGAAAGGGAAAGAATCTGGTCAATGATTTTTTTTTTAACTAACACAGGTTATATGTTTATATACTTAGAGGAAATAAGCTAAAAGAGAACATACTCTCAAGTATATACCATGCATGTCTAGATAACAACAATAAAGCTTTTAAATCTTTAATTTGAAATTCTTGATGAATAAAAGTGGTTCATATCCTCTTATATATAAGTGATTATGAGAATATGAATATTTTCTTTGTTTCCATTTTTTCTATGGTTTGGAATTGCTGAGCTTTGTTTGTGTGTTTGTTGGGGTTTTGATGTTTTCTTCTTGCAGCCCTTGCCCTGCACTGAAAGCTCTCCACTCTGCTCAGAGACAGAAGATTTTGAGGATTCAAATAATGCTCTGTGCCACTGAAGGGTATATAGTCTCAGGAATGCAAAGTGGTGTTTTGGACTTTGTGCACACGGAAAGAGGGTCCAGGGTAGCAAATGGAAATAAAAATGATTCAGATTTGATATATACAAACTCCCTAAGATGAATATAATCACTATATATCATAAACCCATACCAATCAAAAGGGACAAGTAAATAAAAGAAAGAAAATAGTTCTTCATATAAATGTAAAACATAACTATTTTGTTGAAATATTTAAATTGATGCTGCTTGTCATATGGAACACTTCTCAATGCATTCTATCCTGTGTTTATCCCTGTCATATGTATTTCTTCCTAAGCTTTACTTTTCAGTGACCTCAGCGATGTTGAGTTCAAATGTGCTACATCGTCATAGCTTCCCTGAAAGCGGCTACTGCCCCAAATCGTATAGAATGTGGGTCACTGCATGCCCCAGGGCAAGCTCCACTTGCTTTATTTCCTTGGTTCTGTGCATAAACCTGCATGAGAGCCAGCTGAGCAGCAGCCTGCTCTCTGTGGCAAAGGTGTGTACTCACTGTTTCCACAAATACTTTCACCTGGAATTCCGCCGAGACCGCTCCCCACTTTCACCTAGGCAAGAGCTAAATTGCTGATAAAGAGTGGTGTTCTCTGACCTGCTATTCTTTCTCACAATCAGCATTTCAGTGGTAAGTGATTTTTTGAGAGCAAGTTGAATCATTTAAAAAATTGTATAAAATATTTTAGGTGAAAAGTGAACCATTTGGTGCACTGAAGTAGTAATTTGCTAGTGGCCTAAAAGCACTAATGAACCTTTCAAATGCATACAGCAAACCCAAAAGGATTATGTTTCAAAAGGTTGTTTTCACATAAAGGAAAACAGCAACTGAGAAATGCATTGAGTCTGCATTTGAAATGAATTTTTTAAAAATTCCAATAGACAAAGAGATTGTAGAGAAAATAAAAATGCAAAACAAATATACTAAGTAGTAGCTTAATACATATACACATACATATATGCATGTATATATAACAGTATAAGTATTAAATTCACATATACTGTTTTATATATATGCATATGTGTATGTGCATTAAGATTCTACTTATCTTAGTATATAGGAAATGTGTGGCATACATTTTAAAACTTATTACAAAGTTTCAATTAAATTTTTATTACCATTTCAGAGATTATCATGTTAATTGTCATTTTTGATGCTCTATAGACATGGATATACCATATAATAAGAGTTAAATTATGAGGGCTGGTGAGATAGCTCAGCATATTAAGTGCCTGTTTTGGCAAGCTCAGGGACCAGGTTTCAATCCTCAGTCCTGCATGCTCCACGGGCCCCACCGACAGGCATGCTGAGCTGGAGACAGAGTCCAGGTGTGGTGGTGCATGCCTGTGATCCCACCACTGGGGAGGCTGAAACCAAGAGAGTCAAAAGAAGTCTGAGCTGTGTAGTAAGGCCCTGTACCATATATATATGAGTTAAATTATGATATACAGAATCATGGAACTAAACAAAAAAAGGGGATAGAGATGAATGTCCATTTTGTATCTGTGTATTCAAAATGGTTAGGATAGATATATAGTTACATCCTCTTAATGAATAGAGGGATTTGTTCTAATAGTGTTTGTAAATAAGATATCATGTCCGCATCTTGTACAGCAATTAACCACTAGGAAGAATTTGTGTAATGTGTTAATTATTGAAACTGTCCTACCTATTTGGTTTAAAAGTGTCTCATTGCTATTTGTTTCTCAATAAAATTATGGGGGAAAAAAGAATCACACATGGAGCAATACATGTTATCTTAATAAATTGATTCATTTAGCAGTCAGCCTAATACTCTTTGAAAGATACCAAAAATACATAAAAGAGGGATATTGTAGAGAAACACTGTGTCTAGTATTACCTCAAGATCATCCATTATTTCAGAAGTAGAAAGCCTTTCTTAACATGATCTTTCACCAGCAGCGAGAGCAGGTGAAGGATTCTTCTCTTTGTAAATCTGATCTTCATTCTTCCCCATGTCAGTGCCTGTGAATGGAAACTTCATAGATACCATCTTCAGGGTTCTTTTTTTGTTTGGCTAATAGCAACATTAACTATAAAATAGGAAGTGAAGAAAGTAATCATTGAGTCCTGCTCCTTTTGCTCCACGTGGTTGGCACTCCGCACTTTCTTTTTTCCCTCTCTCTTTTACTTTTTATTTATTTATTTTTTTTTTGTACTGGGTATCAAATGCAGGATCTTGAACTTCTCAGGTGGGTGTTGTGCTGCTGAACATTCTTTCATCCTATGAACAAATTTTCTATGCAGGGGGACCTCTCCACAAAGGTGTTCCTCACAAGAGAGTCACCCTTTCCACACAGAGTATTCAATCTCCAAGTAGACTTTTTGCACAAACTTTGTGGCACCTAGTGGATGTATGAATTGTAGTTCCTTTATGAACCTCTTTAAAAAGTAACTAGGTTATCCGTAGGACTAGCAATGTCAGAGATGTTGACATGAGCCCTTTTTAAAATGGCAATAGAATACCCATCTCTGACAAGACTAAACAAAAAAAGGGGATACAAAGGAAGGACCATTTTGTATCTGAATATACAAGATAGTTAGGATAGATATATAGCTACTTTCTCTTAATTCAATGAGAGAATGATTCATACTAATAGTGTTTGGACAGGATATCATGCCTGCGTCTTGTACTATGAATAACCACTATGAAGAAAACAATATGCAATGTATTAATTATTGAAACTGTCCAACTAATCAGTTTTGAAACTGTCTCATTGCTATTTGTTTCTCAATAAAATTAATTTAAAAAAAAGACTGACTAGGTATTTCCACATTTACTTTCTGCCAGAACAGAAGTATTAAAGTAGGCCCTGTCAGCAATAGTAATAGGATAATTTATAGTGGAAATAATTAAGATCTCACAGAGACAATACTCATGAAATCAAGAATCATCAATGAAACCCTTAATAAATTTCAAACTATGTTATGTGAATAGCAAATTAAAGGAAATACTAATGCATTATCACTTATTTTTTTTTAAAAAGTAACAATAGGACTTATATCACTTTGCATTGACAATCCAGCTGTGTAGAAGTTTCTCTGTAGGGGCCGGGGAGATGGCTCAGTAGAATAAGCAGTTCCCTGGCAAGCTCAAGCACCTGAGTTCAATCCCTCGCTCTACCAAAAAAATAAATAAAAATAAAAATAAAATAAAATAAAATTTCTCTGTAGTTCTCTTTTATTCTCTTCATTCTACTGCTTTGAACCCAGTGTTTAAAATTATGTTTTAGTTTATATAGAAAAACTAGGCAGAATTTAATTGTACTATGTAAGGCCTTTAGCTTTTAGTCAATTTTGCTTTTCCATTTTCTCCGTGAATTAAATCAATTTTGTCCCAGGTGAAGGGTCAGCTTCTCTGAAGGAGTCTCAGCGCTTACTCCTGCTCACAGATACTAACGGAGATGAAAGTTCTCATACCTAGTCTTTTCATACATGCTAAGCAGGTGTTCTTACACTGAGCTAGAGCTCCATTCCTTAAAACTTATTCTTCTTATAATTTCTCAGTTCTTACCTGATTTCCAAACTATATTATCGTGACTTTTAAAAAATGTGTAAAATAGTTTATCAGTGAGAAAACTTATGAAGATTCCAATAATTTATATAGAATGAATCTGAAAACACTTTCATGTGTGCAACAA
>NW_004524725.1:2993710-2999521 GCF_000260255.1 Octodon degus
ATATATATGAAATATTAAATATGAGTGAGAGTAAAAGCTAATTACTAATGACTAAAATTGTTTTAACAGTATATGTAATTAAATATGGCTCAAAAATCAATGGCATGAGTATGAATACTGGAATGAAAAATGAAGAGAAAGCATCTACCACTGTACAAGGTCTTCTATCTGTCCTTTTTGGTTACCCTTTGTCTTCCTTCTTTTACGATTCATATTTTCATATTAGTGCATTGCAAGTGGAGTATAACCTGTATTTCTTCTTAAAGGATTTCTTTAAAGATTGAAAAGTACATTTTAACGTTCAAAAACTATATGAAATCTACATGGAATTTATGGAAAATTTAAGAACATAGTTCTTGAAAGTTTAATTTATTCCACTTTATGCTATAAAACTGTTAAATGCATTACATTTTTTTCATAGAAAATTACATAAAATCACCTTACTATGAAAATTTTATTATTCCTTTGTTAGTAGAGAGTTATGCACATTTTAAAGAAATTCTTAAGGAAATCTATTATTATTTATTCCTGTATTTATTACAGCAATTTTCAGTTTTCTTTCTGAAGATTTTTCTGATGTCATTTCACTTCAGCCTAAAATTATGTTGAGATGTTTCTTGTTATATCCATAATCTTAAGCATGCTCTTAGTTTTATTTTATCTGAAAACACTTTTATTTTGCATTGATCATTGCAAAATGATATATATTTTAGTGGACATAAAATTCACAATAATTTAGTGGACATAAAATTCACAATAATTTTTTTTTCAATAGTTTATGTTGGCAAGACATAGGTATATGTATGCTGGATTCCTGGATGTAATGCATGAGTTTTTCTGCTCGTTTTCAAAATTTTCTTATTACTTTTGGGTTTCTTTAATTTAATAATGCTATTTTTTTGGTCTTTTTTTACCCTCTTGATTCACAGAGTTTGTTGATTTTTTTATATTATAACTTTCAAATTAGAACTTTCCCTTAAATTTGGGAGACATTTTTTCTTCTTTTTTTAAAGCTTCATTTATTTCTGGTACTTTATACCAATCACATCTTTATTAATCTTGTTAATATTATTTTATATGTTACTTGTACTTTATTATTTTTGCACACATTTCATAATTTTTGTCTATTTGCAAATTACTGGTATTTTCTATTGGGCTGGGTTATTTTGAAATATATGCAGTTAAAATTTTACAGATTGTATTCTCTTCTATAATTTCCATTTAGTTATTTTTATATTTTATTTCTTTGTTGAGATTCTTTCAATAGCCAATAAGTATGACATTGTTTAAAAAATTTTAAGCTAAGGTATAATAACCACTTATTATAGTTTCCTAATTTCACACCTGGATCATATCATGATCAATTATGTATTCATGACATTTTCCATTAATATAGGTCAAATTCTAATTTTAAATGTGCCTATTAAATATGAGCTATTTTACCATGTAAAGACTTGGAATATTCCTTGGTCCCTGTTATTTTTCTCTTTTTATAAAGTTCCTTTGGCTAGTTTCATGCTACAAATGATACCCTACAAGATAGGTACAAGCTGAAATCCTCTTCAATTATTTTATTCTGATAAGAGAAGCTGTTTATCTTCCAGATGTATGCTGAGTTGTCCAGAGATTAGCTGAAACTTAAACAGGTCCTACATACAGGGCTCTCCTGCTATGGGAAATTGGTAGCCTGGATGCTTTTGGTATCTTTTGCTACTCTAACCTATTGCCACAAGTGTAATATTTAAAACAATATAAATGAATTATCTTATAGTCATGCTGGTAAAAGTCCGACAAGAATGTCACTGAAGAACACCAAGGTGTTATAAGGGCTAAGCTCCTTCCTGGAGGTGCTGAAGGGGAAATCCCCTTACTTACAGTTTCCAATTTCTAGAATCTTCCCACAGTCTTCAGTTCTGGCTCCCTCACTTCATCTACAAAAACCAAAATGAGTGCTGTTTTATAGCTCTACATTTAAAAATCTCCCTGACCGTAGCCAGGAAAACTGTCTATTTTTAAGGAGCCATGTGATTAGTTTGAATTCATCTTGGATTTCCATGGCCATGTACCATTTCAATATCCTTAATTAACCACAATTTTATCTTCAAAGTTTATGTACTATGACTGTTCACATTCACAGGTCACTGGGGCTGAGGTATGAATGTTTTGTGAGTATTATTTTTCCATGACCCACACTTTACTAACCTTTATTTGTTTATCATAATGGGATACAAATTCCTTATCAAGATGATAGCCTAATTTTTCCCCTAAATCTGGTCATGTGTGTGATTTATGTAAAAGTGATATTTTATAGTGATATTCTATGACTTCTGAACGCAGCAATAAAATGCTCTATAATTCTCACTCTTTTGTTTCCTTAAAATACTTTTTACATGGTGTAGCCATCTCATATCAGGGCATTCTGTTCTGGAGAACAGCCCAAGTTGGGTCTCCATCAATATCATGACTGTCTTCATAATGAGCTTTAGTCCCTCCCAGGACTGGTTGAGCCTGCTTGACAACCACACCACCAACAGCTGGAGGAGCTCAGGAATACTCAGCTAGTGATGCAGAACTGTGAAGGGTAAAATACGATGACTACCATTGCCTTAAAAAAATTCACCTCCGTTTAACTGGCAATGTCAGAAATTATTGACCTGAGTCCCCCACAGCTCAACATAACAGCATGGCTTTATTTCGTATATTTCGTCTTCATACTTTTCTACTGGATTGTTAAGACCAAGGTAAAGCAGGACCTATGCAACAAGAGTTGTAGCTTTTTGGTCTGAGAAGGTCAATGAAACACCCTCAGGATTTATCCTGAGATCCTGTACCTCAGGTTGTAGAACCTTTGTCAGTGCAGCAGCCATGTGGATGAGTCACGGCCATTGCTTGGCCAATGTGCTCTCTGTGAAAGCCTGAGGGAGTGTCTTCTCCCCATGTGACTCTCCTTAGGCACACTCTAAATCATCGATCACTTTCCTCTTTGGCCCCATAATCTTCTTGATCAGAAAATTTGGGACACTACCGAGGTACATGACGTTACAGTACAAGTTCTCATATGTCCTGAGTCTTAATTGACCTTAGAAGGCTAGGGCCAAAATGTTGGCTTTCCTTGTAGCCCTCCTTTTTCTCTAATTTTGGTCTGCAAACTAGGTTGTTAACCATCCAGAAGACAAGCTTATTGTTATTATCAAACGATTTAGGATATTAAGCTTAACCTCACTATCTCACTGCATTTCAATTAACCACTGAGAAGAATATATGCAGTGTATTATTTGTTGAAACTGTATTTCCGATTAGATTTGAAACTGTCTCATTGCTGTTTATCAATAAAACTTTGAAAAAAAAATTCACCTCTCTCTCAGTCTCGCTCTCTCTCTCTTTCTCTGCAGTTTTTTTGCTACCCTACTTACCATAAGCCCTGCCCTTTTATTCAAACTAGGTAAGACTGCTGATTTTTACTGATTTTTATCTGCTCTCTGGGGAACCTATTGCTCTCTGCTTCCAGGCAAGAAGCATGGTGCATTGAGTATTATTTCTTTTGCTGAAGACAAAATCTGTTAAGATTCTGAACACGTTGTTCCTTTTCTCAATAGTTTTATGTGTTTATTTTATTTTTTAATTTTTTTTCAGATTTCAAGCCATTGTTTATGTAGGTTTTATCCAACAGATTATAAAACACATTCATGTATTAAATCAACTTTCTACTTCTTAATATATCAAATTATTAGAAAAATATACTTAAATAACATATAATCTCTAGTTTCATTTTTCAAATATAATTGAGTTTATTCAATTTATATTACATTTATGTGTGTTTCAAATATTTCTGCCTTTTAAGAAATTTTAAAAATATATTTGAGTCTATGGTTTCAAATGATTAGATTTATCTAATGGGCCCTTTTTGATTAGATTTTCTTTCTAACGTTAATTCTCTATGGGACACTTAGAAATAGTCAATGTTATATATGTTAAAGATTTTAGTGATCTTTTGGATATATTGTTATGAGTATTACAGGTGGAAAAGTTTTTACTCTTATATATATGTGTAATTTGAATGTTATAGAACAGATGGCAGACTGAAATCTGAACTGATTCCACCTTTCTTGAAAATACTTCTTTACAAAGCTTTAATTAAAAGCTATTTTTGGGTCGGCGAAACAGCTCAGCAGACTAAGCATCTGCTTTAGCAAGTGCATGGACTAGGTTTAATCCCTGGCACCACATGCCACACTGGCCCCACCTCCAAGTGTGTTGAGCCTGCACAGAGTCCAGGTGTGGTGCACACTTGTAATCCCAGCACTGCGGAGGCTGAAAACAGGAGGATCACTGTGAGTCTGAGCTTAGTAGTGAAACTCTGCACCAAATATATTAAAATAAAATAAAATAAGAAAGCTATTTTTTGATAAACTTAATAAACATTACTTAAAATTTACTTTGTCTAAGTGTTAATTTAGTGCATGAATTTAATTTTCACTTACAGGGGCATATCACAGGAGCTGGGTCTGTAATAGGGACCTATAGGGTGGGCTTCCAGATGTCTAATATGTAATGAAAAACATGATAAGACTTGACATCTTCGCCCACATATTATGCCCACCTCCTTTATTACTTTAAAATTTTGGCTCACATCCCTTCTCAGCTCTGTTCATGGGCATATTAATAGCTTAAGATGTCCTTGTCTATACCTAATAATGAAGGCTTGTTAGCCTCAATTCACCTACCTTATCACAGCCTTCTTGAAGACTTAGGACACCAAGACAAAGGCAATTAAAGTAATTCCAAAATCTTCAGGGATCTCAAACTTCCAACCTTTAAAACATCCAATTCCAGATGCTGCAGAGGGATGGCTCCAGGCATCTAGGTATAGTCCTAAACCTGCAGTCGCTTTGGACTCCAGGAAAGCAGAGTGTCACAGAAAGCCCTTCTATGAGCTCACTACTTCCACCCAAGCAGGCACAATCATCCCATGATGGGAATCTATCTGGAACCAAATCGCTTCTTCAAACAAAGATGTATCTCACAGAACCTTTAGATCTAGTCGCAAGACTGTGATCAAGCGGACCATGGCTCTGCAATGCACAACCCTTGCCTTTCCTTTCAGCCAACCCTACAGTTCTGTCAGAAGCTTGAAGGCAGTACCTGAACCTCTTTATTCTGTTTTTCACTGCATGACTGTGAAGATCAAATCTCCCTTCCTGCCCTTTCCCATTGCTTGTCCCCTTGATTGGCATTCTGGGACTATGCCTGAGACTGTGCTTCTGGGAACCTTCAGCAGGGACTTTCACCATTAAACTCTGGAAATCTATCCATTTATTTACTACTGTTTGTGTTAGGTGGGGATAGCTTATTTATAATTTTGTAATTTATTCTTTACTTCCTAAGCATTTCACAGTTCTACCTTGTTCTGTCAGTTTTTCACTTTGGTAAGAACTTAGTACTAGAGCAGTTTTTAAAATTAATCTTTTTTATTTTTTTTTTATTTTTAATATATAGCCAGCATTATGTCTGGCTTTATGACTTTTCCACATGTCCTTGTAAAGAGTGCATGTTTCATTTATTGCAGTTGTCAGGTAAAGTGTTCTGTAAACATCAATAATGTTGAGCTATTTGATGGCCGTTTTCAAGTCTTTTATATTTATATTTATTTTTTGGGTAATTTTTATATCACTTAATGAGAGAGAAATGTTGACCTTTCCAACTATAATTGTAGGCTTGCCTATTTATCCTTTCTCTTTTAGTTTTTTTTTTTAATTTTTTTTATTTATTTGAGAGAGAGAGAGAGAGAGAGAGAGAGAGAGAGAGAGAGAG
>NW_004524725.1:2999707-3003275 GCF_000260255.1 Octodon degus
CATTTTATCATTATGAGATATTGTTATGGATTGTGTCTAGTTGTCCCCCCAAAGCCTCATGCATTCATGGGGAGGCTTCTGGAATTTGTGATTGATTATTGGGAGTGTAGGTGCTGCACTTGCCCTCGAGCAGGTAATTTTCATTACAGTGCAAGGAGGGCAGGAAGGCTGGCTAGCTGCCTGAGCTGCTGCTATTACTTCACTTTGTGCTCTTTGCTGTCACCCTGAATGTTGGCTCTCTGCCCTGTGCCGCTCTGCCTTGGAGCCAGCTGTGTATGGACTGAAACCTCCACTAACTGTGGGGTAAATAAACCTTTCCCTCCTTCATTTTGGGTGTCTAGCATTTGTCCTAGCAATGAGAGAACAACTGAGATATGTCTTTCTGCATTTTTGTTGATATTGATCTCTTAAAGCAGTAAGCAGTATGCAACTGTTAGTTTTTAATTCATTAAGGCAATAAACACCATGAATTGACAATTTTTATTATTGATATTTTTAAAGAAAATACCTATGTTTGGATCAAATTCTGCCAGATCTATCTTTTTTCCAATTTGCTATTACTGTTTTTTTTTTAAATTTCTTGTTTTCTGCCTCACAGTTTGATTATCTGAGTGCATCTATTATTTATTGAAAATTTTATCTACACTAAATGTGTATTATATATGCTGTGTTGAACTTTGATTTTTTTAATTTATGTGATTATATAAATTTAAATATATAACTTTGACTTGGAAAAGTTTTCCTCATAATAATATCACACCACTTGCTTGAGCATTGTCAGATTTCTTCTGCACGTTGCCTTAAGGGTTCTCATTATTCCTTATATTTGGAAATTGTTTGATCAAGGACCCTGATTTCTTTTGGTCTTCAGTATGAACCCCTCAGATTACTAAAGCTTTCACTTTTATTTTAACTTTTCTTTTTAATTATTTCAACACAAGGTCTTCCTACACAGTTCAGACTCACAGTGATTCTCCTATCTCAGCCTCCCCAGTGTAGAGATTATAGGCATGTGCCACCAAGCCGGGTTCTGTGGCCATCATGGCATGGGGTACCAGGAATCGAACTCAGGAACTTGTGCTTGCCAGGCAAGTGTTTATTCCACTGAGCTATCTCCCCAACACTTTTAATTCATTTTTGTCTTTCTCTTTTTCATGATTCAACTTTAATCATTGCCATTAGATTACCTTTTCTTTGTATAAGAAATCAAACTTAAGACCTTATGCTTGCAAGGCAGGCACTGTGCCACTGAACTATATCCCCTTCCTTAGATTACTGTAAAGTTACTAATAACTTATTCTTCAAGTCTAGTAATGAGGTACATCTTATCCATTGAAGCTTCATTTATGTATTGAAATTTGTTTTGTAATATATGTCCCTGCACACTAACTTCATGCATTTCTTTAGAAGTAGGGGTCACTTTTAAAAACAGTTTTACTATAGTTGCTGTTCCACCATCTCTATCATTTGTGGGTTACTTCCTATTTCCTTGTTTTTCAAAATTTTCTTAAAAAATCTAGTATTTTATCATTATTATTATTGAGTGTCTGTTGAATTTTGTACTTGACATTATTCCTTTTTTGAAAGTTTTGTTAGCATGTGCTCAAGTTAATCAACTCAAGACTTTGGGAGCATCGATTGCTTCATCAGGCACCATACTTAGGACCACAATTATCAACCCTGTGCCTTAGGACTTAGGGTCCACCTGGATGCGGCTCACCAGGAGCATGCCTTTGGGACATACATATCCAGTTAACACCCTTCCCCTGTGTTCTACCTCTTAGCCACCATTAAAGGAGAGTCTGTGGTCTGCTCTACCCATCTACCATGAAGCTTTTAAAGCCAGGTGGTCATGGACTCAATCATCTGAAAAGCAGGGATAAATTAAAGTTTTCCTCCTTTAAGTTGTGGTTTTCAAGAATTTTTGTACTAGTAACAGGAAAGTTGACTAATACAGAAAATTCATACCAGAGAAACAGAGTCATTTCTGGGACCCTATGTGACCATGTGGTTTAGAGCTGTTGGAACTGGTTTCTAAGTAGATTAAATTTTTTAAAGAAGATGGCAGGGGATATGATACAGTTGTCTTGCCTTGCATGCACAAAACACTGGATTTGATCCTCAGTACAATAAATAAATAAATAAAAATTTTAAAATGAAGAAAAATTTCTGTGATATTTGGGTAATTTTGGTCACAGGAAAAAAAGAACACTAGAATGTTTATAGGAATGCAAAGCATAAATTCCAGGCTTATGAAGTTGTAAATAGGATTTGACCTCTATCGACAATTGGACTAGAGGTCATAGATGTGATTTCCTAATATATATATATATATATATATATATATATATATATATGTATGTGGGTATATACAATCAATCGATGAGGCATCTAAGCATTAAAATACAAATATTCTTCTAGAAGACACAAGAGATAAAACACTTGAAGACATAGGTATAGGCAGAGTTTCTAAAAAAAAACTTCATTTACATGAAAAATAATACCAAAAATCAACAAATTGCATCACTCCAAATGAAAAAGCTGATGCACAGCAAAGGAAACCAGGAACAGAGTAGAGACAACCCACAGAATGAGAAAACATTTTTACTAGCTGCTGCTCGATAAAGGAATACTATACTAGAAAGAAACTGAAAATCTCAAACAAATTAGATGCTCCACCCCAAATTTAAGAACCTATTTAATTAATTAATTAATTTATTTATTTATTTATTTGGTACAGGGTCTCTTATGTGGTTTGGGCTCATAGTGAAACTCTTGGTTCAGCCTCCACAGCCCTAGGAGCAAAGACCTGCACCACCAACAGGCATGGTTTTGGTGGTTGGCTTGGTGCCAGGCTGGCATTGCATGTGGTACTGAAATTGAAATTGAGTCCTTCCTGAGTTCAATCTCCCTTACTGCCAAAAAAAAAAAAAAGAAAGAAAGAAAGAAAGAAAGAAAGAAAGAAAGAAAGAAAGAAAGAAAGAAAGAAAATAGGTCCTTGCATTTGTCAGGCAGGTACTTAGGTCAGTAAGCTATCTCCCCAGCCTCTTAAACCTATTTAGAAAGTGAGCATGTGAAATGAAAAGATACTTCCAGATGAAAAATTGCAATTGACCAATGCATACAGGAAAAAAAAAAATTCAGCATTGTTGGACATTCGAGAAATACAAAATAAAATAACTGTGAAATTCTGTCTCATCCCAGAAAAAATGGCTACTACAAAGAAGTCAACCAAAAACAAATTTTGGATCAGTTGTGGACAGAAAGGAAAACTTCTCTACTGTTGGTAGAAGTGTGAAATAAGATAACCACTATGGCAATCAATATTGATATTCCTGAAAAAGCAAAAAGCAGCAATTCCATTTGACTCCGCTATTTTACTTCCAGGTAGCTTCTTAAAAGAGACAAAGAAATCATACCGTTGTGACGTACGAACACCCACTTTTATATAAGCACAATTCATCATAGCGAAATCTTGGAAAAATCCTGTATTTTTATCCATAGATGAATGGGAAAAATATATAGTAGAATATATATGTATCTGAATACATATAGTGGAATATATATT
>NW_004524725.1:3004090-3011184 GCF_000260255.1 Octodon degus
TGTACCTCAGATTGTAGAACCTTTGTCAGTGTCAGGCATGTGGATGAGTCACGGCCATTGCTTGGCCAATGTGCTCCCTGTG
Source organism: Octodon degus (assembly GCF_000260255.1). Classification (NCBI taxonomy): domain Eukaryota; kingdom Metazoa; phylum Chordata; class Mammalia; order Rodentia; family Octodontidae; genus Octodon; species Octodon degus. Next base: position 3,004,173 of record NW_004524725.1, read on the forward strand.
AAAGCCTGAGAGAATGTTTTCTATCCATGTAACTTTCCTCAGGAATAAGTAGTTTTGTAAGATCTTGAAGTAAATCTGATGCTGGAAAAAAAAAAAAAAGTGGTAGAGTGAGCGTGGGGAGGAAGAAGGGAATTTTTTGTACACTTACCATTCCCATACAGTAATCAAATCCATATGCACCACAAACATGTACTAGAGTCAGAAAAGAAAAAAAATAATGTTACACAGTGCTTCAAATGGGAACAAGATGACATATGCCTTGAGGGCATTTTAGAAATTATCAAGACCCAAACGTCATGGAAGCAAAAGTATCAACCTTTCTTTGGTTAAGCCATTTCCAGGGCTACCTTTTTAAGGAGGGAACCCTATGTGGTAGGATTAATTTTTCCTTGCTAAGTCATCTAAGCACATCCGGGAGGACTGGATGCCAGACCTGGAGCTATAAACCTTTCTGTGCCTTGATGGATCTTGGTTCTATGCCTTTATATCCATCTATTCCCTTCTGAAAGGGTTATATTTATGCCATCCAATTGGACTACAGATATTAAGAATATTGAAAACACCGTTTAGTCTCAGAACTATTTTACATCATTATGTACGCATGAGTCTTCTGCAATTTCTCCTAAATATTACATTTGATTGCCAAGAACTCTGATCTGAGGAACACAGACACTTCTCAGCTTTTGTAGCCCTGGATGCTCATCTGCATCTACCTTCTCCTTGCATTATGTAACTATAGTGTTCGATCCTATGTATTAATGTCTTAGTATTTAATAAATACTTGAAACAATGAAAATTTTCAACTTTTCAAATAGCTTCCTCTCTTCCGAGCTCTACCCTCCTACCTATGAACATTGATGTGTTTCTACTTAGTTTAGTAAGATGTTAAATTCAAGTAATCTACTGTTTCACCCCATCTGTGTTCAAGAATATGCTTCCTGGCATGAAGTAGGGGTGACTGTAGGTTCACTTCTATCTTTTCCTTTCTTTAGTTCCAACAGTGTTGTGCCATCTGTTGCTCAAAGTTGGAAAATGGTTGTACAATACATGTTGTCATGTTTCTAAGATGTTTAAAACAAGAAATGAAGTCTAATTGGTTTTATTGCATCTTTGGAAAGAAAAAGTACCAATTAATATTTTATAATTTATTACATTATGAAAAAGATATTAGTCTGTTGTCTTTATTTTTAAATCTTTTGGTATTTTTTAGTTTTAAAGATAAAACTCACAAACTTGTCTATGAAAATTTTCAGAAAATAAATTGATCCAGTGTTTCCTGAGATTACCCACTTTATTTTGTGTTTTAGGTACCCTTTAAACACATACTTTTAGATTAGATCACACAGTCATTTCTGCTCTAAGGATGCAAACATATTGTAAAATCATGTTTGTGAAATTCATGTCTTATTCTGTTATTCTAACTACTTAAATCAGTCCTAGGCAATTAAAAATATCCAGTCACATGTAGCTGAAAGTATTATTTTTTCAATGAATTATACTGAATTATCTATATTTATTCATAATTGCATCATATTGACAATGCAGCTACAACAAAAATGTAATAAAAATAAACCATTTAAATTTCCTTAACAAATTTAATTATAAATTCAATGACTCAAATATTTCACATCAAATAAGGTTTAGCATTTCATATTCTTTTAATGGCTATGGTATGTACAACAGGTACTTGTACATACCATAGATCAGCAGAAATACAGTTGTCCAAACCATCCTGCTTACATACAAAGAAAGAAGCAGTTAATACTTTAATTGGTTTCATTTCCTTTTTCAGTTGTTTCTCTTCTCATCATCTTAATTTCTCATACATTTGTTTCTTTTTTACTTTCTTTTTCCAATTTTGCATTCACATATCTGGCAATATGAATAACTGGTTGGAAGACAACATTTCATATTACAACAAATACTGTGAAATTCATGCCACTTGGTTTAAGTGAAAATCTGTATTACTTGCAATTTTTTTTCTGTTTTAATTCTAATTTGTACTCTCTTTAAAAAATAAAAAGTAAAAAGATACTGTACACATAATAAAGTATGAACTCTAAAAAATATAGACAATGTAAACTTAACCTGTCATTTACATTCAGGCGTGATTACTTTTATCTCTCATTCAAGCAGCGCATTTTCAACCAGGTAAACGGTGCTCTCGCCTCTCAATGATGAAGATAGGTTAATTTAGATAACTCAATGTTTCTTCAGTAAATAATAATTGTAGTAATTAAAGTTCTCTTACTGAAAGCTGTTCTAGATTTCTGCCACCTTGTGGAAATATGCTAAGAATCTTACATGTGAATGATGTTTTGGGAGTAGAAAATGAAGCCAAACTGTAAGACAATCACCAAATATTTTAAAAGCTTGATTTTTTTGAAGTTATTATAATTAATATTAACTAATATAGATTTAATCATCAAGAAAAACATAGCACTTATTAAATGATCTAGTTATTTTGTAGTGTTTACTCTTTGTCTATGAGTGTCTGACATTTAACTGTGCTTTCGTCCCCATTTTATTTTTAGGTTTATTTATTCATTTATTTGATACAGGGCCTCACTACACAGCTCAGGCTTGTAGTGTTCCTCCTGTCTCAGCTTTCCCAGTGCAGGGATTATAGGCGTGCACCACCATGCCCTGTTTCAGTGGGCAGCATGGTGCAAGGTCAGCACAGCATGTGGTACCAGGAATGGAAACTAGGTCCCTGCACTTGCCAGAAAGGCACTTAGATCAGGAGCTATCTCGACAGTCCATCCAGCATTTGTTGATCTAATAATAAAGGAACTTTAGAACTTTGATATAAGGGAAAATATAAATTTGATCTGTAGAAATATTGATTAGAATTTAGTTTTGTAGAACAGATAGCATTGATAATAGTTTTGATTTTTGGTTACTTTAGTTATTTGCTGTGTTAGGAATTGAACTCAAAACCACTGCATGCTAACCTTGCATCATCTCATTAACACTTCAGGACAAGTTTTTCATTTTAATAGTGAGATATTTTGAATAGATCTTATCCTTTAAGGTCTGCATTTTGTCTTTGTCTTTTTTTTTAAATGCATTTTGTTGCTACAGGGTCTCACTATGCAGTTCTGGTTCATAGTAATCCTCCTGTTTTCAGTCTCCTCAGTGCTGGGATTACTGGAATATGCTACTATGTCTGGACTCTGTGGCCAGCTCAGTCCACCCAAATCCTGATCCCTGCTTGCTTACTAAGCTTGCCTGAGCAGACACTTTATTCTGTTTAGCTGTTAGGCAAGCTCCAACAGTATTGTATTTTCAGAATCTAGTTTATGTCTTTTTTATTTCACAATTAAAGATGACAAAATTACCCTCTTATATTTATAATACTGTAACAGCTACACAGTGGACTTTATCCTTTGATTTAATTCTAATTAATTAATTAAATTATTTATGTTTGGTATTGGGAATGGAATTCAGGACTTCGCACTTGCCAAGCAAGTGCTGTGCCAGTGAGGTATGTCACAAGGCTTAATTTTAATTGATTTTAGTAGTTGGCTTAAGGTTTGCTGTGATGTCTTTTCAACTAAATATAAAGTTTGCAACCACAGATATTTCAAAAATAATATACACATAAAAATGATATAATTCATTCATACCTTGGCAGTAACATATGGCAATTAGGTGTGTTTTCTTAACTTTATAGGCATTTTGTTTATTAGCTGCTGAGTTGTTTGTTCCTTTCTGCACAAACAATGCCTTTTTATAATAGTACTTCGTGAATTTTATTTCAGCAGATGAGCTCTGGCAATGTGAGACATAAATGATTGTATCAAAATGTACTGTTTGGTTGAGAGATCCCTTTTAGTCATGAGGGTGTAAATGATGCATATAGAATAACTTAATATTGCCTGGATAGAAAGGAGACATTCCCAGGAATTTCTAATTAATTTAACTGAAAGCACATCTTTCACAATTTAGATGTGACCTAGAACGATTTTGTTTGCACACAGCTAGCATCCAGATGCCAGCTTCCTCTCAGAGATTACTGTTTGTGTAAGTACCCATGGGGTGTGTATTTACTGCAGCTTCTGGTTAGGGACCAGGGTTTGCAGCTCTCTCACTGTGAGCACAATGATAGCAAATCATTTCTATACACACAAAGCAAACAAGATGCCAAGAAAAGAACTCTTGAATATGCAGTTCTACTAAGATTCAAAGGATTTAAATCTACTTACTTTTTCTGCTGTGATCTAAATGATAAATTCCAAGCAGAGCTCTCAACTGTAATTTAACAGAATGATGCAAACTTTTCTTGGGAGTAGTCCATGATTTATAGAGTTTGCCACCAAATAAAATATCTTTGGAGCCTGAAAATTAATCATTTTGGTAGAATTATTTTTTGGTATAAAATATATACTCATTTTCTCCATACTACCTCCAGGCAAACTCTCATCGCTATCCATTACTCATTGCTGTGAGCAGTTGCTTCCTAGCTTAAGCGCCTTTCACAGAATTGGCCCTTGAAATGGTTACCATTCAATGACCGTTGACTGAAGCTGATTGTGAAAAAGCTGGCTGGAGTTAATAGGATGGGAGGGAATCGCGAAATATATTTTCTCATGCTGAAAACTGCAGTGTATCGCTTCATCTTAATTTCTATTCTTTGGGTTTTTGCTTTTGGTTTTAAGTCTAAAGGGAAGGAAGTACTGTCTTTGAGCACACTAGGTTTCTACTATTTCGAGATAGCATAGTCAAATAACAAAAATGGTACATTTAAAAGATGTTTTCTTTATGTGAATTTGTTATTTTTAGCAGAGGCCATCTACAACAGAAAATAACTTAAAAATGATCTACGAGCTTTGAGTAATCAGAGAAGATAGATTATTTAGTAATTTAAATTGTGGGATGTCAGGAGATGTCCATGATCAGAAACATTTATTATTATTAAGTGATACATTGTAATGGAAAATAGCACACTTACATAATATATATAAGTATTTTACCATAATGTCATAATGTAGGTTTCAAAATTACACAAATTAGAAGAATGTTCAGCTGGCCAGGCTGCTCAGTAGAGTAAAGCACTTGCTTAGGCAGGATCAGTGACCAGGGTTTGATCCCCAGCATGCCATGCCAGGCTGCCACTGGGGCACGTGAGACAGCAATTGAGGCTGGATGTGGTGGCATGCACCTGCACATGCTTGGGAAGCTGAAAACAGGAGGACCACTAGCAGTTCAATCTGTGTAGTGAGACCCCATAGACCCTGTACTAAATACATTTAAAAAAATAAAGAAAGAAGAGTATTCAGTGGTTAGAACTTGGACTAAAGCCAAACTCTCCTACTTCCTGATGAGACAACATTTCATATAGACCAGTGTCCTCTTTCGAACAGACCAGTCAATTTCTTCTTTTGTTTATTAAATAGTTTGAAAATTTTAAGTCAGTCAGTATTTTAATTTACAAACCAAATATCATTGTCATCATGAGGGTATTTTGATGGCATTATAATTAATGTCCTATGATGACATAGTTTAGCAGATAGTTTTCCAAAAATCAACCTTCTGACAGCCATTATTTTGGAGCTAGCTGTGCTGGAGGTTTGATTAGTTCTGAATATTAGGTTGTACCATAGATAGGTCTGACCTTAGATAAAGAGCTCAGATGAGAAGACCACATCTTTTGTGGAAACTCTGCTAAAACAAAACTAGTGACAATGTCACTGAAGTAATGATTGTTTTGTTTAGTTGTAGAATATATATATATATATATATGTAAAATATTCACAACATGGAAAGAGAAGAATGACATGATTAAATTCTTTTCTGCATCGTTATAAATATGGGGAGAAACAACTTCAAGATCTGAAGAGTAAGGGATTTGTAGGATCAGTGCCACAAAAGAGCCTGTGAATTGTGTTAATGATGTTTTCCTGAGGACCCTGGGGATGAATTCCAGAGTTTTAAATAGAGGCCTTGTTTCCATTATGCAAACACTATACTAGCTGCAGTTTGGGAAATGCATACCAGCAGGTCTACAAGAGGTCAGAGAAGCAGTTAGAAGTCTGTAGAACTCAAAATAAGTGGGGCCAGTGGCGTTCATAAGATGTCTGCAGGACAGAAGTTGTAGTTTGATTTAAGACATATTAAAGAAAGAAAGTCCAGCACTTGGAAGCCTGGGGTAGGATTACCATGAGTTCATTGTCAACCTGGTGTACATGGTGAATTCAAGGCCAGCTTCAACTACATAGGGAGGCCCTGCCTCAAGAAGACAAAAAAATCCTTAAGTTCTCATTTTCCTTTTAATTGTGTTATACACTTCTGTTTTGATTTCTTCTTTTGAATTTTTACATTAGGGAGACTATACAATTTTTGCACATATGTGTCTGGTTTATTTTATTTATGAGTATATCTTTAAGTGGCATCCACTTAAATATAAAAGCTTTGAGTTTATCATTTTTTATAGCTGAGTAATACTCCATTGTATAAAAATATCACATCTTTTTCAACCATTCCTTAGGTGACGGGCATGATGGTTGTTTTCAAGATTTGGTTATCACATATTGTGCTGCCATAAACATATGCACACATATCTCACTATGATATGATGTTTTCAGTTCCTCTGGAAAAATTCCCAGTAGGAGGGATAGCTAGTTTGAATGGGATTTCCAGTCCTAGTTTTTTTAAGGAGTCTCCACACTGTTTTTCTTAATGGTTGCACCAGTCTACAATACCACCAAAAGCGGAGAAGTGCTCCTTTTTCCCCACAGCCTCTCCAATATTTGATGTTGGTTGATTTCTTTATGATAGCCATTCTTTCTGGTGTAAGATGGTATCTAAGTGTTGTTTAAATTTGCATTTCACAGATGGCTAGTGATGTGAAGCATTTTTTCATATATTTATTTGTTTCTCTAATTTTGTCCTCTGAGAAGTGTGTGTTGATCTCGGTGCCCACTTCTGGATTGGGTCTTTAAATTTTGTGGGCCTAATTCTTTTTATTTCTTTATAAATTCTAGAGAGAAGACCCTTGTCTGAGTGCTTA
>NW_004524725.1:3016519-3018999 GCF_000260255.1 Octodon degus
AAAAAAAAGAGAAGGGAAAGCAAATAGAAATCAAAAGCACAGACAAACTGGAGGAAAAATGAACTATTCATTACCTAATTAGATAGGTATAGATATTGAGATGCAACGTGAAACTATAAATGATGCTTGGGCTTCCATAACCTTGATGGTAGATAATGCGAATATTCACTGAATAGAGAAATAAACTGAGTTACTGTTTGGACTAAGATAATTAGTGTCATGTAAGATGTGTTGCTTTATAACCATCATGGTCATTCATAGAAGGGTTTTTTTTTTTTTTTTTTTTCTGGATCAGGCTGCCTTATGGGTGGGTCTGGTAAGTCATGGGGAGCTGCAGATCGAATTGCTGTCCCTGTGCCTGACTGTGCTTGCCCCAGCAGGCGCTTACACAACTGAGCTGAACTGCAAGCCCCCTGTCATAGTCATTCAAGAAAAGATAAAACTTGATCTGGAGCTCTGAAGGGATCCCTGGCTTTTCTGGTTATATTCAGGAGACTTTGATATTTTAGTTAAACCTATGTCTATAAATTCTGTGTCAAATAACCAATTACCAAAGTTGTTAGTCTCAAAGGATTTCTCACACTTTGGATGGTCAAATTCTGTAGGCCTTAGCTGGTTCTGTCTTGTTTGTTATTACTATCATTGTTGTTGTCACTAAGTATTGAGCTCAGGACCTTACGCTTCATAATCAGACACTGTGCAAGTGAGCTAAACCCCTGGCCCTGATTCTCTATCATGGTTCCATCAGTTTGAAATTAGAGTACTGGCCAGGGCTACAATATCATCTGTGTATATGGGAATTTTCTCTATCTAATTATATTTTTGGTAAAATTTAGTTCCTTTGTGTGGCAGGACTGAAGTAGCTGCAATGTTGCTATTTTCAACTGTGTATGACCTTAACTCCAGGAACTCCTATGTCGTATTGGATTATATGGCTTTCTCTGTTAAAAATCCAGATTTGAAAACAATTGTAATAATTTGGTCCATTTAATTAATTCAGGCAATTGATGAGCAACCAGTAGACTGTGAAATAAATCAGGTGAGTGATATTTTATATCTACTTTAGTCTACTTCCCTGCTGAAGCAGAAGTGGTAATACAGGGCACATACATGAAGGAACAGGGGTACCACATGAATGTCTTAGGTTTTGGATACACATTGTGAGTTAATTGAGCTTCAAAAATCCTTGAGTGCTGAAAAGACAAGGGTTTAAGAAACAGTCACACCTTGGGAATCTTGGCAGGAAAAGAGTTTACAAAAGATTTCAGACTGAGAAAGCAATATAAAAAAAGACAGGGGCTGGAGAGGTAGCTCAGTGGAATAAATGCTTGACTGGCAAGTACAAGATCCTGAGTTTGATCCCTGGTACCACAAGAAATAAATAAAAATTAAATTAAATTGAAATAAAAAAGAAAGATGTGTGATTAGAACTGCAAGCCTGATTTGCGATTTATCTTATAACAGCAAGTTTCTTAAAAAAAAAAAAAAAACCATAGTCTTGACACCAAATTATGACTAATATGTAATGTCAAAAATAATAAGTTGGGGCTAGGGAGATGGCTCAGTAAAATAAGCACAGGCCAGCACAAGGGCCTGTGTTCAATCCCCAGTGTCATTAAAAAAAATTCTATAGAGGACTAATAAGTTGAATGTTTATAAATTAGCTTCTTAAATTCCTAACAATTTATATTGGCCTACCAAAATAGCCTTAGCCTCATTATGCCTTAAAAATCTTAGATTTTTGATAATTTGTGTAAAAAGCTTTCTTCTCAGGTAATGCGTGACAACCTCCTGAAAATATTGGAACTCAAAAAATAAAAATAAGTCTATATCTATATCAAGTTCTTACAGTTTATGGTTTTTAAACATATTTTATCTTCAAAGTGAAACCAAAATCCTAAAGTGTAAATTTTTATCTCAGATTTACTTTGTGCTTATTTGGACAAAATTTTAAAAATCTATTAAATACTTAATATATATTGAATAAAAATATGAAAAATTATTTTAGTTGATTATATCTCTTACATATGTACTGTTTTAGCATTTTGTAGATCAGTATCATATTTATTTGTTTAGATACAGCAATACAAAGATTAAAAGTGGCTATATTTACTATAGACTTTAGTCAAGAACAAAATACATCTTTAAAATATAAGCTAAGTTTTGAAATATATTTAATAGAACTTTCCACTTCAAAAAGACAATAGAAGGGCTGGCAGGATAGCTCAGTGAACTAAAGCACCTGCTTAGGTAGGCTCAGGGACCAGGTTCAATCCCTGGAATGTCCTGCTGGCCCCACCCCCAGGGCACACTGATAAGGCAATTGAGAGTGGGCCTGGAGGCACATGCCTGTAATCTCAGTGATTGGGAGGCTGAAAGCAGGAGGATCACTATGAGTCTGATCTGTGTAGTGAGACCCTGTAGACACTGTATTAAAAACTAAATAAATAAATGGGAAAAGCAGAGAACCAACATCAGGG
>NW_004524725.1:3021011-3023253 GCF_000260255.1 Octodon degus
TCCTAGAAAGGTGCAAATTGCCAAAACTGAATCAAGAAGATATAACCACTCTCAATAACCGAATAACAACCAAAGAAATATGAAATGTAATGAAAAACGTACTCAAAAAGAAGAGTCCAGGTACTGATGGATTCACAGCTTAATTCTACATGAAATTTAAAGAAGATATAATCCCTGTACTACTCAAATTCTTCAATGAAATTGAAAAGGAAAGAGTTCTCCCAAAATCAATCCTGTAGGAAAGTATTTTACTGATACCAAAACCAGGGAAAGACACAACTGAAAAAGAGAACTATAGGCCAATCCCCCTCATGAACATAGATACAAAAAATCCTCAGTAAAATCTTGGCAAATAGAGTACAGCAAATCACTCAAGAAGTTTATACACCATGACCAGGTAGGATTCATCCCAAGGATGCAAGGATGCTTCAATATTTGAAAATTATAAATGTAATACACTATATCAATACAGCCATATCTAAAAAACACATGATAATCTCAACAGAATCAGAAAAGGCTTTTGACAAATTCCAACACTCATTTATTTTCAAAGTATTATAGATAATTGGAATAGAAGGCTTCTAGTTCAATTTGATAAATGGTGTCTATGACAACCCAATGGCTAATATAATTCTAAATGGGGAAAAACTGAAATCTTTTACTCTCAGAACTGGTGCAAGACAAGGATGTCATCTATCACCCCTCCTATTCAATATAGTTTTGGAATCATTAGCTAGAGCCATTAGACAAGAGGAAAATACTAAAGGAATAAGAATAGGTAAAGAAGAACTTAAATTATCATTATTTGCAGATGACACGATACTTTATTTGAAGACACAAAATATTCCACCAAGAAGCTGATAGAATTGATACACCAATTCAGTAGCATAGAAGGATGCAATGCCAATACTCAAAATTCAATAGCATTTCTCTACACAGACAAAGAACACACTGAGAAGGAAATTAGAGAAACAATACTTTTACAATAGCACTGAGGAAAATAAAATACCTTAAAATTCATCTAACTAAAGAAGTCAAAGATCTTTTCAAGAAAAATTACAGTACCCTAAAAAAGAGATCATAGAGGATTTCAGAAAATGGAAAGCTATTCCGTGCTCCTGGATAGGATGAACCAACATTGTAAAGATGGCCATTCTCCCAAAATTGTTGAACAGATTTATTGCAATCCCTATCACACTACCACCAACATACCTCATAGATATAGAGAACTCATTGCTGAAATTTATTTGGAACTAGAAAAGACATAGAATATCAAAGACAATCCTGGCCAACAAGGACAAGGCAGAAGGCATTGCAATTCCTGAGTTGAAATTATGCTACAAAGCTCCTGTGATAAAATCAGCAAGGCATTGGCAAAGAAATAGACCTGAGAATCAGTGGAATAGATTAGAAGATGTAGAGGCCTCTTCGAAAACACACAGACACCTTATCTTTGACAAAGTGGCCAAACACTCTTAATGGAAGAAAGATAGCCTCGTTAACAAATGGTGCTGGAAAAAACTGGCTCTCTACATGCCGAAAACTAAAAACGTGACCCAGGTCTGTCACCATGCACTAAGATCAAGTCAAAATGGATTAAATTTCTAAACACTAAAACAGAAACACTAAATTTCCTGGAAGAGAAATTAGGAGGAACTCTTGAAGATATAGAGGTAGGCAAAGAGTTCATTAACAAAATCAAATTGTACAGGTAATACTTGAAAGAATTAACAACTGACCAGCTCTTTATGATAAGTTTTTGCAAGTCAAAAGAAATTACCAAAAAAAGAGAAAGACAACCCATAAATTTTTGAAAAAGTCTTAACAATAAGCACTTAGACAAAGGTCTGCTCTCTAGAATTTGTAAAGAAATACAAAACTTTAGGGCCCCTAAGTTTAAAGACCCAATATAGAAATGGGCATCAAAGATGAACACACACTTCTTAGAGGACGAAATTAAAGAAGTGAATGAATATATGAAAAAATTCTCCATATCACTAGCCATACATGAAATGCAAATTAAAACAACACTGTGATGCCGTCTCACCTGAGGTAATAATGGCTATCATAAAGATAGCAACCAGCACAAATGCTGGAGAGGCTGTGGGTAAAAGGGAACCTTTCTGCACTACTGTTGGGAAAGTAGACTGGTGCAACCGTTATGGAAATCAGTGTGGAGACTCCTTAAGAAACTAGGACTGGAAATCCCATTCAAGCCAGCTATCCCCCTACTGGGAATTTT
>NW_004524725.1:3030708-3037897 GCF_000260255.1 Octodon degus
ATATATCAGTTAAAGTTATCAATGTAAATGGTCTCAATTCACCAATTAAAAAATTTAGGCTAGCAGAATGGATCAAGAAATAAGATCCAACAATATACTGCACAAAGCAGGAACATTTACCTAAAAAATAGACTAAAAAACTGAAAGTCAAAGGAAGGAAAACAACACTCCACAGAAAATGAACTCATAAAAAAGCAGAGGAGCCATTCTGTTTGCAGACAAAGTGAACTTCAAACAGTGAATGATCAAAAGAGATAAAAAAGAAAAAAATAAAGTTGCCACACACTTTTTTGGGGAAAACTTCAAGAGGAAGAGATAAGTATAAATATGTATGAACCACATACAATAGCATTCAACTGTAGAGACAAATATTAAACATGAAAAATCAAATGAATGATAACAAAATTGCAATGTGGGAATTAATAGCACACTGTCACAGATAGGTATGACAACCCGGCAAAAATCAGTAAAAAAATATCAAAACTGAGCCAAAAATATGAAAAAATGGACTTAGTAGATGTCTACACAGTATTCCACACAACAATATCAGATTATACATTATTCTCAGCTACATATGGATATTGTCTAAACTAGAACACATACTAGCTCATAGAACATGCTTATGTAATGCAATGGAATTCAAATTATCCCATCCATATTATCTGACCCTAGTGCAGTGAAATTGGAAATTAATGACAAAAGAAATTGCAAAATCTCCTTAAACTCATGGAATTTAAAAAACACCAATGTGTTTTAATAACACTACTGAACAACCAATGGGTCAGAGATGAAATTAAAGAATATATTAAGCAATGTATATAAGTAAAAATGTAGATACATCATATAGGAACCTGTGGATACAGTGAAAGCAAACCTAAGAAAGAAATTTATAGTGCTGAATTCTCACATCAGAAAAATAGAATGAACATAAATGAACAGCTTAATGATGCTCCTCACACTTCTAGAAAAATAAGAGCAAGTAAAGCCTAAATCCCATACAAAGTAGAAAAAATTATAAAAATAAGAATGAAAATTAATTCAGTTAAGACTAAGAAAACAATACAGAGAATTAATGAATTAAAGAGTTGATTCTTTGAAACAATGAATTAAATAACTCCAACCACTCTTGTGGAAAAAAATGAAAAAAAATGATTAAGATTCATGAATTGAAGACTGAAAAGGATAAAATTGTTGCAGATAATGTGGAAGTTCAGAAAACTATTAATATATAGTTTGAAAATATTTACTCTCATAGGATGGAAAACACAGAAGAAATTGATGGATACCTATATATGTCTGAGTTACCAAAACTCAATCAAGAAGATATAAGCATTCTGAATAACATAATATCAGTTAAAGAAATTGAAAACGTAAGTAAAATCGTAGGGACAGAAAAATGCACAGTTTCTGAGAGTTCACTGCTGAATTCTATGAGAAATTTAGAAAAGATTTAATGCTATTATTCCTCAAGTTATTTAATGAAATTGAAAGTGAAGCAGTGCTTCTTAGCTCATTCCTGGAGGCATGTATTACCCTGATACCAAAATAGAGAAAGGCATAACCAAACAAGAGAACTACAGGCAAATTTTTCTAGTGAACATAGAAATTAAATATTCTCAATAATGTACTAGCAAACAGAATGCAGTAAATTATCAAGATTATACACTGTGACTAAGAGAGATTCATTCCAGGAAAGCAGGCCTGGTTTAAAGTATATAAATCAGTAAATGTAACATACAATAGCAACAGAGCCAAAGATAAAATTCACATGATCAGCTCAGCAGATGAATAAAGTCTTAGACAAAAAAAATGCTACAGAAAATCAGAAAAAATGGTCTCAACCACAATCTGAAAAAAAAAAAAAATCTGTTATTGTGTGTATCTAGCTGTCTCCCCAAATCCTCATGCAGTCACTAGGGCAGGCTTCTAGATTTTTTTGCTTAATTCATGATCCAATACTGGGATTATGGGTGTGAGTGCTACATGTGCTCTCAGGCAAACAACTTGAATACAATATGTGGGAGAGAGAAAGGTTACTAGCTACCAAAGCTGCTGCTCTTCCATTTGCTCTTTGCTGTTTTCCACTACCATGAATGGATTCCCTCTGCCATGTGACATGCAACCTTGGAACCAGCCAAGTATGGATTGAAACCTCTATTAATTGTGAGATGAGTAACCTTTTCCTTCCTTAATTTTGAGTGTCTGGTATTTTGTCCTAACAACAAGAGATAAGTAACCAAGATACCATCTATTGCAAGCTGATAGAAAACATCATACTAAATGGCAAAAAAATAAAGTTTCAATTCTAAAATTAAGAACAAGACAAAGATGTCCATTTTCACCACTCCTTTTCAGTATAGTTCTGTAGACTTTAGCCAGAAAAATTAGACAAGAGAAAGAAAGGAATAAGAAAGGAAGGGAAGAAGTTAAATTATTATTATTCACAGATGACTTGTGCTGTATGTAGAAGATGTCAAAGTCTGCAGGAGAAGAATTCCAGACTTAATAATGAAATTCAGTTGTATAGCTGGATGCAAATTCAACACTCAAAAATCAGTAGCATTCATTACACAAAAAATTCTCTGAGAAAGAAATTAGGAAAACTATAACTTTCATTACAGCACCAAAAAAAAAGAAATTATTTTGAATCAATCTAACAAAGAAAAAAATTCTAGTATTCTGAAAAAAGGTTATCAAAGAAGACATCATAAAAATGCAAAGATATTCCTTGCTCATGTATAGGAAGATGCAGCATTGAAAAAGTAGTGATAGACCCAAAATTGTTATAGGGAGTTAATGTAAGCCCAATCAAAATACCATTGCCATGGTTTAGATAAGTAGAGAAAACATTTTCAAAATTCATTTGGAGGGCTGGTGAGATGGCTCAGTGGTCTAAAGCACCTAGTTAGAACAAGCTAAGCTAAGCAAAGCACAGGGACCGCGGTTCAATCCTCCAGCACCACTTGCCAGCCAGCCCCGCCCCCTGGTGGGCTGAGCTGGCCACACACACACACAAAATAAATAAATAAATATTCAAAATTCATTTGGAAATAGATGAGGCTTAGAAAAGCAAAAACAATCCTTCACAACAAAGGCAAATTAGGAGGCATCACAATCATTGACTTAAAATTATATTACAAAGCTACTTGACAAAATTAGCATGACACTGGCAAATGAATAGATCTGAGAACCAGTGGAACAGATTAGAAGATATGGTCACTACTTCAAACCCTCTTAGCCACCTTACCTTTGATAAAGAGGCAGATATATTCATTGGAAGTAAGACAATCTCTTGAATAAATGGTGCTGCAAAACTGAATCTATATGCCAAAGTCTAAAACTAGACCTATGTATACCACAATGCACTAAACTGCAGTCAAAATAAATCAAAGACATAAATATGAAAACAGAAACACTAAATCTACTGAAAGAGAAAGTAGGTAGAGTGGGCTAGGGATATAGCTCAGTGGCGTAAGCACCTGCCTGGCAAGTGCAAGGTCCTGAGTTCGATTCCTTGTACCGAGAAAAATAAAAGAAAGTAGTTAAAATTCTTGAAGACAGGGTGTAGGCAGAGTTCATCGACAAAGTCCAGAATGCATGGAAAATACTTCAAAGCAGCAACAATCAGGATCTCATGTTATTTAAGAGATTTTACACATCAGAGAAAAGCTCTAGAGTGGAAAAAGAAATTGTATGCAAATATTCTACAGGCAAAGATCTTCTATCTAAAACATGAAGAACTGAAAAAAATTTAGGCTCCTCAAATCCAAATAGTTAATCCACAAATGGACATCTGGGATGAACACATATTTCTTAGGTGAAGAAATACAAATGGAAAATAAATACATTTAAAAAAGTCATCGTCATTGGTCATTCAAGAAATGTTAATTAAAACAACACTGTATTCCATTTCACTTCAGAATGAATGGCTATTATCAAGATATCAACCAATAAAAAATGCTGGAGGAGATGGGGTAAAACAAATCCCTGCTCCTCTGTGGGAGGAAGAGCAAACTGGTGCAACCACTGTGGAAATAAGTATGCAAACTCCTCAAAAAGCTAGGATTTGAGATTCCATTCAAGCCATTTATTTCCATTCTCTGCAGCTCCCTATAAGAATTAAAAATGATATCACAGTGACATATATACACCTATGTTTAGATGTGTGACTTGTAACATCTAAAACTTGGAAACAACCCACATGCTTACCAACCAAGGCATGGATAAAAAAAATGTGTTCTTCTAAACAATGGAATTCTATTCAGCCACAAAGCTGGATTAACTTGAAACTTCCATAGATAAATGGGTCAACTGGATGCCACATTCAAGTGAAATAAACCAGACTCACATGTGTAAATATCATATTGTGTTCATACAGTGGGAAATTGAAAGAGTAAAGTCTAAAATATGGAATAGATATTGTGAAATGAGAATTAATTTTTTTAAGAAAAAAAGAACTAGGATGGCGAAAAGGGAAAGGACAGAAAGTCAAAGACAAAAAAATCCAAGTCAGTAGTACTATTAGTGTCTCAGCTCATTGAAAAGGAAGATATGCACTAATATTGATTGGAGAAAATTTAATGCTCATATTTTGTACTCTGAATGACTACTTTAAAAATAACAAATTGCTATATATTAGTTATTGTTATGCTCTCATTACTCATTATTAAATTATGTTTTATCCTTTTCCTCAAAGCTGAAATATAAGGATCATTTTTGATTCCCATATTTTGTTTTCTCACCTAAATAAATTTTAGTTGTATTAATTGAAGAAAAAGAGAGACATATAAACAAATGTTGAAAAGAAAAGTGAATGTCTAGTTAGTCCCACTTGACCTTTCAAAGAAAAGTCTGTTCCAACTGCTGGTAATAGAAAGGGTGACACCAAATGGTATAAAAAGGCAAACTTTAAACTAAGCTAAAATATGTTTTTTTTTAATTAGCAGGGCATTTTACTAGTGAAAGTGAATAAAATAAAAAAAATTTAAGCAAAAGGATACCAAATATAAGTAGATGTATAAATCTAAATATTGGTAAGAAGTGAGGAAAAGAATCCCTTTACATGTTTGCTAGAAAATACAAAATATCATGCAATATAATGAGATTTAGAGAGTAGACATTTTATTCAATGTCTATAAACTCAAAATTGAGGAAAGTAACCGGCATAGCATTTATAATTTTTTTTTAAAAAACGGAAGTTATGCAAATCTAACTAAACTACAGTAAAGCACCTTGGTATTTAAAAAGCCCTTCACAGCTAATTGAGATCACTCAAACATAATTCTGAAAAACCTGTCATTGATGAATATGACATAGTTAATTATTTAATAATTACATGATTTTAAATAAAAATAATGATGTAACAGGTAAAATGATAAGTTACACATTCTTCATCACACATTCCTGCCTTGTTCAAATGTATGAAGAATAGAAATACATTAAAAGTGTTTGACTTTTGAGAGTCTAAAGTTTTATATTTTCTTCTATTTTTCTTTCTTTTTTTAAGTATTTGGTTGTTGCACTCATTACACAGCTCGGACTCATAATGGTTCTCCTGTTTTCAGCCTCTCCATCACTGGGATTATAGGCGCAGGCCATGACACCCCTGACTCTGTGGCCAACTCAGCCTGCCTTGGGGGTGGGGCTGGCACCGCATATGGTCCGGGGATCAAGCAGTGGTCACTGTGCTTGCCTGCACTTACCTAAGTAGGCAATTTAGTCCACTGTGCTGTCTTGCATGTTCTACATTTTCTTTAATTTTAAAAATGATTATTTATCTATCATCTATCTAAAAATAGCTAGCTAGTTAGCTATGAATATTATTTTCTTGCTTCATTTATTTCTTTTCTCCTTTCCCTTACCCTAGTTGTTCTTTCTTTTTGAGTAGTTTCTTTCCTTTTCACAGTATCTATTTCATATTGTACATTTTATTTATCCTTTCAGTTTCTTACTCTAGGAAGATAAGATTATATTTTTATGCATGCAATACATGTGCACACATGTTTATAGCAGTGCAATATTTCTTAGCTAAATCTAAGTTAATGGATACAAGTAGAGAAGATACATTAATAAATATACCAGACCCGCTAATGAGTCTAATTTGAGAGTCTTACATTATTTCTATTACAGTATCAAAGAATCATCAAAAGTATTCACCTCATAGGAGTAATTTGCAGTGCTTATTCCATTTATTTTAGCACCAAATCTTGTTTGTGTCTATTGATTATTTTTATGAGTACAGTAATTTTGAGAAAATATATGAAAATGTCTACTGTAATTTTATTTTTTCTTAAATTTTAATAACACCTAGTGGTTCAAAGACATAGTCTTCGTTACTTATTTTACCTATGGAGTTATGTGCAGAAAAAGAACAGTTTGACATTTCTATTTAAAACATAATTTCTTATTTCTAAAGAGTAGCATTTAAAGTAAAGTGTCAAATCTTGATAGCTATTGGTAAGTTTGAGTTATTTTGTTTAAAGTATTTCTTTTTCTTGGCTAAAAAGATATGTCACATTGGTTTTTTGAAAATGTTTTGCATAAGTTTGAGTGATTGCATGTCTTTGTTGATATGAAAAATATAAATTTTATTCTCTAAGGACAAGAACAAACTTTTCATAAAGTCAGTCATACTATTAATTTTCTTGAAGAATTGTGAAAAAGTATAAATAATAGATTCAGATTTTGGAGGCAAATATTCCTGAATTAAGAAATCTTTTGGCTTCAGATATCTCTCCTAAGTCCAAACCTTAACTGGATTCAGTTGTTGCAAAGTTTTTACAAATTTTATACTGGAACATAATCTACATAACTTAGGTGTTTTCATTTCATAATATAGCAATTATACAATATAATTCACAATATGTGTGAATATTGTGACTATATATTATGCACTCTGAACCTTAATTGATCTTTCATTAAAAAATTCACTTCTCTCTAAAATTCAGTAAGCCTACACAATTACCAAACTTGCAGAGCAACAAACAACAAATATTTTATTTTAAGGTTATGAACTGAAAGGAGCTCAGTAGATTAAGACATCTGCAGGCAGGCTCAGGGGCCCGGGATTCGATCCCCAGGCTGGCCATGTGGGCTCCATCCCCAGGGTGTGCAGAGCGGGCAATTGGAACTAAGCATGGTGGCTTGGGCTTTTAATCCCAGCTGTTTGGAGACTGTAAATAAGAGAATC
>NW_004524725.1:3037997-3039379 GCF_000260255.1 Octodon degus
ATATTTTTCATTTTTTATTTTTTTTCTCCATATTCTATAAGGACTTAAAGTTGAACATATGAATATTTGATGGAAAATATCTGCTCCATGTTATGCTTAAGATGTTTGATATTCAGACATATAGTGAGGTTAAACCCAACTGCATATCTTGTAGGGTAATAATAAGCTTCTTTTCTGGTGGGTTCACAACCTAAGTTTTCAGATCAAAAATTAGACAAATATAAGGGCTGAAAGGGCAAGCAACATTTTGACCCTAGCCTTTCAAGGTCATTGAAGACTCAGGATGTAGGAGAACCTCAGAACATACAAGAACCTATTTGTGTCCCAAATTTTCTGATCAAGGAATTAATGGGCCCACATAACAATGTGATGAATTATTTATAGTGTGCGTAAGGAAAGTAATATGGAGAGAATCATTCTCTCAAGTCTTCACTGAGAACAAACTGATCAAGCAATTGCTGTGACTCATCCACATGGCTGACACTGTTAAAGGATCTGCAAACTGCAGTACAAGGTAAAAGGATAAATTCTGGGGGTAGTTGACTGATTTTATCAGATACAAAAGTTACATTTCTTGTTATTTAGGTCCTGCTTTATGTTAGTCTTAACCATCCAGCAGAAAAGTATAAAAACGAGGTATAAAAAGTAAAGTCATATTAATTTGCTGAGCTGTGAAATGTTCAAGTCAACAACTGACATTGCCAGTCGTACAAATAACCCACTACTATTGTGGACATCTTGACTGTGTTGGATTTTTTTTGCTGAATTTACACACCTATAGTGTCTAGATTCCAGTGGAATACCCATCTCTGACAGGACTAAACAAAAAAGGGGATACAAAGGGAGGACCATTTTGTATCTGCATATACAGAAAGTTAGGATAGATATACAGTTACTTTTGCTTAATTCAATGAGAAGAAAGATTTGTACTAATAATGTTTGGACAGGATATTCTGTCTGCATCTTGTACTATGAATAACCTCTAAAAAATAACAATGTACAATGTATTAATTATTGAAACTGTCCTATTAATCAGTTTTGAAACTGTCTCATTGCTATTTGTTTCTCAATAAAATAAAATAAAATAAATGAAGCACCATTTTGTATTTGTATGTACAAAAGTGTTAGGATAGATATACAGCTACTTTTTCTTAATTAAATGAGAAGAACGATTTGTACTAATAGTGTTTGGACAGGATATCATGCCTGAAATTTGTAGTATGAAAAACCACTACCAAGACAGCAATATGCAATGTATTAATTATTGAAACTGTCCTGCTAGTTGGTTTTTAAGCTGATTCATTACTATTTGTTTCTCAATAAAATTAATAAGAAAAAGAAAAGAAGACAAGAAGGAAACAAAAAGAGAAGGGAGAGTCCTA
>NW_004524725.1:3040309-3046655 GCF_000260255.1 Octodon degus
TAGTAGTGAGACCCTGAACACCCTGTAGACCTTTCCTTAAAATACGAAAAAAAGAAAGAAAAATAAGAATATAAACTAAATAATTTTATTTTTCAGTACTATATAGGATTGCTGCACACTGTAATACAATATATTATCATTTAATTAAGATAAAATATTTTACTGAATTTCATGTATTTCAGATAAATTCTAACTTACATTCCTTCAGGTATCTTTTGAGTCCATTCTTTATAAGTAATATTTCAGATATTCATGTGATCTTCAATATATCCATGATAATTAAAAGTAATGACACTTTTTGATGCTTGTTTTTCTATCATTATATATATACATACACATATATATAATCTAAAACATATTTGCATTAGTTTTATAGTTGCATACTACAAACTTCAGGCACAATTTGTGATTAAATATATCTTTGATTAATTAAAGATGCAGTCAGATTATGTTTGTCAGTAATAGCTTACAAATGTTATTTTAAATAGTTATCTCTAGAGTAAAGCCTTTCAATTTGATGAAAAATTCCTGTATGGTAAAAACTGCTCTCGGACAATTTGCTTTCATAATGTTGACACAGTTTTATGTTAATAAAAGTTTATGAAAAATATAAAAAAAAGCCACCATAAATTCAATGTTAGAAGTGATGACAACAATCATATAAAATATATTCATACTGGTGCCTGAACCATTTTATGTATAGCAATATTTAATCATATAAAATGTAACTGTAGAAATTATGTTTTAAAAAGAAATGAGTGTTAAAATTTGGATTCATGTGAACTCTGAAGACAGGAGCATTTTACTACTCTGATCTTTAAAGGAAGATGAGATTTGTGTGTTTACAATTTTTAAATGTAAGCTTTCTATAGGCATATATATTCTGTATTTAGGGTTATATAATTTTTAAAGATGTACTTATAAAGGCTTTAAAAATGAGTTTCACATGTACTGCATATTCCTTGTAACAAGTTTTTCATTGGTCTTCTATCCTGATGTGAGTTGTTTAGTTTTGCATGCACTATAAACAATAAATGTTATTGCTGTCATTTCTTTTAAGAAAGTATATTTCAGATCAATTGAAAACAAGAACAAAAGGGTATATATTATCTTCTCTTTTCCTTAATTATTTTCCTTTATTTCTGTAATCCTATATGATTTACCAATCCTCAAGCTGATGGTTTTAAGATATCATAATTTGAAGAAAAAGCAATATAATTTAACATATGATTTTAAGGTATGAATGTGGTGTATCTCATTTTATGGTCATAGTAAAATGGTCAGTTCTTTGTTCTCTATGTTTCATTATAAAATTACATACAGCTCTCCAGTTTGTTCAATACAGTAAAGACAGGTGATATTTGATGGCATAAGTAGAGCAAAATTTGTAGGTACTGTATAAAGCCAATATTTAAATGTAAGACAATGAAATAAAATATCCAAATGCTACTCATCTACAGCTATTATCTTACTATTTTACAAGTAAACTGTATTGACTTTCTTAAAAATTATTACTCTATCTTGCTAAAGACTGTTCTTTCACAGTATGATGAAATTCTGACTGTTTTATTTTGTACATTTCTACTTAAAATATCACCCAAAATTTATCATAAACTATGACTTTCCCATATATCGGTAGTAATCAAAATATATAAAACAGTTAATATTACATTTTGAAAAATCAAAACAGTGAAGGGTACATTATCACTAACTGCACTGAAAATAATTCTCTTTCTTTTGAACAGAGTTATCCCATAGATCTTGTTCTTTTCTGAAGTTCTCTATGTCTTCATTCATAAGTGTATTCATAGGGAGTGATAAAATTACAGTGAGTGCCATCCAGTGAAAAGCAATCTCTAGAAAATGTTACAGATTGTGTTCATCTACCTTATTCACCAGATCTGGCACAGCGCTATTACTACTTTTTCCACAAAGTAAAAGTGGTTGTGAAAGATAAACGCTTTAAGTCTATTTAGAATATGAAGTTAGCTCCAGCAGCACAACTTTGAAATTCCCCAAAGATTTCCAGAATGGGTTCCAAACATCGAGAGAATAATAGCATATGTGATTTTTTTAAAGTGAGTATTTTGAAGGAAATTAATAATAACATGTAAACAATCATTTTTAAATTTAAACATCTATTGCAATATTTATCATATTTCTTAGTTATTCTATACTTAAATGATTACTTGTTATGTTTTAAGCTGCTAGAAATATATTTTTCTTATTGTGTTAACATTTAATTTTTCTTATTCTACTGTATAGTTGATACACCATATTCTGGTTGCATATTACATTTTTCCTATTCTATCCACTTGCTCTTAAGTGGAAGATAGTATTTGATAAACTGAATATTTATTATCTATTCTTGGAATTTATCATTATAATTTTGAAGATTCTAATACCTTTTCTTTTGAAGTTTACACCATGCATTTTTGTAATAATATTTACACTGATATTATAAAACATATCCTGTTATATACTACAGATCGAATAAAACTTTCCAATCAACTTTAATAATATTTTAGGGACTAACTAATGGTCATATGACTCAACTTCACCAATCCTTTTGCATACTGGAGGAACTGAAGTTTATATAGTAGAGTGACACATAAATACTCAAGTTTATTATATTATAATTTGCAATAGCAAAGATGTGAAGCCAGTGTAAGTGCTTATCAACTAATTAAAAGATAAAAAAATGTGATATATATGCAGGTGGAATATTATATGACATAAAGAAGAATAGGAATATGTCATTTTCAGGAAAATGAATAGAAATGGAGTTCATAGTGCTAAACAAACCCAAACTCAGGAATAAAAATATAATTTTTCCTCAATTTGTGACATATTCCAATCTTTATATGGTTTTTTTAACATGAGTGAGTGTTGGAATTTGGCAAATGCTTTTTATGCATCTGCTAATGTGACCTATTAGTCATCTATGACAAAATAAAAGCCAACATCATAGAAAACAGTCAAAAAATTAAATCTTGCACTCTAAAATCAGAAAGGATAGGACAAGGATGTCCAATATCACAATTCATATTCAATAAAGTTCTGGAAACATTAGCTATAACAACTAGAAAACAGAAAAAAAGAAGAGCAATATAAATAGGAAAGTAGAAAGTTAAATTATCATTATTTGAAGATGATAGGATACTCTATATAGAGGACAGAAAAGCTCTACAAAAAGAGTTCTAGATTTAATAAGCAGATACAACAGAATATCATGATATAAACTCAACACTCAAAAATTAATATCATTCTTATACATAAATAACTCACCAAGAGAAAAATTAGGGATACCAAACCTTTCACAATAGCATTGAAAAGCATGTATTTAGTAACTAATCAAAGTAAAACATCTCTACATTGAAAACTAAAGTAATCTGTAAAAGGAGATTAAACAAGATATCAGAAAATAGAAAGATATCCCCTTCCCTTAGATAAGAACTATCATATAAAAAATGGTCATACTCCAAAAATTGTATACAGATTTAAAGCCATCCCAATCAGATTGTCATTAGCATATGTCAAAGAACTAGAGAAAGTATTCTTACAATCATTTGGAAACAGAATAGAACTAGAATAGCAAAAGATAGTCTGAGAAACACAGGCAAAAAAGGGACATCACTATCAATGATTGAAATTACATTAAAGATATTGCTATTAAAAACATCAAAAAAGAAACAGTTTGAGGACCAATGGAACAGGTTAAAACATGCAGAAAACACACTAAACAAACTCAGTCATCTAACCTTTGACAAAGGAATCAAACACACGTACTAGCATTAAGATAGTCTGTATAATAAACGGCGCTGCAAAAGCTGACTTTACATCTGCTAAAATTAAAGTTTGTCCCATGTGTACCATCATGCTCTAGATTAAAATCTATCCAGATTAAAGATCTAAATATTAAAACAAAAATTCTGTGTCTGCTGGAAGAGAAAATAGGAAGAAATCTTGAAAACACAGTTGTAGGCAAAAACTTTCTGAACAAAAGCAGGATTGCAAAGAATATACTCTTGTATCTCATATTATTAAAAAGCTTTGCACAGGGGGTTGGGGAGATGGCTCAGTGGAATAAGCGCTTCCCTGGCAAGCACAAGGGCCTGAGTTCAATCCCTGGTTCCACCAAAAAAATAAAAAATAAAAATAAAAAATAAAAATCTCCAATAGAGTTAAAAGACAACCCACAGTGTGGGGGAAAATATCTTAGCCAGTTGTTCTTCAGACAATTAATATTTATTTATTTATTTATTTTGTGTCTGCGTGTGGCCAGCTCAGCCCACCAGGGGGCGGGGCTGGCTGGCATGTGGTGCTGGGGGATTGAACCGCGGTCCCTGTGCTTTGCTTAGCTTAGCTTGTTCTAAGTAGGTGCTTTAGACCACTGAGCCATCTCACCAGCCCCTCTTCAGACAATTAATATGTAGAAAATATAAAGAAATAAAAAAATTAGACTCTCAAATTTAGAGAGTGAACCTCAAAACAGACATGGGAATGAAAGACACTACTCAGAGCAAGTACAAACAGCAAATAAATAAATGAAAAAATGTTAAATATCACGCTCATTTGACAGAAACAAATTAAAACAACCCTAATATTCTATCCACCCACTCCAGACAGAATGGCTATTACCAACAAATAACAAGTGCTTGTGTGTCTGTGGGGACCATGGAACGCTTCTCCACTACTGGTAGGAGTGTGCACTGGTGCATTCACTTTGGAAATAAGTGTGGAGATTCTTCAAAAACTAGAACTACAGTTTCCGCTTGACCTAGCCATTCCCCTTCTTGGTATCTTCCCAAAATAATTAGAAGCATATAAGAATGATGTATCCACATCTGTGTTTAGAACAGTGTAGTTTGCAATAGTTTGATCTTGGAAAATTGAAGATGCCCATCAAATAACAAATAGATTTAAAAAAATGTGATTTTTTTTTAGTACAATGGAGTACTACTCAGGCATAAAGAAGAATAGAGATGATCATACCTAAATGAATGGACCTAGAGACTAAATTCTTTTTTTGTGGCCTGTTCACTATTCAGTCTAACCTGGGGGCAGGGCTGGTGTGGCACTGGGTGCCAAAGATCTAACCACAGTCCTTGCAATTTGCCTAAGCTCACCTAGGCAGGCACTTTAGGCCACTGAACTATCTCACTGGCCCTTGAGGCTATATTCTTAAATGAAATAAATTGAATATATTTTTGTAAATATGTTGTCCCTCTATGTGAGACACTCAAAATGTAAAAAAGAATAAAAATGTCTAATATATATTATAAAATAGGAAGTAATTGCTCGCAAGGAAAGGAGAACTGGTAGGGGACAGAGAGGGAAAAGAAATACAATGAGAAAATTAGGATGCAAAAGAAACAAAGCTTTATAAACAAGGAGGGGAAGAAGGGTCGAAGAGAGAGGGTAGCAATGGAGAAAAAGAAAGTTAAGAGGTACCATGTGCAGGCACAAATTCTCTATGATGAATGTAAGTGATAAGCATGCAAAACTGTGCCAATAAACTTCATTAAAATTCTGTAAAAAATAAACATGATAGCATGAAATTAGAAGGGAGACATGTGAGAGAAAGAAAATAAAGAAAAGCGAAGTTGATTCATATATTTAAAAAGCACACTGAAATGAAATGCTTTAAAAATGTAGGGGCACAATACAATCTATTTTAATTTTTTTTTAAATCATGATTTCTTCAATTCTTTGACCCTGCAGGTGTTCAATTATAATAGCTTTCTTTATTCTTCATTGTACTTGATGTATTTTAGTTAGAATTAAATGTACATCTTGTTGCTATTAAAAATAGTTCAGCTTCAAGCACTCTAACCCTGACTACAATCATCGGATACACAATTCTTCTGTTAACACTCTTATTTTTTTAATCTCTGCAGTGTTTCACAGTTCTTAAAACATTCTTGATTGCATTTTATAAGTCTTTTACCTTTAAAGGTTAATGACTTGTTTGGGGTAAAATGGTGCCATTTTATTTTATTCTTATTTTACTTGACAAGACAGTGAAGGCAGAAAAAGAAAACATCCCACGGGAGTTAATGAAAAATGCATTCTCTGACAGTATTTAGATTTTCCTTGATGCTCAGAAAATATTTCATTCAATTTGGATCATGGGTAATATTTCACTACAAATATTATTTTATAACTTACTGTTTCTGAGTAGCAAATATCCATCTCACTTGTTCTAATTGTTTGTTCTTGCTTCATAAAGAATAATAAGTCCATTTAGAAAAATTCTCTGAAAGTGTATCTTTGGTTTCTTATCAATTCTGAATATTTTACTTGTTGGTAATACCATTATATCTGTCCTTGAAAATTAGTGATT
>NW_004524725.1:3046812-3047721 GCF_000260255.1 Octodon degus
CATAGTACTATTCCCAAGTTAATTATTTTCAAAATATTTTATAACTTATTCTCCAGTACATAATTCATGGTATTCTCTTTAAATGAAGTGGTCTTCCTTACAGCTTAATTTTACAAATGGCAACCATATTCAAAGTCCTGACAAATATCATTCAATCCATGGAAACTTCAATTTTCCCCTCATTTGGAAGTTTTTATTATCTGAACATAGATTGACTATTTGCTTTTTTATTACATTTGTTTTTAAGTATTTGGCTGTTTTTTTAATTTTTTTAAAGATATAAGCACCAAAAAATTAATATTGTACAAAGATGGAAAAAATAAGATACATTTTCTGTGACTTGCTCTATGTGTGTTTATGTTACTAAGTTGCTAAATTTAATGTGAATTGAATTCGTCAGAGATTTTTTATTAAAATGGTTAATATGGGTTTAAGTATACACATATCAATCAGTAGCCTCTTGAAAGCATATCTTACATATTTGTAACTCATATAGTTCATGTTTTATTGTACAGATATTTAGGGTAGTTATCACATTATTTTTTTTCTCCCATAATTTTATTGAGAAACAAATAGCAATGAGAGTTTCAAACCAAATTGGTAAGACAGTTTCAACAATCAACATATCACATATATTCTTCACAGGAGTTAATCGCTGTACAAGATGCAGACATGACATCCTATCCACAAACACCACTAGAACAAATCCCTCTATTCATTAAGAGAATGTAAATATATATCTATCCTAACCATTTTGAATACACAGATACAAAATGGACATTCATCTGTATCCCTTTTTTCGTTTGTTCCATTATTTGAATATTATAGGTGTGTTATAAGACATGGATGTTCTCTATCACCACTCCTATTCAATATAGTTCTGGAATCATTAGCTACAGCCATTAGACA
>NW_004524725.1:3052980-3054019 GCF_000260255.1 Octodon degus
GTAGCTTCTTGGTGGAGTTTTTTCATCTTCTAAGTAAAGTATCATGTCAGCTGCAAATAATGATAATTTAACTTCTTGTTTACCTATTCTTATTCCTTTTATTTCTTTCTCTTGTCTAATGGCTGTAGCTAATGATTCCAGAACTATATTGAATAGGAGTGGTAATAGAGGGCATCCTTGTCTTTTATCAGATCTACGTTTTAAAGATTTCAGTTTTTCTCCATTTAGAATTATGTTAGCCATTCGGTTTTCATAAATGGCTTTTACCAGATTTAAGTAGAGGCCATCTCTTCCAACTTTCTGTGGGACTTTGAACATGAATAAATGTTGGACTTTGTCAAAAGCCTTTTCTACATCAATGGAGATGATCATGTGGTTTTAGTCTTCTCTGTATTGATATAGTGTATTACATTTAAGGATTCTCAAATACTGTACCATCCTTGCATCCCTGGGATGTATCCTACCTAGTCATGGTGTATGATCTTCTTGATGATTTGCTGTATTCTATTTGCTAGGATTTTATTGAAGATTTTTGCATCTATGTTCATGAGGGAGATTGGCCTGTAGTTCTCTTTCTTATTAGCATCTTTCCCTGGTTTGGTATTAGTATAATACTTTCCTGTAGGAATGATTTTGGGAGGATTGCTTCATTTTCATTTTCATGGAAGAGTTTGAGGAGTGTAGGGACTACATCTTATGTAAATTTCTTATAGAATTCAGCTGTGAATCCATCCTGACCTGGACTTTTCTTTGTCTGTAGGTTTTTCATTACATCTCGTATTTCATTGGCTTTGATTGGGTTATAGAGAGTGATTATAACTTGTTGAATCAATTGTGGTAATTTGTACCTTTCTAGGAATCTGTCCATTTTGTCTGTGTCTTCTTTTCTATGTGAGTAAAGATTCTCAAAGTAGCTATTGATAATCTTCTGAATTTCCACTGGGTCTGTAGTAATTACACCCTTTTCATTCCTTATTGCTTGTATTTGAATTTTTTCTTTCCTCTGTTTGATGAGGTTAGCTAGGGGCTTATCAATTTT
>NW_004524725.1:3055089-3063021 GCF_000260255.1 Octodon degus
GATGTATTGACTTACGATTGACATGTTATTTACCTGTTGTCATTTACTCCTTTTTCTCCTGTGTTTAATTGCTTGCCCTATTTAGTTGGTTGCTTCTATCTTATTCATGGTGTTCTGATCATTTTGGTCCCTCTCTAGAACATCTTTCAGGAGCCTGTGTACGGTTGGCTTTGTCATCATGAAATTCTTTAGCTGTTCTTTTTCATGAAAGTATTTCACTTCTCCATCAAACTTTAAAGAGAGTTTTGCAGGGTATAGTAGTCTGGGCTGGTATTTCTTTTCATAGAGGACTTGAAGTACTCTGCTCCATGCTCCTCTTGCCTTCATGGTTTGTGAAGAGAAGTCGGCTGTAATTCTGATGGATTTTCCTTTGAATGTGATCTGCTTCTTTTCTCTAGTGACATTCAGTATATTATTCTTGTGCTGAATTTCTGGGATCTTGACTATTATATGTCTTGGTGTGTTATTAATTGGGTTGAGGTTAGTTGGCATTCTGTGTGCTTCGTTTACCTGAATATCAGATTGTTTCCTTATATTTGGGAAGTTTTCTGCTATTACTTCTGCCTATATTTTTTTAAATGTCATTTGTATTGACCCCTTCTTTCTCATTGATACCTATTAGTCTTACATTGTTCATCTTGGCATCATCTTGCATGTGATGGATTATTTTTTTTTTCTCCATCCTAGCTGTTTTTAATTGATCATTTCTTACTTTTTCAGTAGCTGCACCAGTGTCTTCAAGATTTGAAACTTTGTCTTCATTTTCACTTAAATGGTTTTGCAAGCTTGTGATATAGATTTTAAATTTCTCCATATCTCTTTAACTCTGCTTCATGCGATCTATTTCTTTCCTGTATTGCTCATTCAAGGAATGTGTCATTTTTCTAATCTCCTCTATTCATTTTATCAATGTCTTCTTTAGAAGCAGTTATAAATTATTTTACTGCAGTGTTTTTTTTTTTTTTTTTCAGATTGGGTTTTCTCACCCACGCTGTGCCTGGGCTGCAACAGGCAGGTCCCACCGGTGCAGGTTAGCTGGAAGTTCTCCCACTCTCTTATGGGGTCTGGGATAGGTCTGAATCTGTGGGTTCCAGTAACATGGCAAAAATTTCTACTTGGCGGGCAGGGTGGGTGGGGTGTTGCAGAGTGGTGGGGGTTTCCCCAAGGGGGTTGATGGGGGTCTCCCCCAAGCTGTGCCTGGGCTGGGCCATATTGTTTAACCTTTCAAGCCTCACTCTAATCTTGCATATTAGCCTTTTATTTAGTAATTAATATGTTATGTATCATGATTATGTTTTTATTAAGAAAATTTCAGACAATGTTATTGTGAAATCTTGTTTATTGATCATTTTTACTTTTGCAAAGACCTTACATATTTTCAGGTACATGGGATGACAGTTGTGCCTATAAATGTCACACCCAGTAACCATGCTTTATATTCCATATGTGAAATAAAAATCCTCAAGTAAAATTAATGAATTTAAGGAACAATGGTAACTAATTTTCCATTTTGAAATTCTCAATAATTATTATATTTGTGAATGACTCAAATCATGTGTTGATTATTTTTCAATTTAACAATGAGGACACATGACTACAGTTTTTTTTTTTTTCTTTTCACTGTATTTGGAGTTAAATCCTAAGATTTATAGAAATTCCAAATATTGCTTCTTTGGTAAAAAAATTTGGGTTGATTACAAAAATATGTAACA
This sequence comes from Octodon degus, assembly GCF_000260255.1. NCBI lineage: Eukaryota > Metazoa > Chordata > Mammalia > Rodentia > Octodontidae > Octodon > Octodon degus. The sequence continues at coordinate 3,056,802 of NW_004524725.1, forward strand.
CAGTTGATTACAAAACCTTCAACTGAGAGGAAAATAGAAGTTTCCATGGAATGAATGACATTTGTCAGGAATTTGAATGTGGTTGTCATTTGTAAAATTAAACAGGAAAGAAGAGCACTTCAATTAAAGAGTGCACCATGAATAATGTACTGGAGAACAAATTGCACAAAATATTTTTTAAAATAATTAGCTTGGGAACAGTGATATAAAGTTTTTTCTATGGTTTTTGTGGAAGACTATGGCTAATTTTCCAGGACATCTATAGTGGGATTGCTAACAGGTAAAATATTGAACTTGCTTTTTTCTACTGTTAATGTACATAAAAGCCAATTGATGTATGTATTCCTATTTTAGCTTTAGATTTGAAAGCTCAGAATTTTGTGACAATAGGGCTCTCAAAACTTAGCATTGACTTTGAGGGTGGTTGGTATAAACAAGTTAAATTTTCACCTGAGATTAATTTCCTTATATGGTAAAAATGAAGAAACTTACAAATGCAATCAAGGTAAATAGTTTTATACTTGTAAGTCTGTCTGCTTTCTGATAATTATATAATATAGGATGGAAAGCAGACAGTAGTTCATCTAATTAAGAATTGGATTGCATACAAAATTTATCGACATGGTTCTGCTACGTGTATCATGACTGTTACTTTGCTTAATGGTACTGTTTTTAAGGTTCAGGCTTCTTTGTAGAGGTTCTCTATCTGTCTTTCTTCCTTGCTTGCTTGCTGGCTGGCTTGCTTGCATGCTTGCTTGCTTCCTTTGAATTTCTTCTGCTAGGTTTCATCTTTAAAGTTTCATTTGTGCTATGAGAGGATCAATATTTTTATTTTAGTTATTCACTGATGTTAGACTCACTGGCAGTAGGTCTTTGGGACTAACCTTGGTCTAAAAAGCACACTATATACTCCTAGTCTGAGTTGTATGCATGTTGGTGCTGAGGACTTCCCTGAGCACATTTCAGAGTTCAGCACTAGTACTGCTTTGCCGCCACACCTCAAGTGTGTTTATTCCATGCTCCTTTCCCATTCACGCATTTAGTCTTTATCATTGCCCCAAGGATGGCAGCATAGTTACCTTTCCCTCAAAATTTAAGGCTTTCAGTTTCCGTGTATTTTAATAAATTGTTAATGTAAGCTCTGAAAGGAACAATAAATAAGAATAAAAATGATCCTGCCACTCTGAAAGTGATAGAATGTCTCCTAGTGATATGGATCACTGGGATTGCTCTACTTTAATGTGATTTATTTGTTATTCCTTATGACCAACTGTTATGCTGAAGGGGATTCTTTACATGTGTTCTACCTGACATCCTGCTTTTTCTCTTGAACATAATTCTAAGAACTGTCACCTCTTTAAATGACATTCTCTTTAATAGGTATTATCTTTATTCTAAATCCAGATATGCCATGTAACTCAGCAATGAGCTCTCCATATATACTTGATTTTGATAAATTATCTGCATTGTTTCATCAGCTTTTGCTCAAGCAACACCTCTCCCATATTTAGAGAAAAGAACTGATAGATTTTTGTTTCAAAATCATATTTACCTTAGTCTTGAATATATAATGGAGAAAATGCATTCTCCTGTGAATTCTGATCTTAGAATTTCTGGGCAATGAAAATACTTCTCCATAGCAGCCTATAGCAATAAACTAAATCATACTACTGTTTTAGGTTTTATCTTAGAAGGACCTTCATTGACATGCAATGGAATGAAATGAGTAACACAAGAAAATCAGTGATAACTTAAAGCTTTAGATGATTGACAATAAAGCCATATGCTTGCTTGGTTTTTTTTTTTTTTTTTTTTTTGATCCCAATAAAAATATAGAGGAAGGACCTCCTTTTTAATTTTGAAAAATTCAACTTAGGGACATTATTTGCAACTGTCTAGTTGGTTGAAAACTGTATCATTATTATAGTACTTTTCTAAAACTTATAATTAAGAGGCACTGACATATACTCGGCATGTGTCAGCTTCTGAGTTAGGTGATGGCTTCCATAAAACTAAATGAAATCCCTGCATTCCTTGGTCAGTGTGTGTTGAGACAGATAGTTATTTATGACAACCAGTCATCTGAGAGTAATGACCAGGGAGGAAATGGAGACATTGACAGACTTCCTAACATACCAAGTAGCTTCTGGCACAGCTTCCTGTCCTATTTGCTGGACAAATGAGTTATTAAAATGTTGTTCTTTATTTTTTCTCTAGTTTTATTTCTGCATAAATAATGTAATTTCTTGCACAATTTTTCTTTAAAGTATATTCTTCAGACTGGAAGGGCTTGGGGTTAGTGAGCACTTGAAGAGAGTATTAAATAATGGTATTTATATTTCTTTTAATTAAAATAACTTCTTTTCCTTGACTATATTTTAGATGCTGGAAAGTACCTGCATATTTAAACTCCCTTACAATTTTATTGCTTTGTTGTCTTTTCATTTATCTGTCCCTTCGTTTACTTGCAAAAGTCAAATAGTATTTTATTTTATTTATTTGCTATTTTAAAATAGTTTGTTGTTTTAACATTTGTAGAGCATAAATATAAATGCTATTTGATTTATATCCATTAGGAAATATACAATTAAACAAATATGTACAGATGCCTCCATTTTATTATCATGTCTCCAGATACCTTATTTTCATATCAGAGGTTATTGCCACCTTTATGGTTCAGTAAGTGACTTTAGCTTTATTGGGAATTTCAATAAGGACATCAAGGGAACAGCTAGACATGCTTGAAACCATTGCTCTATTCATCTCAGAGTAAGAGCCCATCCATCATAGAGGCTTGTCCTACCTGATCTGAAATATACCTTGTCTTGAGAATTCCAGATTGGCCTGATAGTTTGTCTGAGTCACTCGACATTCTTACACAAATCTGTGAAAACTATTCAAGCTTCTCTTTAAGCAGAGTTTTCAAGTCATAATTTCATCTCTAAGTTTCCTCGATTTCTTACTTTGTAATCTCGGAGATAAACACAGTGACAGAAAAAAAATATATATATATCTATATATATATATTCCCAGAAAAAGTCCAAATTACACACTTAAACATATGCTACACTTTATTTGTCAATTAGTTACTAGGTTGTACGATTTAATAAAATCTGCATTTTTTTTTCCACACAGACTTTTCCATGAGGCATGCTCCAGTATAAAATTGGAACAAACCTATGGTGAATAGATACACAGATTATTTGAGGTAAAACAAAGGTACTGTGTAAATTATATGGAGTTATCACAACCACAGAATCTCAAGTTGTCTTCTGTCTGAAAAATTAGATATAATATTATTAAAACTACAAAGTACTAGGGGCCGTGGAGATGGCTCAGTGGAATAAGCATTTCCCTGGGAAGCATAAGGACCTGAGTTCAATCCCTGGTTCTGCCAAAAAAATAAAAAATAAAAAAAAAAATACTAAACGAAGTGTATTTGTTTTTGTTTAAGTAAATGCAATTTAAACCAGATTATTTAGTAGCAGAGAAATGAAAGAAAAAGACAAAAGCAATGTTTCTTTGCATAAATTAATGTTTATACATGGTTCTATTCATCATGTTGTAGCTAAAGCTATCAGAATATCACTTTATTTTGTACCATGAAATTTGAAGCTAACTCCTCTTCTAGCCAGAACAATTATAGTAACATGCCATATGTAATCAGTGCCTCAGGATAGCTGAGAGAGACTTAGATGCATTAGAAGAAACCCCACTAGATAAAATGTGACTGTGTTTCAAACAGAGGAAACTTCCACTGATAATTTCAATGTTGTAAAATATCTCCAGTTGTTTTTCAATGAGCTAAAATATAAATTAACTGATATGCATTTAATGAATATAAAGTGACTTGATAGTGAATATGAAGGTGCTTTATAATAAATGAGGTAGCACACACCCCACTGTGTGTTCATTCATTCATAAACGTTTACAGATTTCTCAAGAAGGTCAAATTTCAGGTTTGCTGTCAGTACTTTATAAAACTTTATCCAGTTTTGAGAAACATTTCATGAAACAAGATCTATTTATTCATTAATTTTGAAAGTAAGGAATATGATCCTTTTTTAAAGTATTTAGTACAGGGTCTATGAGGTCTCACTACACAGATTGGACTCAAAGTGATCCTCCTGTCTTTCAGGTTCCCAAGTGCTGGGATTACAGGGGCACACCACCACACTCAGTCTCATTAGCAGTCTAAGTGTGCCAAGGGGCAGGGCCTGCAAGGGAGTAGAGGGATCGAACCCCGAGTGTCTGCCTAAGAAGATTCCTTAATCCTCTGAGTTATCTGTCTGGCCCAGGCATTCGATTTTTATACACAGTTTTCTTGTCATCACTTTTTGGAAGCCTGATTTTTATGTTTTTCATGTAAAATTATTAAAAAAGAATGTGCTCTAAAGTACACACATTGATATATGGTTGGTTTCAACTCTACAGATTTTTAAAATAATTTCATTGAGAAACAAGCAGCAATGAGACAGTTTTAAAACTGATGAGTAGGAATTTCAATAAATAAAACATTGCATATTATTGACTTCTTAGTAGTTATTCATACTTCAAGATGCAGACATGATATCCTGTCAATGAACATTATTAGTAGAAATCTTTGTATTCATTGAATTAAGAAAAAGTAGCTGTATACCACGCTAATTAATTTGAATGTCTCTTTAAGTTTTCCTGAATATCTGTATAGATACAAAATGTTCCTTCATTTGCACACCTCTTTCTGTTTAGATATGTCAGAGATGAGTATTTCATTGCCATTTAAATATTGTAGGTGCATGAATTCAGCAAAATATTCCAATATAGTTTAGTAGTCCATAATAATAGTGGGCTACCTGTAGCACTGGCAATGTTAGAAGTTGTTGACTTAAGCTTTTTACAGCTCAGCCAATTAATATGGCTTTACTTTTTTTTTTTAAGCTGTAATATTTTAATTTACAATTTTTTTTTTAAGAAAAAGGTATTTTCTTTGCAGAGGGCCCACTCTGTTGTGCAGGCTGAATTTGAACTAACCAAGCTGACCCCTTCAGCTTGTCATCCTTCCACCTCAGCCCCCCAAGAGCCAGGATGACAGGCCTGTGCCACTGTGCCCGGTTAAAGAATATACATGTTTTACTTTTTCTCCTTTTTCTCTTCTTTCTTCACATCACTCTTCTCCTTCTCTTTCTTCTTCTCTTTGTCATCTTTCCTATCCTTTTTTCACTCTTCTTTCTCCTGCCCCTCTTCTCTGCATCCCGGTTGGCGATCTTGTTATTGATGAAGTTGTGTAGGGCGATCACAGAGCGGATCAGTGAGGCCAAGTACACCACCACCATTTGGTCATTGGTCTTCAGGTAGAAGGCCTTGACAAACTCCTGCAGGCTGACATCAGGCAGTAGGTTGAAGACGTCCTGCAGCTGGTAGATGATCTGGTGGTTGATAGGCTGCTTGCCTGTGGCTACTTTCTCCAGGTAGCTCCGGATATCCAGCAGCTTGGAGTTCAGTCCCTTCAGACCGTGGACCTGGTTCGTGATCCGCTGGGACAGAGTGCCCACTGTAGTGTCTTTGATGTCTGCAACCTCCTCAGCCTCCTCTGCTCGGATCTCACTGGTCACGTGTTCAAACGCTTTCGAGGTTGGAGTCCCATCATCGTGAACTTCCTCCACAGAGATGTATGCTTCTGTGGGCAAGCCCAGGTCCTTGGGCTTCACATCAATGATGACCAGCACTGAGTTTGGGCAGTATCTTTTCATGAGCTCATTAATGGCGATGTCATTCTTATGTAGTTTAGGGCCTGTGTGGTACCACCCAACTATTCTTTCTCTAGCATTGACTTTCTTAAACATTCCATACATGTTTTCCAAATAATCATGGTCTAAGAACCAGTCAGAGTCATCTTTGTCATCTTCATCAAAAGGGATTGCAAAACTGTCGGATACGTCAAGTACCTTCTTTTGCCACGACCCCAAAAGCACACCAACAACACGCTTCTGCTTTCCAACCTTGCCGATTATTTTACAGTTGTCAACCAGATTCTTACAAAGGACCAGGGTTGACAGCACTGCCCACGCAGGAAACCATTCGGAGTGCCAAGCGCAGTATTTTGGAATATCAGCACGTGTTTCAGAATTTCTGAATATGGGTATTTCAGAATATCCACTAGCGGTATTTCAGGAGGGCGCGGCCTTGGTATCCCGCAGTACGGCCTCTCGGCTGGCGTAGTGGCGGCCACCGTCAGAGG
>NW_004524725.1:3063182-3063871 GCF_000260255.1 Octodon degus
TTCGAGCAGGAGCCCAGGCCCGCCTCCGCAGGGCGGCTGGGGCAGGGGTGGCTCCGGGTCGCTCGGTCTCAGATGCAGCGCGCTTTGCGCTGGCCGGGGCTGCTCGCCGCCCCCCTGAGCCCTCAGCCCGCCCCCTGCCGCTGAGGAACCCCAGGGCGCCTATGACACAGCGGCCTGGCGCTGCCAGCCTCACGGGTTGAAATGATCGACCACACTGAGCAGAACGAGGGGTGGACCACCACCTTCTGCACCGATGCCCGGCTCTCCTGGACCGACTTCAGCGACCCTCAACACCGTCCAGCGAAACACCTTCCAACATGGTTCTGCCGGCTCTTCAGGCCCCACGCTTGGCTTTACTTTTTATACTTCATTTTTATACTCTTCTGCTAGATCATTAAGAACAAGATAAAGCAAAACCTATATAACAAGAAATGTAGCTTTTGTAGCTAACAAGGTCAGTGAAATCCCCTCAGGATTTATCCTGAAGTCCTTTACCCAAGTTTGTAGAACCTTTGTCAGTTTCAGCCATGTGGATGAGTCACAGCCATTGCTTGGCCAGTTTGCTCGCTGTGAAAACCTGAGCGAATGTTTTCTCTCTATATGACTCTCCAGGGGCACACTCTACATCATCAATCACTTGTCTCTTTGGCTTAATAATCTCCTTGATCAGAAAATTAGGGACACCATTG
>NW_004524725.1:3065423-3068803 GCF_000260255.1 Octodon degus
CTGATGAGGTTAGCTAGGGCTTTATCAATTTTATTTAATCTTTCAAAGACCAGCTTTTTGATTCGTTCTCTTATTGTTTTCTTCATCTCAATTGAAGCAATTTCTGCTCGGATATTTATGATTTCTTTCCCTCTTAGGGCTTTGGCTTTGGTTTGTTTTTCCTTTTCTAGATGTCAGAGGTGGAGTATTAGGGTGTTTGTTTCCATTCTGTTTCTTAATGTGTGAGTTCATAGCTATGTTTCCACCTAAGAACTGCTTTGATCACGTCCCATGAATTCTGATAAATTGTGATTCAATTTTCATTTAATTGCTGATATTGGTCAGTTTCATCTGTGACCCATTTGTTGCTGAGTAGGGTGTTGTTCAATTTCCATGCATTTATGGAGTTTTTCTGGGATTTTTGTCACTTATTTCTAGTTTCATTGCACTGTGTTCAGATAATATGTATGGGATAATTTCTGTTTTCTTGAATACACTTAAGCATGACCTATGGAGTAGTATGTGTTCTATTTTAGCCAATAACCCATGTACAGCTGAAAAAAATGTGTGTTCAGCTGTGGTTTTTTGGATCACTCTGTATATTTCCACTAAGTCCATTTGTTCTAAGCTCTGGTTCAGTTATACTACTTCATTCTTAGTTTTTCGTCTGGTTGACCTGTCTTTTAGGGATAAGGGGGTTTCAAGGTCTCTAGTTAAGATTGTGGTATTGAGTTTTAGATTTTTCACGTCCATTAAGATTCGTCTTACATAATTCAGTGCTCCCATGTTGGTAAATACATATTTATGATTGCTACCTCTTCCTCTTGAATTTTCCCCTAACCAGCATATAATGACCTTCCTTATTTCATTCGATCAGTCTTGGTTTGAAGTTGAGACTGTCTGAGAACAGGATTGCTACCCCTGCTTTTTTCTGAGGTGCTGAGGCATGTAGTATTGTTTTCCATTCTTTGACTTTCAGCCTATGAATTTCTTTATGAATTAAGTGTGTTTCTTGAATACAGCATATTGTTAGATTTTGTTTCCTAGATACTGTGCCAGTGTATTACTTTTAAATGGTGAATTGAGTCCATTTACATTGGTGGTTATAATTGAGTTGTATTGACTCATGATTGACATGTTATTTACCTGCAGTTGTTTTCTCCTTTTTCTCCTGTGTTTAATTGTTTGCCCTACATAGTGGGTTCCTTCCATTCTCATTCATGAAGTTCTGATCATTTTGGTCCTCTGTAGAACATCTTCCAGTAGTCTGTGTAGGGTTGGCTTTGTCCACAAAGAAAGTAGTTATTTGTCATGGAAGTATTTCACTTTTCCATCAAAGTTGAAAGAAAGTTTTGCAGGGTATATTAGTCTTGGTTGGAATTTGTTTTCATAGGGGACTTCAAGTACTCTTCCATGCTTTTCTTGCCTTCATGGTTTGTGAAGAAAAGTCTGTCATATTTCTGATGGGTTTTCCTTTAAATATGATCTGCTTTTTATTTTGTGTGTTTGTTTTGTTTTTGTCTAGCAGCTTTCCGTATATTTTTCTATTGCTTGATTTCTGTGATCTTGACTATCATATGTCTTTGTTTGTTTTTATTTTATTTTTTTTTTTGGTGGGGGGAAGAAAGCATAATTCTGGCATCCATACAAATCAGATTTGCTTTTGATTACATAAATTTTACAAATGCCATTGAAGGAGAAACAGATTAGCATTAAATGGAAATATTACAATGATTTTAAAATAACACAAAGAGAAGGGAAATACGCAGTGCTACCAGTTGTCAACATCTCTTTCTTCTCTTTTCTTTGTTACATGGCAATATATTTATCTATTTTTCTATTCAGAGTATCTCTGGAATATTTTACATAACAACAACAAAACTGTGCTCTCCTGAGAGGGCTTACTAAATAAACAAAATAATATGTATTTTATTTTACCACTTTTTGAAATCAAATCAGTGATTAACCATTTATTGATATTTTCCAAACTTTCTAATTATTTATTTTTAATGCAGGTGTTTCTCTGGTTCTCACGTATAGCTTCTGAGGGCATCACATTAATATCTGGGTGTGTGGAACAGAAAAACCATGCAAGCACTTTAAAGTATATATGCAAAAGGGCTGTTGAGGAAAGGAATCTCAGGTACAGTAATCAAAATTCTTGGTAGTTATTAAAATAAGACTCAATCACAAATACTAAAACTTATGAAACACTAAACAAATGGAAATGTATCATTTTGCCTATGCAAAAGACACCACCCTGTTGAAGAGGGAAAAACCATGTAACCAAATACAGTAATTACACATTTTAATGTATATACGGGCATTGTAATTTTCTTACATAATTTAAGAAAGATATCCAGTCATCTCAAGGGGTACTTTGTAGTGATCAGAAAGTTTTTAATGTTTTAGAAAATTTTCTACAACCATAGAAAGCATACAATGGCAGAAATAGAAGAAATTTATGATTTAATAAACATTTATAAATAATAGACAAAATGCAAATTTGGGCACTAATTGTTCTATTATCACTGGAACAGGATATTCTGAGAAATATAACTTGATATAACATATATGCTTAACAGATTTAATTCACGATTAACAGCTCTCAAACTGTGTGTGTTGTAATTTATAGCTTTTACTTTTTTTACTCTGAAAGTTTTAGTTTCAGTCAAGTTTAAATGAGATTTAAAAATTTATGCCTATAAGATCATGCTGAATGTCATACATTCTCCTTGTAGTCCTATGGGTAGTGTTGGTGACACAATACTGAGTATATGTTAAAATATTTTTCTCAGAGGAGAGTTGACATAGGATAATATGATTTATGCTCTCTATCCATCATATTGACAGATTGTAGACAGATGTCACTGTTTGTCAAACATATTACTAAACAAGGCAAAAAAGCGTAATACTTCAGAAACTATTTGCTCTTGTCACCATCTCATCCATCTTTCACTCCTATGAACATTTTAGTGTAAGAAATAGTGACTAACTCAATAGGAAATTTCAGCATATGTTTTCATTGTACAGCTTTTCCTGGAAGGCGTTTAACCCTTATCACTCAGTTGTCATTTCAATAAAATGTGCTGTTTAATTTTAGACAAATAAACATAAAAACATTCTACATGAGCACTATGAGCAGGGAATGAGAAATTTTCATATAAATCAATGAAACAAAAATAAATAGAGGAAAATAATGTCAATCTAGTCCTTTCTCTGTCCTGGAAAATGTCAAACACTTGTGATAACAGCAGCAACCAAAGCATTATTTCCAATTTGAAATGTACTCAGACAGTGTTTTATGTATATGTACAGACTCTCTGTCTCTCTCTCTCTCTCTCTGTCTCTCTCTCTCTCTCTCTGTCTCTCTCCTCTCTCTCTGTCTCTCTCCTCTCTCT
>NW_004524725.1:3068903-3073212 GCF_000260255.1 Octodon degus
TCTGTCCTGGAAAATGTCAAACACTTGTGATAACAGCAGCAACCAAAGCATTATTTCCAATTTGAAATGTACTCAGACAGTGTTTTATGTATATGCACAGACTCTCTGTCTCTCTCTCTCTCTCTCTGTCTCTGTCTCTCTCCTCTCTCTCTCTCTCTCTCTCTCTCTCTCTCTCTCTCTCTCTCTCTCTAACATATATTAATATATATCACTAAATCCCTGAATGTACCAGGCCTCTGAGGAAGATGAAAAACTGCTTGAAACAGTTTTCTTAGTATAGCAAATCTTGTATTATTTAATAAGCAAATTAACATCATAAATTCATCTTTGGGACTGTCATCAGAAGACATATTCTTTCCTATCCTATATCTATCTATATCTATGTCTATATCTACATCTAGGCCTATGTCAATATCTATATCTATCATCTTTATCTATATCTATAGATCTATTTGCTTTTCCATATTATTCATTAACTCTGAATATGTAGGGGTTATATATAAACCCTTATACACCAAAAGATTTAAGCTAAATATTAAAAATGGAGAAGTTGCATTGTACACATTTGTGTTTGGAAATTCATCATGAAAAATCTTTTAGATGCAGAGTGTTTCTCTCTAGGAAGACTAGTGATCTTGGAAATACTTATTAATTATTGCTTCTATGTAATGCTTACTATGTATAGTGTATATTTTTAGTTTTTATGGATAATGCAACAAAGGACTAATAATTTGAATTACCATTCCAGAAACTTATATGGCATTTTAATTGAATAAAAATATTAAGATATATTGATATGAAACTTTTAGGTGACAATTTCAGCTAGTAAATCCTCAGTCCATAGTATATAAAATGATTGTTTTAAAATATTTCTTAAGGGCTGGGGAACTAGCTCAGCGGTCTAAGTGCCTGCTTGGCAAGTATAACGACCCAAGTTTGATGCCCGATACCACATACCATGCTGGCCTTAGGCTTCATAGGAGACCCTGTATAAAATAAATAAAAGTTAAAAAAAGTCATTACACCAATGTTTGAACCACAGGCAGTGCCATCAGTTTAACTTCAAGTAATTACTGAAGTACATATTTCTTAGAGACTGATAGATATAACCCAATGTTGTTATTTTAAAACATTATTAAAGAATGAATAAAAAAGTGAACTTGAATATTATTTACTATCTAGTTTTCTGTACATAAGAAACAAGAGGCATCAGATTGTGAGGTTTAGCACTCAGCCGCACTCCAAGAATCCACTTATAGACAGTCTTGTGTAACAAAAAGACTATGGAAAGTATTAAAGTGTAGATAAAAATATCCAATAGAAAATTATAACTGAATGGCCACCAGAAAAATGTTTTGTTTTGTTTTTTCTGTTTTTTTGTGGAACCAGGGATTGAACTCAGGCCCTTGCACTTGCCAAGGAAGCACTAATTCCACTGAGTCATTTCCCTGGCCCAGAAAACTATGTTTGAAGGCAGATATGTTATTGAATTTTTTTTTATGGTACTGCGGATTGAACTCGGAACCTTGCATTTGCCAGGCAAGTGCTTATGCCACTGAGCTATCTCCCCCGTCCTAAGGCAAATATGTTATTAAGTACATTTATTGAAAGGGCTTCAGGAATATATAAAATACATGAAAAGTACTAGAAAAATCAAATACATGAAAATATATACAACATATTATTCTGAGTATAGAATGTAGATTTAAGACAGGATAGCATCAGGCCAAATGGTGAGGCTGTCTTTTTTTTTTCCCAGAAGACAAACTTCATTGGATTATATCATCTTCCATTATGGTGCCTGTTATGGCTAAGTTCTAGGTGTCTACCCAAGAGCTATGCACTCTTACATGAGGCTTTTCAGTGGGGGCTGGATCAAGGAAGTGTCAGTGTGGATTAAGGGTGTGACAGTGGTATTAAAGGATTGTGGTACTGGATTAGTCATAGTTTATCATAGTTCTGGGTGAATGATGGGATGAAAAATAATTGGTGCTCCACTTCAAAGGCTTATACCTTACCTAGATGACATAAAATGAAAAGAGATGCATGCTGCTTGCTGCCTTTTGTCTGCTCCGCTGTACTATGAAATGTTTCTCCTCTGTAATGACCTTCTGTCATGCCACCCTTCCTGAGAGACAACCCACCGTGGAATGATAGCTCTGCAAACTGGATCTAAAATAAATTGTCACACTTAACCTTTTAGCTTAGGTATTTGTTTCTTAAACACAAGTAACTAAGACCATGATTGGGTTTTTCCGTTGTTTTTACTTCTACAAATAACTTTCTCTACTCAAGTCCTTGTGCAGTTATGGCCCTTGTGGTCTGAAAATATGCTGTTGGTTAAATTATATTACATAGATTGAGTGTTTATTGCATGCAAAGTTTCAGCCTCATGAATTAAATACTGGCATCATCAACATCTTGAAATTAGAAAAGCAAAGCCTGTTTAAGTCATATGGCACAAGTCACAAATACAGTCCTGCTGAATGTAGATAATTTGATTGCGACGCAAGCAGGTTCATACCAACAAAGCATATTATTTCTTTGAAAATCTAGTATACAAACAAACCATTTAGGCACTAGCATGAAAAGAATTACAAGTTGAAGAAATTTTGCTTAGTAGACAATTATCCTTGGTTAGTGATGAGTGAGAGATGACATTCTCCAGGCCAATGGGTTGTCACCCGGAGAATGTGTTCACAGGAAACAAAGCATGGTCTCTCCCTTGCAACATTCACCTTAAGAGAACACATTCAACATGAAACATCCAATAAGACATGATAAAAACAATAATGATGTAGATATGAGAAGAAAGACCATGACTCAAAATTCGATCAAGAATTAATATCACCATTGAGTCATGGTCTGTTCAAATTTATATCATGAGCTAAAGTTTGCATAATTAGGCTTTTGCTGTACACACAGCATTGTTTGCTGTACACACAGCATTGTTTCAGACACTATGTTTTTATCCTTATAAAATATTATTTCAATTATTGACTAGTATTAAAGCATGAAAATCCTCATAATAATAATATTCAAGAATGTTTGTATGGGGGCTGGTGAGATGGCTCAGTGGTCTAAAGCACCTACTTCGAACAAGCTTAGCAAAGCTCATGGACCGTGGTTCAATCTCCCAGCACCACATGCCAGCCCGCCCCGCCCCCAGGCCGGCTGAGCTGGCCACACACACACACACACACACACACACACACATAAATAAATTAAAAAAAAATAAAAATAAAAAAAGAATGCTTGTATGTTACTTTTCTATTTAAAATCATATAATATCACTGCTCACTGTACTAATATCAAATGTTATTATTTTAGAATTTAACAAGTTAAAAATAATATCAACCATTCCAGTCAAGAGCCAGGTATTACCTTGTATATAACTTTCCTAACAGTTGAATTATAAGTAAAATACTTCAAAATATTAAATATAATAGTGACACTGAAAAACATAAAAAAATGTTTTGCTCAAGAAATGAAATCTGGGGCCCTGGCCCTAGCTCAGTCCTTTAAGTGGTTGCTTCCACAAAGCTCTCAGCCTCAGGTTGCTGGAGTTTGAACCTCACAACTCTCCCGCTGGCCAAAAGTGCCCTGAAGGCATTCGAGGACCAAAAAAAAAAGAAACTTTCTTTTTATTGAGCACCCATGAGTTATTTTAAACTCATAGAATGTTCTCTGGAAAATTTTTGAATTTTTTTGTTTATATTATTTTATATGTGATGAAGTATTTTATTTATTTGATCATTTTATCATTTACCTCTATCTTTAATTTCTCTCTTATTGCCCTGTAGGTTACACAAGTTTTGTTAATGCTATGATTGTTTTGAGAGAAATACTATTTCAACAAAACAAAATAAAAGTATAAAGTTTAGACAAATTGCCATTCAATTTCCAAGTCACTAAGGAATATTTAATCTTCTTGCCAACAAATTTGAAACAGATAAGGCTATATTTTAAACTTTATGTGGAGCAGTAAAGAATACTATTTAATCAACACAAATATAAATGAAACCTTAAGATAAAAATTTATGTTCAGAAAATATGAAAGTATATTAAGAATTAAAATAAAACTTTAATTGACATGTATACGTCTTGTGAAGTAGAATCTCAGAATAATTAGCACTAATAGAACTTCAAGTGATTTCATAGGTAAAATAATATATAAATTTTAGTAAGCTACTTCTGCTGCACAGAAAAAAATCATGAGACAGCTATTGTTATAGGAATACAATTTTCTAAGCTAAGACAAAAATAAACTTCATATATAGTAATATATAGTAATTGAATGTTGTTATTT
>NW_004524725.1:3074557-3083565 GCF_000260255.1 Octodon degus
ATATTTTTCATATATATATATATATATATACATACATATGTTTACTTTTTCAAGATCTCACACTAAAGGCAGTATGATACTTGCATATATGGTTCTGATTTATTTCCCTTACCAATACCATCTCTAATTTCATGCATTTATCTACAAAAGTCTCAAACTTATCTTTTTGTATAGGTGAGTAATACTTCATTATATAAAAATTCCACAACTTCTTTATCCATTCCCCAATTTTGTGCATTTGGGTTCTCTCTGAGATTTAGCTATGACAAATCACACTGCTGTAAATATAGGTTCACATCTATCACTATGGTATGATGATTTCAGTTATTTTGGAAAAATACCTACAAGAGAAATGGCTGGCTTGAATGGGGCCACCAATCCTAGCTTTTTCAGAATCTCCACATTTATTTCCATAATGAAGTACCAGTCTGCACTTCTAGCAACAGTGGAGAAGGGTTTCTTTGTCCCCAAGCCTCTTCTGCACTTGGTATTGGTTGACTTCTTGATGATAACCTTTCTATCTGGCATAAGATGGTATCTCAGCATTGTTTTAATATGCATCTCTTGAATGACCAATGATTTTGGGCATTTTTTCATATATTTATTTGCCATTTGTATCTTTATTTGTGACATATATATTCATCTCAGATTTATATTCTGGGATTGCATGTCTGAAATTTGGGGTCCTGAATTTTTTTTAGTTCTTCATATGTTGTATATAAGACCTTTACCTGAGAGCAAGTAAACAGTTTTTTTCCCAATTCATGGGTTTTCTTTTTATGATGCTGCTGATTTCTTTTGCATGCAGAAATTTTTCAGAAACATGAGGTCTCAATTATAGATTCTTTATAGTATATTGCATGCAGTTTGATTTCTTCTCATAAACGATATCTACCCCTATCGCCTCAAGATTTCTACCTACTTTCTCCTCCAGAAGATAAAGTGTTTCATTTTTAATATTTAGCTATTTTATCAATTTTGAGTGTAGTTTCATGCATGGTGGTAGCATGGGTCTAATTTGACCTTCAACATGTGGAAAGCCAGTTGTTCCAGCATGATTTATTAAGGAGGCAATGCTTCTTCCAGTGAATATGTTTGACTCCTTTGCCAAAGAAATGGTAGATGAGTGTGTTTGTGGTTGTGTCTGCATCTTTCAATCTGTTCCATTGATCCTTAGGTCTGCCTTTTTTCCAGCACCAAAGTGATTTTATCATAGTAGCCTTGTAATATAATTTCAAAACAAGGATTGTCTTGCCTCCTGCCTTTCTTTTGTTGCCCAGGTTTGCTTTTGATATTCTAGGTCACTTCTGATTGCAGATGAATTTTAAGAATGTTTTTTTCTAGATCTGTGAGTTATATTATTGCTATTTTAACTGAGATTGCATTGAATCTGTATAAACATTTTGGAAATGTGGCATTTTCCCAATGTTGATTCTTCCTATCCAAGAACAAGACATCTTTCCATTTTATGAAATCCTCTTTGATATCATTTTTCAGAGTACTATAAATTTCATTGTATAAATCTTTTACTTCCTCTGTGAGATTGATTCTGAAGCAGTTCATTATTTTAGATGTTATTGTGAAAAGCATCATTTCAAAGATTTCACTTTGGCACATTTGTTTGTGTATAGAAATTAGTTTAATTTTTTAGTGCTAACCTTGTATGCTTCTACACCATTGAATTACATAATTAAATCTACAAATCTCTTAGTGGATTTTTGTGGTCTTCTGTGTGCAGTATCATGTCATCTGCAAATAATGGTAATTTCACTTCTTCCTTTCCATCCATTATTACTTTTAATTCTTTCTCTTGTGTAATTGCTTTAGTTAATAGCCACTGTGCTGTTTTGAGCAGGAGTGATGACAGTGTACATGCTTGATTTGTTCTGATTTTAAAGTGAAATCTTTCAATTTTTGTCCATTTAGGATGATATTAGCTGTTGGGTTGTCATAGATGGCATTTATCAAGTTGACGTAAAAATCATCTATTCTTATGTCAGTAGGTTTTTTTCCTATGATGAATAAGTATTGGATTTTGTCAGAGGTTTTCCTGCATGTATTGAGATGATATTTGATTTTTGTCTTTGGCTCTGTTGATGTGGTATATTACATTTATGGATTTGCATATATTAAGCCATCCTTGCTTTCCTGGCATTAATCCCACTTGGTCATGATTTATTATGTTCTTGATGATTTGCTATATTCTATTAAGTAGTATTTTTCAAGGGTATTTTTCATCTATATTCATTAGGGAAAATTTTAATTCCTTTTACTTAATCATGTTCTATGTGCTAGTATATGGTATGTTTTGAAGAATGTCCTGTGTGCAGCTGAAAAGAATGTGTATACTGATGATGTTGGGAGGACACTGAGTAAAAGTCTACTAAGTCCATTTCTTGACAAGTATCGTTTTAATTCTGTTATTTTGTTTGCTGATCTTTTGCTCAGTTTTTCTATCTCTTTGTGTCAATGTGGTAATAAATTTCCCCAGTGCAATTATGGTATCACTCATTAGATTTTTGATGTCTGTTAAAATTTAAGTTATATAGTTGTTTGCTTCTACCTTGGGTGCATTTATATTTATGATTGTTATCTCTTCCTCCTTCAGTTTTCCTTGAACAAGTATGTGGTAACCTTTATCTCCTATAATCACTCTTGGCTTTCAGTTGACATTGTCAGCAACCAGAATAGTCACCCTTGCCTTTTTCTGGGTTCTTTTCCCATGAAGTATTTTTTCCATCCTTTGATGTTCAGTCTATTAATTTCTTTTTGAGTTGAATGTGTTTCTGGTATGTAGCATATTGTTGGGTTTTGTTTCTTGATCCACTCTGCCGGTCAGGTTCTTTTGCTTGGTGAATTGAGGCCATTTACCTTGATGGTTATAACTGATATGCACTGGGTTATCTTTGTCATGTTGTTTTCCTACTGTAAGGTCCTTACTTTTTGCCCTTGGTTAATTGCCTGGTGCTTCTACTCTGTTGTTGTTGAAGTTTGGTCATCTTTGTCTCTTTAAAATATCTGTCAGTATTCTTTGTAGTGTTGGCTTTGTTGTCATGAATTTCTTCAGTTGTTGTTTGTCATGGATGTGTCTTATCTCTCCATTAAATTTGATACATAGTTTACAGAGAACATCAATCTGGGCTGAAAGTCATTTTCTTTCAAGACCTGAAACCTCTCACTCCAAGCTCTTTTTGATTTGATGGTCTGTGTTGAGAATTCTGCCATGATTCTGATAGGCTTTCCATTATAAAATTTATTGTTTCTCTATTATATCCTTTAATATTGTGTTCTTTTGCTCAATTTCTGGAATCTTGATTGTTATGTGCTTGAGCATATATCTATTTTGATTATTACTATTTATAGTTCTATATACCTCACTTAACTGTACTTTGGATTCTTTACCCATACTTGGGATATTCTCTGCTACTGCTTCTGCAAACAGTCTTTTTATGTCATTGTGTTAGCTCCTGCACTTTCCATGATACCTACTAGTTTTGTATTGTTTTCCATGCATCGTGATGCATCCATGCATCTTGCAGCTCTTGTATTGTTATGTCCTGGTTCCTTGTTATTTTCAAGAGCTCTTCCCTTTCAGTTTACTAACTGCAATGTTATCTTCAAGGTGTGAAATTCTATCTTTAGATTTGTTCAAGTGTTTTTGCCAGATTTCAATGGAATTCTTAGTGTCCTGGATATCTGTTTGAATCTGTTTCATGCAAACTAGTTCTTTCTGTATTGTTCATTCAGTGTTTTCAATGTTTTCATACTCCCTTATATTTTTATCTGGCTTTTTTTAGATGTATCAAACAATTCTTTCATGATTGTTGTCATCTCCTTTTTTTTCTAACCTGTAAGACTATTTCTGGTCTGATTTCCTCAATAGCCCAATGGAATTGTTTCTTTACTTCAGTTGTTATCATCATCACAGAAATTTCAGGTGTGCGACTTCCATGTTGTTCTAAGACCTTGTCTCTTGGACTTTAGATGTGCTAGAGGTCTGAGATTGCCCTTTTGTTCTTTCCTTTTTTCATTTTTTGTTGCTTCCAATGATCTTCCTGACTCTGCAGTGATGGTAGGGTGAAGGATGCAGGAGGACAAGACCCTCAGGATATTGGGAGCGCAGGGTAGGCTCAACAAAGCTCCCACTTTGAAGGATTCCAGTGGCTTCTACCTTGGTAGTGGAGGCAAGCTGCAGCTCAAGTAGGATCTGATGATGATGAGGGCAGGCTGAGGCTCTGCAAGGCTTTTTTAATGATGGATCAGTGTAGGGTATGGTTTACCAAGTTTCCCAGAGGTCCCTAGACAGTCTTCCAGGCAACAGTGGGTGGCAGGGGCTCAGCTGAGTTCTGGATATGTTATCTTATTGTGATTTTATTATTTCTCTCAAATTAAGGTCTAACTGTTTAAGTTTAGGTTGAAAAAATTTACACCAGAGAATTTCAATATGATTTATATAAAAACTCTCATAAAATAAGATAAATATTTCTCCCAAAGGTTTTTTTTTTGTTTTCTAATGATATATAGATACATTTCCACAACACTTACTGTCTTCTTTATGCCAAAAAAAATTGTTTTGCTTTCAGTATGATTCGTCTTGGAAGTTTTTTCCAATATCATTTAACCCTTGAAAAAGAGGAAATCTTATGTAAAATTCTCTTACTTTATTATTCTTTTTGAAGTTTCATAAATTTATTGTCGACCCAATAGTACTGTTCACAGAAAAAAAAAAAAAAAACAATTAAGATTCCTGAAAAAGTATATTCCACTTTCTAGGAAATGGTTATTTCTTAAATTTGATTCATTGTCTTGACCATGATTAAAGAGAGGACCATCTTGTGACCTCCCAGAGGGTAAGAGTGTTGCAGCTCATGTGCAGCTCTATACAGTCCTAGCTTGGTACTTCATCAGCGTCTCCTCTTGGAGTTGACCTCATTGAATTAACAGTCTTCATGCGAGTCCACTGAGGAAATGGGATGATTCTGCTTTTGCTGCTTGGCCAGAAATAGTTTGATTCTGAAAGTCTTGTGAGAAGACATGGTTAAGCTTGGAAGCATTACCACACACTCGGTGGTGGACTGAAACAGAAGCAAGCTCTCTTACTTTAAATTGCATCTTACTTACTTTTTTAGATTCTTATACTAGGGAGATATTATAATGCTTACACATGCACTACTGATTGATTTCACTTATGAGTATGGACACAAGTCAAATCCACAAGTGTGTGAAGTTTATCCTTCTTTATAGCTGAGTAAGACTGCATTGTACAAAAATACCATTCATTTGTTTATTTATCTTTTTAAGACAGGTTCTCACTATGCAGTTTATACTGGTTTTGAGTTCATTGTATAGCATTGGATGGACTTAAAATTTCAAATATCATCCAGCCTCAGCCTCTTGAGTGTTGGGATGGCAGGCATTAGCCACCATGTCCAGCAAAAATACCACATCTTTTAGTTAATTTTATTGAGAAAGAAACAGCAATGAGATAGTTTCAAAACAGGTTAGTAGGAGTTTCAATAGTTAATACATTGCATATTGTAGTCTTTGTAGTAGTTATTCAGGCACAAGATGTAGACATGATATCTTGTCTATACACTATTCATACAAATCTTTCTTCTCATTGAACTGAGAGAAAGTAGCTGTATATCTACCCTATTATATATATATAATATAATATAATATATTACATAACTATTATATATATTATATTAATATATAGCATTTTTCCACTTCAAAATACTCCTTCATTTATATCCCCCATTTTTGTTTTGTTTTGTCAGAGATGGGTGTCCCATTGCCATTCAAATATTGTTGGTGCTTGAATTAAACAAAATAATCCAGTGTTGTTCAATAGTCCATAGTAGTAGTGAGTTATCAGGAGAATTGGCAATGTCACAAGTTGTTGACTTGAGCCTTTTACAACTTAACCTATTAATATGGCCTTACTTTTTATATCTCATGGTTATACTTTTCTGCTGGATGGTTAAGACCAAGTTAAAGCAAGACCTATATAACTAAAAATGTAACTTTTGTATTTGACAAGGTTAGTCAAATCCCCTCAAGATTTGTCCTGAAGCCGTTCACAGCAGTTTGTTGATCTTTTGACAGTGCCAGCCATGTGGATAAGTTAAAGGCATTGCTAGGCCAATTTGCCCTCTGAGAAAGCCTGAGAGAATGTTTTCTCTCTAGGTGACTCTCGTTAGGTATACTATACAATGTCTATCACTTTCCTCTGTGGCCTCATAATCTCCTTGAACAGAAAATTTGGGACACAACTGAGTTACAGGATGTTAGAATACAAGTTCTCTGATGTCCTGAGTATTCACTGAACTTGAAGGGCTAGGGCCAAAATATTGGCTATCACTGTAGCCCTTCTTTTTCTCTAATTTTTGGATATCACATATTTTGAATGGAAAGATAATATACATATATTATATTGTATATATATATATATATATATTCATACAAGATAGTTAAGATACTTATATCTAATACTAATTGCTACTAGCTCATTTAAAAGGAAAGATGTATGTATATATCAAAGCAACTACTTTAAAGATAACAATACCCAGTGTATTAATCATTATTAGTCTCCTACATTCTTGTGTTCAAAATTTCTAGCATTGTTTTATAATTTATTTTTCTTCCTTTTAAAATAAAAATAAATTTGTTCCTGATTAAGAATATAAATCCTAAGTTGGTTTTTGTAAAATATATGGCTCACTTGTAGGTAATCTGCCTTAAATGAAGAATTTCCTTCACTCTTCTAGAAATTATGTAGTTTTCCTAACAATAAGACTTTTATATAGTAGAGAACACAAAACATTTAAAACAAAACTTTTCTTTTTGAAAATATGTAAGACTTCTTTGATTGCAATGAGAAATTTAATTGAATTTCAGCTAAAATAACCCTTTTCCTTCTTTTTAGTGTACTATTAAAATTAAATCTAGTAATAAAAATACGCCAGAGTAGCTATTGCTGCTTGGATATTGGGCAAATAATTATCTCTGCTTTGTGAATTGTTTCAAATCTGCGTATTTTGTGACATACCATTATTTCTATTTTCCATTCCACTTAGTTCCACTCAGTGAATTGAAAGTATATTTTTAGTTCCTTTTGTGGCTCCTCTATGGGTTCACAGCAGTTCACTGTTTAAATTGTTGAGGAAAAGTAATCAAGTGAGTGGAAACCGACAGAAATAACATAGAATGTAAGAAGTATATATTGATGCAATATAATATGGATGCAGGATGGCTGAATGTCAGCCATGTGCAAGAGATATAGAATATGCCAAAGGTATTCTCGTCTCTCTTGACATTGGCTGACACTGTTTTGGAAAGATCTGACTTGGCTTAGTTCTAAATTGGAAGCAAAGGTCTATCAGCAGCAGATGATCTGGGGAGTAAAACAAGCTATTCCCTCTATTGGTTCTATTAAATTTCTCTGTGCTTCACTTTTCAGTTGGATGTACTATATTAGTCATTATAGCACCATTTGATTGGACAGGGATTCTTCATTAACATTATATATTCTATACTATAGATAGAAGATAAATTAATAAATGTCTTATTCCTAATTACTTTCTCTTAATTAAAAATTTAAAGTTGTCTTTAGAAAAATAATATATTAGATGGAAATGTCATTTAAATACACATATGAAAAAATTACTAATGATTTTTCTGATGTAAATAGACATTTTGGGTACATATCAGTTTCTCATGAGTCCCTCAAATAAGATTATTTGTCTCATTTATGCATGTTTCATTTGTACATTGGAAATGAATTAAAGCTACTCATCGAAATGGCTGTACAGTTTTGGTTTGAATCTTTATAGACAATTTTGCTATTGACAAATAAACTAAAGTCCTCAAATCCATGGTTCCATTTTAGGAACTGCTTGAGTTGCTAGCATTTCACATCTAGGATAAGAAATTTGCGGAAATCTATAAGAGCTTTTGTTCTTCAGTGAGTGCGGCTATAGATATGACTGTAATATCGGGAAATTTTAGTGTTTCCTTGGAGGTTCCTAACTCATGTGACTATATGTTTCATTCATATCAGATTCAGAACAGGAAATTCAGTATATGAGGAGCTTTCATAAACCTGTCCTGTCTCACCTGTGTTACTCAATATGTGAGAGGTAACGTGAAATCACACACTACTGAATGAGTATACTTCAGAGTTTGCTTCTTTCAGGAAATGGCACATTATTGGTGCAGATGTGGTAAAGGAACAGTGAAGATAAATAAATGAAGCTGATAATAGGTTATCTGACTTAAGAATAATGTGTAGCCTGAGTCATAATGATTCATAACTAGGAATCAGGACAGAGATAGATGAGCTACGTGGAAGAAGGGCTGATGATGGACTTTTCGTCACCCTGTGCTACTATGGTCATTCCTTAGAGAATGATTGTAATGAAACTAGTGATCAAGATGTCATGAAGAAATATGCAAACATTATATTGGACAAAGAATCACAAAAAAAGAGTGTTAAAATTTAAGAATAGTTCAGCAAAATAATGCAATATAATCCAGTAGCCCATAATAATAGTAGTGCATTATCCATAGGACTGGCAACATCAGAAGTCACTGACTCGAGCCTTTTACAGTAAAACCATATCAATATGCTGAGCTGTAAAAGACTCAAGTCAACAACTGCTAACACTGCCAGTTTTGTGAATAACCCACTGCTATTGTGGACTATTGGACTATATTGTATTATTTTGCTGAATCTACACACCTACAATATTTGAATGGCATTAGAATTGTTTACTTATCTCTGACAAAATTAAATAAAAAGGGGGATATAAATGAAGGACCATTTTGTAGTGAAAAAAATATATATCTGTATATACAAAATAGGTTAGATATACAGCTACTTTCTCTTAGTTCAGTGAGAAGAAAGATTTGTACTAATAGTGTTTAGACAAGATATCATGTCTGCATCTTGTACTATGAATAACCACTATGAAGACAACAATATGCAATGCATTAATTATTGTAAC
>NW_004524725.1:3085366-3132008 GCF_000260255.1 Octodon degus
TAATTCTAATGATTTTAATCCTTGTGATCCTGTGAAAGAGTCATTATTTTTTTTTATTTTGTAGATGAAAAGTGGAGGTTAGAGAGTTTTAGCAACGTGCTACAGGTTAGCAACCAGGTTGCTAAGAGGTAGTGGCCGTATTGCTCAGTCTGCAGTGGCCTCGTCTTCCGTTCATTCCTTCACTGCCTAGAAGGCCTTCTTTAAGTTTATAAAGAAGGCCTTCTTTAATTTCATCAAGTATTTATAGAGCATGTTCAACAAGACACTCCTGTCTTAGGAGGAGCTTATAGCTTTATCTGACAACACCCAGTCATATATGTTCATTACGGCAACATATTAGGTGTTCTGAACACACGCTTCTCAGAGGATAAAATTAAAGAAGCGAATAAATCTAGGAAAAAATGCTCCACATCAGTAGCCATCCATGAAATGCAAATTAAAACCACATTGAGATATCACCTCACCCCAGAAAGAATGGCTATCATAAAGAAATCACCCAACAACAAATGTTGGAGAGGCTGTGGGGAGAAAGGTGTTCTGATTTTCTACACATTTTTTAATTGTTTAAAATCATATTAAGGACCTTTTGAGGTCACCTTAGATCCCTGTCTCTGAGAGAAGCTTTCTTTCCCTCAATAAATATATTCACTCTTAAAAATAAAAGAAAGTAAAATAAAATTCATGTTAAGGATCACTTGTTATATTTCATTTATTATAGACATTTTATTGAATATAAGCCCAAGGAATCAAATAGCTAATGATCATATTATTAGCAGTAAAATAACTGTTCTACTTCAAGGGATATAATATCTAGGCTTATATCAATCGCAGCCCTAATTTCACAGGAAAGAGTCAAAGAATCTCAATGAAAAGATGTAAAATTTGTAGTGAAATTGTGATAGCTTTACATGTGTCCAATTTACTCCTTAGAGGCAGAGAAATAAACCTTATTTCCTACCATGAATAAGATGAGTGTTATTTGAAGTTTGCTTAGAATATGAATTTCATTTGACTTGTAGGCAAATGTTATATTTTCTGTTTGAAAATTGAGACATTTATGTTATTATGTTATTCAATTATGGTATATTACTTGCTTGGTTGAAGATGAAAAGTGTATTCTTGCTCAACTGAAAAATCAATGTACCTAGCATATAATCCTCTAATTTGAAATAATTATACTACACAAAATGTGAAACTACTCATTATATTTGATTCATCATATCTATTTTTCTTTATATTAGATCCAATATTCCTTGCAAGAATATTTCTCTTTTTTGGAGGCTGGTAATATTTTGAGCAAATAGACAACAAGATATGAATATTACTGATATATGAAAATATACATCAAAATATTCATGCAGAAGAAATTTTTGTACATTTGGGCACAGATAAAAGTGTAGGCGGGGCCGGGGAGATGGCTCAGTGGAATAAGCGCTTCCCTGGCAAGTGCAAGGGCATGAGTTCAATCCCTGGTTCCACTAAAAAAAAAAAAAAAGTGTAGGAAATGCAAGAGTATTTTAGGAAACCAAAAATGTGAATCCATCCAGAATATAATAGAAATTTTGGAGTTCAGCTCATTTCATTTTCTCCATTAATTCCTCATACTTTTCTATTGTTATTTAAAAAATCACCTGTAGAATATGTTGTATTTTACTTAGGTACTTTATTTTTAGAGTGAACTTAATTATAGTCCAAGAGAGGTGGGTATTTACAGAGTTTTTCCTTTCTTAGGCAATGTACACCGAAGGGAAAATATAAACAGATCAACATATATATTTCTGGGAGTACTAGATTTCATAAGTGACTTTGCTAGAATCATTAAATATTTTAATAAACATATAATTTCTTGACGTGGACCATGTAACATAAGAAACACAACTATATCAGTAACACTAGGTGATGAGAGATTAACTATCATGAGCCATTGTGCCAATTGTCATAGATAAATGATTTGCACCTCTAACTTGATTTACATATTGAAATCTTCACCAGAAAGGTAATGAATAGCAAGATGTGGGAATTTTAAAGTAATTAACTCTTGAGCTTACAGAACTTGTGACAGAAATTTGTGCCTCTACAAAAGAAACCTTAGAGACAGATACCTAGTCACTCCTATCATGTGAAATTATAATCAGAATTTGGCAGTCTAAAATTCAGAAAAGGACCCTGACCAGAACCTGAGAAAAAAAATTAGTTATATAGTTGTTTAAAATCTTGGGGTCTGGGGAGATAGCTTAATAAAATAAGTGCTTGCCTATCAAGCACAGGGTCCTGAGTTCAGTCACTGGTACTGCAAAAGAAACAAAAGAAACAAACAAACAAACTTGATTATACTGGTAGCTGGATTTCTTTTCAACTGTGATTTCCCTATCTAAGAAATATATTGGGGGCCAGGGAGATGGCTCAGTAGAATAAACTCTTGCCTGGCAAGCCCAAGTGTCTGAGTTCAATCCCTGGTTCCACCAAATAAATAAATAAATAAATAAATAAATAAATAAATAAATAAATAGAAATATTTTGGTAAATAGAAATTGCTCATAAGCCATTGAATTTATGGTGTTTTCTTGAGTTGTCATCTATATTTAAAAAATATGAAACTCGAGACAGCTGAATCTACAAATATATAGTACAATTAAATAAAGATTTGTACTAATAGTGTTTAGACAAGATATCATGTCTGTATCTTGTACTATGAATAATTACTATGAAGGTAACAATATGCAATGTATTAATTATTGGAACTATCCTAATAACCTGTCTTGAAACTGTCTCATTGCTATTTCTTTCTCAATAAAATTAATTTTTTAGAAAAATTATTTTTTGAAGTCTACCCTAATATCGTTCAGTAAGACTATTAAAATTTTTCTAAAATTAAATCATTCAAGTATACTATGAGTGTAGTTGTAGGCTGGAAATTCTTGTGTTCAGGTCTAGGATCTGATAGTGCTCATGTGGTGCTTAAACACTGCCATCTCACCCTTTTCCAAGTGAGAAATCTTGAAGTTCAAAAATTAAGTAACTCTGTGAGTCTCAGCCGAGGACCATCCCCGAACTTGATAGCTTTGACAGCAAATGACCTAAGTATGGAGAAGTCTAACCTTACAGAGGAGTCTCATCCTACATATAATCAAATGATATGCAACATAAAACAACAGCTTAATTATGAATCAGGAGAAACACACAAGAAAGGGATATATGGAGAGAGTATTAAATATTATTTAATGTACTTGTCAAATCTCCTGTAGTATTTTCTATTTGATTAAAAAAAAGATGAATCAATGGAACAATTGAACTTTTTTTATTAAGAATTTTGGGCAGTACAAAAATTGAAATTATCATGATATCTAATAAGAAAGAAATATATTTTGGAAAAATTGAGATCCTGACCAGGCTAAGAAATGAGGTATCTACTCATTTGAGTCAGTCTTCACACAGTTTTGTAATATTAAAATTTGGTTTTAAATTTAAAAATGTAAAATAACAATGAAAGAATCTAGCAATTATATGTAATTGACTGAAATGCAAAATAAAATTTGAATAGTATTTAGTAGAGATCACTACAATTATTTTAGTTTCTGCTTAGAAACATCACTCTGATAGTTTTCACTTATGTGGCATAATCAATATGATCTCTCCCTGACAGAGAATTCAATACTCATTAATTTTAGCTTTAGAATTCACTCAGAGACACCCAAGCAAATGAATAAATTCATAAGGTATCTCCTTTTATGCGACAATAAAGACCAAAAGAAATTATTTACCCTCCTACAGTCTTTTTATTTCTTTATTTGATTAAATAGAAAAGAATTATTTAATACCAAGTGCCAAAACAGCTGAAGAATGAGTAGCTTTGCCAATTTCAATCTCGTCTGCTTTACCTGATGAAGAGCAACATAGAAAACTGGGAAATCACGCAGTGCTCTATCCTATATTGCATCATTTTAAATATTCATTTCTTCTTCCACCATTTTCTTTATATTGTATTTATATTAATAGAAAATACTAAATTACGGGTTCAAAAAAATCCCAACTTTCTTGGTTGTTTCCACAATTTCATTCTTGAGGCATAAATACTTCATGTGGATTACTTGAGTTTTCTATGTACAGATATGCATAAATTCAGTTCTTTACTACTCAGTCTTCTATGTTCTGTCTTCTTTCCCTTTTAATTTTCATATGAAGTTAAGAATAAAATCTAATTTAATTTATAAAAACTCTTAAGTTTTGAAATTTACTGATTTTGTTTCAGGAATATAATTGTAACTTTTCAGTATTGTGTTGACCAGCCAGATAATATTATTCTCATTGATTTTTATTTTTATGAGTGTCAGTTAAATTTTATGCTCTATCCATAGAAGTCTTTCACAGTCACATGAATTAATTCATACATATGCACAATTTTAATTTGAAAATGGCCTTTTGGGCTTGAGGAACCATAAAGGTCTGTATCTGTTGTACTTTACATCGAGATGTGCCCTGTGACTCACAGCCTCACTGGTGGGGCTTTGGGAGATTATTGCATAATGGATGTGTGAGTCATCGACAGATTAATCCACTGCTATATTTATAGCTAAAGGTGACAGTGGAGGCAGAAATTGGTCCTAGGAGGTGTGTCACTGGGGCCCAGAAGAGTCCATCTCCAATCCTTCTACCTTGATCTTGCTGAACTCTGCACCACACCATGAGCTATTTCTCCACCGCCATGCTCTTTGGCCATGCAGCCCTGACTTAGAGCTAGCCAGTTAGGGATGACAACCTGTAAAAACCATGAGCCAAAGTAATTCTTTCCTCCTTACAGCTGTGCGTATGTAGAATTGTGTCAAAGCAATGAGAAAGTAACTAAGACTTTATCCAACACAGCCTTTTCTTTTATAGACATCATCACATACCTCAGTTAAGCAACCACTAGCAATTTAGGCCCACCTTGGAATATGCTTTGAGTAGCAAAAAGAGTATTACAATTATTTTAGATTCAAAGTTACCACCATTTGGTAGGATTATTTTTGAACTGATGAAATCTTACTCATTATCTTTATTCTTTCTCTTTAAATGTGTATTTGACACAAGTGTATGCTATGTGGCAGTGAAATTCCTTGTCTCTGACAATTGGTCATTAGGGTGCGTACTGCCTGCACTACTAACTGAGACCAAGCCACGTTACATAAATATATAACAAAATACCTGGTCTAGTGAAGCTTGATAAAGATTTTAAAGAAAATGGTATTTTGTACAGATTTGAATAAAAGAGAATAGGTGGACAAGATTTAAATTATTAGTATATGCTTAGGCAGTAGCTTTTATAAAGAAAGTTTGGTGTTGCTCATCTATCTGAACACAACAAAGGACTTCACACGAGGTGTTCTGAATCTCTCCATGTATTTGGACATTCTGCAACTATCCTTGTCAGGTGTTGATTGCAACTAAAACACCAAAGCCATACCTTTTAATCATTTGGATATAGTGAATGACTTCCAGACTTAATATTTTTTCTGTCTTCTAAGGAGAATTCTTTGAGATATTCCTCTTTATGCAAACTAAGAGAATAAAAAGGTTAATAAATATGAAACGTTTGCTGAATGTTATGCATTATTAATAGTTGTGCAGCTACACTAAAAGCTATTGTTTTTTTAATTCTGAAAAGTAAGTTGGTGCTGACCAACTGCAAGCCATTGCAAAGCATACCTACAAGATTTACACCATCACCTTGCCTACCTCAATTCCCATATGTCATGCTCAGGAAAGCAACACTTCTCACTTTGAAATTATTGTCTATGGAACATAAAGTGGAGTTACCATTCCAAGCTGTGTTAAAATATTTTATTCTTCCTTTTGCTGTTTTCTCAACAAAACTTCTCTTACCTGTAGAGGAAACTTAATTTTCCTAAATTCTTGAATTTAGGTTAATTCATTTGTTGAGTGGACTCATGCACGTAAAATCTAAAATATTCTTTCTTAGCAGTGCCTGGATGAAAACAAATGTTTTCCAACTAGAAGTCAGCATGTTTGATTTTAGTATAAATCCCATGATTAGAGAAACAAAGCATATGAAATTTTTGTCTATATTTCTATTCTGATGTCTATTATGTGATTTTGATCTTCTTGCTAGCCTCTCTCTTTTGCTGAATTTTTAACTGTTATTTATTAAGCTGAAGATATTCTCAAAAGCATCACATAGACAAAGGGGTTTTGTTCTGACAAAACAATTTTAATAAAATTAATTATATTATTTTATGGTCAGATTTCATATTTACCTAGCAGAGTATCTGCTCACAGTTGTTCAAAAATATTTCCTGAACTGCGTTAATCACAGGGTTACTGAGTAAAGGCTTTCTTCATTCTGAGAGCAAGAATTTCATACATGGACATTTTTCTAAAATAATACGTTTCATTATTATATTTCCATATCCACTTCCTCAGTGAGTCATATATTGTTTATTTCACCTTTGAATTTGAGTTTTTAGCACAATAGGCAATTTCATACATGAAAGTTGGTATTTCAGGATCATCAGTCTGTTTAGAAGCCTTAAAATGATTTAAGACTCAAAAGTCCTAATGTCTAAATTTGACTTTTATTTCTTTCACCTACAATAGTTTCCTGATTACAAATATATTGATTTCTATTGATCTCAAGGAGATATGTGTTGTGGTTTAACCCAAAGCCTCATGTATAAAAGGTGAAAGCTTAATGTGCTGCTGGTATGCATATGGTGGTCGGTGAAGGTGAGTCACCGGCGATATGCAATCACTCCTCTCTTTCTTTTGTGAAATCTTTTCTCTCTCTGTGCTTAACTTTACACCAATATGCTATTTCTTCCTTGGAGCCAGTCAACAATACAGTGAAGCTATTCAAGCTGTGATTCAAAGTAAACCCTTCTTTCTTTAAATTCAAGTTCTTGGATATTTTGTTCCAACACGGCAAGGTAACCATGACAGTGTGGCCAAGGCCGAGGAATTTTACTGGCTCCTCCAGTAAAGTGTCTACTTCTGCAAAACTTTTCAGTAATTTTTGAAGATAATCATTCAATTATTCATGATAACAAGTTATAAGGCTTAGTTAAAAATATTAGATGTTCTGTTTTATGAACTGCCATTGACTTATTTGGTGACAGTTTTTAAATGGAATCCTCAATCTGATGCTACTGAATTAATAAGTGTATAAATTATTGATTTAAAATGTATTGAATAGTTTGGAAAGTATAATTTTTCAAACAGGCCAGATTTTCAGCACTCTCTCTCTCAAGCATAGGTTGTATAATGTCTCACACACTTTTCTTTCTTTGTTTCTCTTTCTTTCTTTCTTTCTTTCTTTCTTTCTTTCTTTCTTTCTTTCTTTCTTTCTTCCTTTCTTTCTTTTACTACTGAGATAATACCTCACTTAGTTAAATGAAGAATTATTTATTTTGGCTCATGTTTACAGACTAACTTCAGCTGATGTCAAGGCAAATTTCATGGCGAAAGAATCTGGAAGGAAGAAACTCACTCACTTCATGTTTGTGAGAAAACTGGGAAAGAAAAGAAGGTGGAAGGGAAAGGAAGCTATGCTTCTACATGGTAAGCCCCGGCACATGGCCACTTGTGACCAGACTCTGCTTCCTAATGTCAAGTCAGTTAGACTGTTCGATGATCAGGTTACCTCCTGAAAGGCCTACGCATAAGGGTTAGAGTTAGAGGACGTGGGGGAACATGCTCAATCCAAACCATAATAGTGATTCCCTGGCTTCCATTAGGCCCATGTGCATCTCTTCATGTGAAAATTATTTAGTTCATTTCTAACTATCAAAATCTGAACAATGCCAGTCCTGCTGTAAAATCAAAATCCAAAGTTTCCTCTGACACTCAAGCTAAACTTTTATTTGTGAGCCCTTGTAAAATTTAGAAACAAAATCAAACATGGTGGCTGTACAATGCCCACAATAAAAATTCTAACTCCAAAAAGAAGAAAAAGACAGAGAAAATAAATGGACCAAAGTAAGACTGAAATCTGTCAGGTCAAATGGTAAGTCTGATAGCTTGTCTGGTAACGTGTGGTAATATCTGAGCTCCGTATGATTGAGTGGCCTCACATCTGCAGCATTACAGGTCACACAGCTTTAATCGTAAGGGTGGATTTCCTCAGATACTCCTGGCATCCACAAATTTCTGGGACTACTGCTTCATATGCAGGTTCACTTTCTCAATTTGCAAGCTTCCCCCTCACAGCAATGGTACCTCCTAGACCTTCTCCTAAAACCTAGATGAAACTCTTCCTTTCTCTATAGCTCTTGTATTCTGCATGCCCATAAAGCCAGCATCTTATGAGGCTCTCATAGTCTGGGACTATTTTCAGTAATTTGCAGAGGATTACTTTGATCACCCCTGCATAGGATTCCTAGTACCTGCATATGTGAGCACTCTGTAATGAATCCCAGGAAAATGAATTCACTGGACAATCCTTCTGAAGCAGGACACATATTGTCGAATGAAAACTTTGACATTTTATACTCTTGGGAATGCCATGGGTGAGATCGGTGGATTCCTAGAGGATCTCAGTGTGTCTTTTCTGTTGTGATGATATATGATAATTGTCTTTTTTTTTTCAAATCTTTACTACAACCTTTTAATGTAAGGCACTTCTTTCAGGTGCTTCTTGTATAGACAAGTTGAAAACTTCAAATGAGATTCTCCCCCAACATTTAAATAAACCTGCGTCCTTTGCCTCCAGACTTCACTGAGGCCAGCAGCCGTCTGACCAAGGGCCCGGGGCCACGGGCTCAGCCGACGACCGTGGGCTCGGTGTCCGACCAGCAGTTTGCAGGTGGTTGTATCAAGGCGGAGGAAAAGGGGCCTGAGAAGGCACCAGTGGATGCATCTCGGGTGGCAGATGAGCTGCAGTGGCTGCACGGTGCCCGCATCTGTAAGTGGTTCAACGTGCACATAGGGTTCAGCTTTCGGTCCATGACCGCCTGCGCCGGGGTTGCGCTCGACCTCTCCCCCCGCCCCCCACCGCCCAGTGGACGTCTTTGTGCACCAGAATAAGCTGAACATAGAGGGATTCTGAGCCTGAGGAGATGAGGCTGTGAAGTTCACCTTTAAAAAGTCTGCTAAGGGCCTGGAATCCATCCGAGTCACCGGTCCTGGTGGAGTGTCCAGTATTGGGAGTGAGAGACAGCCCAAGGGGAAGAACATGCAGAGGCGCAGATCCAAAGGAGACAAGTGCTATAACTGTGGTGGTCTAGACCATCATGCCAAGGAATGCAAGCTGCCACCCCAGCCTAAGAAGTGCCGCTTCTGCCAAAGCATTAACCACAGGGAGGCCTCCTGTCCACTGAAGGCCCAGCAGGCTCCCGGGGGGGGGGGGTTAGTATCTTTTTCCCTCATAACCCAATCTTGGGATGTGGTGCTGGGAACTATTCCAAGCAATGAGCTGTGGTGACAGAGAAAAAGGATGGTTTGGAGAAAAGCCACAGACCTGCTGCTCTTAACTCACTCCTACCTCTTTTGGGGCCAATGTGATTTTATTTATTTGCTCCTTTGGATAACTGCCCCTTGGGTCCCACTGTGTGCAAATGATGTATCTTGTGCATTTAACTTTTCTTTTTTCATAATATAAATATTCTGGCTTTGGATTTTTATATTTTAATCTAAGGCCCTCATTCCTGCACTGTGTTCTCAGGTAGATGAGCAATCTCAGGGATAAGTCAGCAGCAGCTCCCGGTCTGCACAGCAGGAATACTTTTTGTTTTTATCACTATGGAGAGCAAACATCTAGAGTGCATAGCTTATAAAATGAACTACCTCATTTAAGCCAATTAGAGTTGAATCTTCTGCCATAGTCCCCTTTTGAAACCCCCTCCACCTTAAAAATGTTTGATAGGAGACTAGGTTTTAAAGGGGTTGCCCCACGCCTTGATCTTTGACTGGAATATTGAAAATTATTTGAAATAGAAATGGTGGTACAGAGAAGTTAGGAGAGGCTGGGCCAGGTAAAAGGCTCAAAAAGAAGCTGACGTTAGGTGATGCGATGATTATTGTCTAATCCTAGGGGTATGGGGCTTGCTTTACATATCTGATCCATCCTAGGCTAGATAGGTAAGCCTAGCTTGACAGTGCACAACAGGGTGTGTGTGTGTGTGTGTGTGTGTGTGTGTGTTAAGAAAAAGTGAGTTGGTAAGGCTGAGTTTTAAGATCAATACCCTTGTGCCTATTCTTTGCTGGGCATCAATGGCTATATGAAGAAGCAGGACTAAAATTTTGAACCATTCAACATTCTTGCTTTTCAGAGAGATTCTTAAGAGAGAGCCCCTGTGGTCCCAGGAGCCAGTGTCCTGCCCTGGTGTAGTAGTGATGAACAGTGTCTTGGTAGCTAAAAAAGAAAAGAGGGGTTTCGTTTATGTGCTGTGAGATCACTGCAGACCTGCCTCGCTGTGCTGAGACAGGACAACTGCAATAGAAAGCACTGAGTAGTGTTTGTCTGATCCTGGTTTCTTGGCTCCCCCAAATTCTGGCCCCCTCTTAATTATTGTATTTGTCTTGGCTTTGAAGGACTTTTGCTGAGTCTCTGAGTTGGTGATGGCAAGGTGGCCTAGTCTGTGTAAATATATGTTGGTCTTTTCTTCATGTTCTTTTGGGGTTTTATTGTTTACAAAATTCTTTTGGTATTGAGAGAAAAGTAGCCAAAGAATCTTTGACTGAAGTTTCTGCACCAAGCAAAAAGATCTGAAAAATAAGCCGGGGGAGGCTTTTTTGAAGTGGGGATCTTGAGCCATTTTTGTAGTTCCCTTTCTCTTGTTTCCTATGCGGGACTAAATCTGTCCTAAAACCTTCTTCTCCCCCTAAAGAAAATCTACACACACATACACATATCTACTTAATTCTTAAAGTATCTCTGCAACTCTTAAATGACTTAGGCAGAAATCCTGAAGGAGCAAGAATCCCCTACCCCTGTTCTCAACCTCCTGAGTCAAGACTGTTGTTATTGGATGCAATTCATGCCAAACACCTGCTGTTTGGATGGATCAAGCCTACTCAATTTGTAATCCTAGAGAAGCAAGTGGGGTCACAAGACCAGGACAGGGAGTATGAATGTCACTCAGGAACTCAGGAACTTTTACTTAGGTAGGTGTAAAAAACTTATGTCAAAGTGGCCTCAAGATTGTGTAACAGGAGACAGACGAGTGTAACTCCATGTTTACTTCTAGAAACGAAAGCTTTGTGTGAAAACTTAAAATTTTGGAGAGGGATGGAGGTGGAGGGTGGGACAGGATACACCTGTCTGTTCTTTCTCTGAACCTTCACATTTTTCCTGAACTGCCAGGATCTAGGCCCCTTGGGCTTTGGTGACCCCTTCACTGGGGTGTCTGTTTGATGGTTGATTTTGCTGCACCGCACTATACTTTCTTTCCTATTTTCTAATCATTTTGTAACATGCGTGGTGTCTTTTCCTTTCCTTCTCCTTTCCTTGGGAAAATACAATGAATAAAAGCCTTATTGTTAAAAATCAATCAATCAATCAATCAATCAATCAATCAACCTGGCTAAAAACCACTAACAATACATACCTCACTGTCTAAACATTGTTATTTCTTGAAGTTCCTCTGGCAGCTTAGTCTGTTTCTCTTGACCATAGTATCACTTGCAGACAAATTTTCAACCAGAACATAACACACATGCTCTTCAATTCCCGCTGCCAATAGAATCCTTGTTCCAAACTTCACCCTCTTGAACCTGATCCTTACCATCTGAATTTTTGCTTATAACATTCTAAAGCTTCTCTACCTGGCATCTCCAAATCGTTCCAGATGCTTCTAACTCACATGGTCAGATAGTCATGATAACAATCCCAATCTTCAGGTAACAAAATTCATCTTATTCACTCTTTCATTGTTGGGACAAAATATCCAATACCCACAAATCAGATGAAGAAAGATTTTACTGTCTCGGAATTACAGAAGTTTCAGGTGTTGCTTTGCCCTTAACAGTGGAAAACCCTGAGCATAGGAGAGCAGCTCAAGTCATAGTGAACAGGAAGCAAAGAGAAAAGGAAGACTTAGAAAAGGAAACATAATCTTATGGGTCATACTCCCCATGACATAACTTTTCCAAATAAACATCACCTTTGAATAGTATATTTAGCTGCTGAATACATTTTGAATGAGTCTATGAATAAATATAGGGTTCCCATGATTCAGTGACCTTCAAGAATCCTGTCTATGAGCACATCAGGTTTTAGAAGAGATTCTCAATGTAAGGCAGATTATCTCTGTCTGTCTGTCTATTTGTCTGATTGTCTCTCTATCTATTATTCTTTTTTTCATCTCCACTAATTAAATATTCATAAGAAGGTGTTTTTCCCCATTTGCCTACTTCTCTTCAATGATTCTTCCTCTCTTTGTTCATAAAAGCTTTGTTTCAACATTTTTCCTTCTATTTTTTTACTCCTCTTGCTTCCTTCCCTTAAAGAACATGACTGTGAAGGATTCCAACAGCTCAGGTAAAAGCACAAGTTACGCTACAGAGATAAGAGCCTATTAATTATTTCTTCATGTTCATTGACTGGGTAAAAATTACTATGTTTTGTTATCATTTTGATCAAAATATATGTCCTACTAATAGTTGAACAGCTCGGTGGAAGTACAAGAGTAACTGGGTAAGAGTTCACAGGTCAAAGAGAAGTGGCCAGATGACGTGCCTTCAGGCTCAGAGTGCCTTCTGCTCCACTGACACAAGAATATAACACAATTAAGAAAGTAATTTACCAGATGTGGAACCTCAGGATAGTGCACAGATCTAATTATCAGTACAGCCAAATGTGATGCTAGTGTCACTCAAGCAGGAAGAGTTCCAACACCAATTTATACTAAAAGGTGCATAGTGTTTGCTGACCCATTTTGGTCAAAACGTATACTGGGTTTTATAACTACTTTTTAAATGATATTTTCAGTGTCCAATAGCATTTTCAACCTATTTTAGTTATAAGTTGGTAACAACTAATATCCACTAGACCACACAAAATTTCTCTAATAAAGTAAGGTGACACGGCAAGGTTGTATAAGTCACAGTAATATCACAGAGAAAACTACTGCTGATGAGGAATATTCAGTGCCATACATTTTCATTTTGCTGTCTGTCTATATAGCAGAAAACTTAACAGACTTCTTATTTTTGGCATAATTGATCCATTTGGTAGGAAAATTGAAGACAAGAAGCTACTATTATTATAATTGAATTGATGTTAAAACATGTTTAATGATTCCGGGGTGTATTATGCCCTTGAAAGCATATTGAGAAGTATTTTCTTGTGTGACATTGTTGAGGACCTATTTTCTCTTATGTGAACATCATGGAGAGAACTTACACAGATCTCGGTGGTACAAGTTAATCCATCAAAGCAGTCTCAGTGCAGTCAAGAGAAATACGATCCTGACATCATTGTAATAGAGCGTTTCATAGTAAACTCATATAGAGCGTGGAGTAGGAAACTTCATTACATAGTCAACATTTCACAGTAATAGAGCATTTCATAGTAAACTAGTGTATTTATGTGTGCGTTACACTAATGTATGCATAAACTCATATCTATCTATGTTAAAGTAACAAAAATAGTATTTTTTTAATAAATAAGATGGCTGGGATTATGGGAGAAATATAAAATATTTCAATCAAAAAATGATTTGTTTGTTCCTTTTTCACTTGTAAAGATAAACTTTCAGAATTTCTCTTTACAAGGAGAAGGGCAAGGTGGCACGTTGTCTACACTCTAGGTTTTAAAGTGTTATAATATCAAAAAATTCTTGTTTATGGTATGATAGGGCAATGCTGTATAAGAGAAATTGTTCTTTTTAAAAACTTTGCTCTTTTGGAACTGCTTATCCCTTTAACTGCTTACGGCTTTGTAATTATCTAACTCCTGTAACCATGAAAGCATTACCAAACATATAAAATATCTGACTGTGCCATTGTGCCGAGCTTCACACACTGATGCACCTTAATCTACTCTCATAACCTTGATCTCACCCTGCTAGCTAATCACCAGTGTCTGGCTGTTCTGTTTCACCTTTGCACCTCCTGCTTTTGTGTTATGTATCAGTCCCAGACCACCAGAGACTTAGCCTGATACTTTGGGAGTGGTCCTGATCAGTGCTTGTGGGTGTAAATCAATCTACCTCACCTCCTTTGTGTCATTTCAGTGTTTCTGCTTGCTATTACAGAACAACCCTAGTTGTTGACCTTCAGGAAACTCAGTCTTAAATGTCACTGCTATAGATGCTACCATTACATTTCTACATTTTTATTAACTTTTTTCCTATCTTTCAGGTTGTAATTTTGTAATTATAGTTATTAAGATCATTAAGAATTATAAAACTTTATCCATCACATTGCTTATTTTGAAGTGGACCCAACTGACATAGAAAGGAACATAAGAGAATAATATGGTAATATTATTTCTTCATGGAGGGGTTTGATACATTGCTCTATACTTTTCTCAGAGTTAATCAGACTCTATTTAAAAGACCTGTGCCTTTTATTCAGTGTGAGTTTATGTCTATTTTTTTTTTTTTCAATTTATGTATCTGGTACCAGGATCTCACTACGCAGCTCACACTCACAGTGATCCTCCTGTTTGCAGCCTCCCTAGAGTTAGGATTACAGGAATGTGCCACCACACTCGGATTTAGTCACCAGCTCAGTGCATCCTGGGCAGGGCCAGTGTGGCATGTGGGACTGGGGATCTAACCCTGGTCCCTGTGCTTGCCAAAGCAAGTGCTTAGTCTGCTGAGCTATCTTGCTGGCCCTATGTTTAATGTTTAAAACAAAGAATTTGCTATTATTTTCTTTAATAGAAAAGATAGACATAAGTATGATAATCATATGTACATATGTAAAGCTTTAAGTTCACATATGTACTATGAAGAAGAAAAAGCAATTTTAAAACTATAATATTAGCATAAAGGAATGTAGAAAGTGATGAAATATTTGTGTCCATAATTTTCTTCCCAAACCAAGAATTGTTGATGTTTCCAGATTATATTCAGTTTATTTGTATATATTTTACACTTAATCTTAGCCAAAAGGCTGAGAAGAGACTATCTGTATAGATTTTAACATTTCTTCTATTTGAGGTGGGATGTGGATGCATAGATCACTTTAAGAGTTTGATATTATTTTGGAAATATTGGCTAAATGGTTAACAAATGTTGTAGGGTTTGTCTAATTTTTTTTTAGCATGAATGTTTAGAAAAAATAGACTTTCTCCATCTGTTGCATTGTCACAAATCAATTTTCCGTAAAATCTAACCATCCCATTTTGAATAGAATTATTTTCCATCCAATTCAATCTATGAATCTCTGTGAGAGATCAGTGAAAATGTTCTGAATTCTATCCAACAGTAGGGCTGAATAAATATGTCAGAGAAATATTTGATTGGGAGGACGACTGAACTTGTGGTACAAAAAGTCAGGAAATATCAGAAACCTTTTATTGTAGTCCCATGAACACTAAAGTGCCCTAGGAGGCTGAAAATGCTGTGAGAAACTGAGACCAAACAATATCTTTTGAGATTGAATTCTATCATACATTTTTGTCTGTCTCTTGCTCTCACTGAGCTGAAGAGGGGATCTAACAATACTTATTTCTGTTCACCAAGGTGGAAATCATGAGCTAAAAAGGCTCACACTTCAGCAGATGTTCTGGACTGCGAATATGAGCTCTCAGT
The DNA here is from genome assembly GCF_000260255.1 of Octodon degus. Lineage (NCBI taxonomy): Eukaryota > Metazoa > Chordata > Mammalia > Rodentia > Octodontidae > Octodon > Octodon degus. The sequence continues at coordinate 3,101,059 of NW_004524725.1, forward strand.
GAATCACTAGAAAATTAGTAAAGTTTACATTAAGATCATTTGAGGAAACAAACTTGTTAGGGTCTAAAACAATGGACATTAAAATTAAGAGCAATACATTTGCTCAGTGTTTTAAGTTACAGAGTTATCTGGGGCACGTTGAGATGGCAATTGAGACTGGGAGCGGTCGTGCCCGACTGTAATCCCAGCACTTAGGAGGCTGTAAACAGGAGAATCACTGAGACCCTGAATACCTTTGTATTCCAAAAAAAAAAAAAAAAAAACTAGAGAAGTTTAAATTACCCTCAAATACAGAAATGATCAAATCATTTTAGTTCATCTATACTAATTGTGATTTCATAGTCTACGCATTAATAAGGCATTTTTCATTTTACAATATAGTAGTGGTCATTTTTAGAGGCTGAATAATAAAAATGTACACACCATTTCTCCTTAGACATCGAAACAAATCGATGCCTATTTTCACTATTAAAAAAGCCATTTTGAAACCTACTCCTCTCACAGCGATGCTGATGCTGCTATCAACGCTGAGGAGACCTCTTCACCGGCCCCCAACCCAGAAGGTGCAGGGCTCTCGTCGTACCCATGACTTTGTGTGGACCTTGTCCTAGCTGACTCTAGCTGATCAGATCTGCTCCTAGGAGGACAGAAACGGTGTCACTGGTGGCTCTGAGGCTGGGACACAAAGGTAGGCAAAAGCTGGGAGGACGCTCTCCACCAGATATGCAGAGGGCAGCAAGAAGCTTTTGAAAGAAGTCTGTGTTCTGCACAAAAGGGACACAAATTCTTGGAAGAATAAATTACTTACCAAATGAATCGGATTTTCTGTTCCCAGCCCAACAAACAATGAGGACTCCAGCAGCTGTTTTTCTTTCTCCTCTTTCGACTGCACCAGGAATTGAGCTTGGTCCCTTTTTGCTCCCGCGTGGTCTGGGTTCTCGGCTGCAGAGCTCTCCGGAGGAGCAGGAGGGGCCTCGGGTGCATTTCCAGCCTTCCTCTCCTTCTTGGGAAGGTAGCCCTCCTTCCCCCAAAGTTGCTTTACACCCTCGAGCTTCAAGCTATTTGTCCTACGGAGACTGACTCAGAGATTACTCCAGTTTTGTACACCTGCCCGTGGTCCCTGTGTGGCGGCCTTCTTTCCACAGCATGATCACCCGCGGCTCCCGGAGACTGCTTCCACATGCGTCATCCAACAGAAGCAAACCTTGCTCACCAGACTGTATGGCAGATATAGCCAAGTTCCCCTACCCTCTAGTCACACTTAGGTGTCAGGATTCGAAGTTAAAAATCAAAGATCATTTAATTTTCATTTACTTGCATTGGATATACTAAAAGAACTATTGTCAAAAAAAATATGTTACAGAGATATTTACAAATGCAATATGTCAGTGAAGAGAAGAATTTATTGGAGATCTTGGAAAGAAAGAATGTAATTACTGAAATTAGGACAAATCAATATGTGGGATAAAGAGTAGAATGCACAGGCCTGAATAAATGTTTATGATGTGGAAAATTAGAAGAAAAACTTTTTCCTAGCACACACAATAACATGATGAGATGAAAAGTAAATGGGAAAAAGACAAGGAAGGTGAAGTATACACAGATGATCTAAGTATTCTGGCAGGGGTTCAGATGAAAGGATTAAATGCAAAATAGTGATGCAACTATGAAGAGGTGAAATGTTGAGCATTTCTTAAAATAAATGCCAGATACAATCCTTAGCTCAAAATGTCTCTCTGAGCTCCAACCATAGTGTAACAATGTACATATTTCAGATTGAAAGTTTTTTTTTTTTTTCCTCAAGAGGTCAGAAATTGCCCAAATCTCTCATAGTGGACTTGTAAATTATCTATGGAACAATAAGACTGATTTGAGAACTGTTGTCATAAACACTTAGAGGAAGAAAAGAATGGACACCTACAAACAATTTCAGGAACAGAATTTTGATGAATTCATCCTTGTTCAGTAAGATCTTTGACTTTGCTATATTGGGGATCAAACTCAGGACTTGAGCTTGTCAGGCAGGTGCCTTAAGCCACTGAGCTATATTCCCAGCCCCTGATTCATCCTTATTCAAATTGATGTGCATGCCACGATTGATTTTAATAATGAAGGAAATATTTAGTCAAAATTTTCCAAAAGGTTATGACAAATTAGGTGCTTCTCTGAGGATAAATAGGTAAATCCAGATAGAAAAATATAGATACAAAAACAATAGCAAGCTAACCAAATCACAAGTTTATCATAATACATATATGAATATATATGTGTGTGTATTAAGTACAAGTATATATAAGAAATATAAATATTTTATATTAACATATATGAAAATATAAAATGAGGCCCTTGTCTCATAAAAATAACATATATTTTAAGAAATTTATTACCACAACTAATTTGGGAGTAAAACTCAAAGTATTGAGTAAGATATTTATTTCCTGAACTGAAAGTGTAAAGTTAGATAATTGATGGCTATTATTTTGTACTTTATTTAAGACTCACCATGAAAGTATAACAAATAGGACCTAAGCAGCTGTGTGGAAAGACATTAGAGGGAATGAGTTGGACAGTTTTGGAGTCTGAAAAGGGCCATGATTGCTGTCTGTAAACCAGAGGCTCAGAAACACCATTGTGGGAGTTCCTTTCAAGCTCAAGACTAAGGAGTGAAGAGTCAACAATGTAAATCTTCATCTTAATTTGATTATCTAAGAGCACTAATTTTTAACTTATAGAAGATCGATACCATGTGTTATGGTTTGTGTCTAGTTGTCCCCCCAAAGCCTCATGTAAGTTATGGGGCAGATGAGGCTGGAGGAGCAAGGAGTGGCTTGAGGGGCGGGGCCAAAGGGCCAGGGAGGGCCCAAGGCATGGGGACAGAGAGGCACAAACCATTAAACTGCCTAGCCTGTGCTTTCTCAGAGAGGTGGAGAGGGTCATGCTGCACAGGGCAGTGCCCCAGCCTCTCCTTCAGTTTCTTAAAATCCTCAGTAAGTGTGAGTTAAATAAACCTTTCCTTTCCTCATTTTGAGTGTCAGGTATTTGTCCCAGCAATGAGAGAAGAGTAACTAATATAGAATTTGGTACCAGGAAAGTGGGGTCTTTGCTGTGGTTTTACCTGATGATGTGGATTACAAGCTTTTGGGAATGGTTTATGGGAAGAGACTGGAAAGGTTTGCTGATATCGCCTATAAGCAAAGCACTGGAACTGCTTCAGCTGTTCTATATGGGAGATTCTGGTGAGAGCTCAGACCAGAAGACTGATAGAAAGCCTGCCTTCCCAGACCAGGCTGGGAAGGTTTCTGCTGGGAAGAAGGACTGCATTGGTTGTTGGACTCCAGATCATTTGTGTTTTGGCTTGGCAGAAATTTGTCTGAATTTTCCCCATGTCCAGCAACTTTGTCTGAGACTGAGATTAAATATGGAGGACTGATTTTTTTTTTTTTTTTTTTTTTTTTTTTTTTTTTTTCTGAACTGGGGATTGAAGTCAGGCCCTGGCACTTGCTGGGGAAGTGCTTATTCCACTGAGCCATCTCCCCAGCCTCTGATTAATCTTTCAAAGGAAATCTCAAACCAGTCAAATATTGGGGCAGTGGCAGGTTATTCTTGGGGGCTCTTAGTAAGATTTATGTTGAGAATGAAAAGCAAAGAACCCAGCAGAGTGATCTAAAATGTTGTGAGTTTGGCCAGAAAAAAAGCTCCAATAAAGCCATGGAATGCAGAGATAGAGCTGAGATCTCCGTTGCCCAGGAGGAACAGGAGAGTAGAAAGATGTCCTGAAGGTAACACAGAAGGTGGCATGTTCTGAGCCTTTGTAGCCTCAGAATCGCAAGGTTGAGGGACTGCTTTAAGGAAAAAGCTGCAAAGCCCCACATTCCACAATGGAGGAGGTGGCCACACCAGGTTCCAGAATGGAGGCACAGCCACACCAGATTACAGAATGGCCCTGGCACAGAGAATTTGTTCCTCAGAATCAGGGTCAGAGTACTCAGTGATCCAGGCAGTTAACCCCTGCAACCAAGAGAGAGGAAAGCCTGGCTACTGCTCTAGATGGCAGCAGACCTTGGAATTATCCACATGGCATTGGTTTTAAGTGCATGCAGAATGCAGGAGTTCTGAGTTAAGAAGGTCTCCACTTCAATTTCAGAAGAAGGCCTGGGAGGCCAGGCAGTGTGCCACTGAGAGGGCAGTGTGTGAAGCTGGGAGAAACCTGTTCAGTTCTAACCCCAGAAATTTGGAAAAGCCAGGAATGTGGATCATCTAAGGAAAACTTCAAAGAGGGAGCAAAGCTGGCCTAAGAGAGAAGCTATGGGAGCTACAACTTCCAGAAGGGTTATAAAGGGTCACACATGGAGCTCACGATTTGACCTAGGTGTTTCACATAGAACTATTGGACTTAATGTTTGCACTGCTGGATTTTGGGTTTGTTTTGTCCCCAGTGGCTTGTATCCTCCTGTGTATATCTTTTGGAATGGCAGTGTGTTTACTTGTGTCTTTAAATGTTGGATGTATTTAACTTTTTATTTGTACAGGCGCTCACAGTTGAATTTGCCTTGGATCTTGGAAGAGACCTGGCAATTGGACTTTTTGGCAATGTTGAAAATGTTGGGACTTTGGCTACTTTTAGAGATGGACTAAAGTGCCTTTTGGACAAAGGGAAGTGCATGAGACTTTGGGGGTCGGGGGCAGAATGTTATGGTTTGTGTCTAGTTGTCCTCCCTAAGCCTCATGTAGGTCATTAGGCAGAAGCTGCTAGAGGAGCAGCAGGTGGATTGAGGGGTGGGCCCAGAGGACCAGGGTGGGGCCGGAGGGGTGGGGTCAGAAAGGCTCTAACTGTTAAACTGATAGCACATGCTGCCCCCCAGGCAGCATTCTCGCAGAGGTATGGAGTGGATCATCCTGGACAAAGCATCGCCCCAACCTCTCCTCCAGACCCTGTTGAGCAGGGGCAGTGTCTTGAAATTTCCAGTAACTGTGAGCTAAATACACCTTTCCTTACCTCATTTTGAGTGTCAGGTATTTGTTCCCACAATGAGAGAAGAGTAACTAAGACATCATGTATGAACAAAGAAAACTATTACAACTCCAGCATCTTGTTTTATTTAGCTTATCAACAGACTGAGTAATGTTCTCCAATGTTGGTGAGTAATGTTACTTTATTTGTTGTATCAATGAAAATATCAATCTTTACAGAAACATCATTACACAGACACAAAGAAATGTTACACAAGCTATCAGAACATCTCACAGTCCAGTAAATTTATTTAATTTTTATTCTAAAGAAGAAAAACTGGGGCCGGGGAGATGGTCTCAGTGGAATAAGCGCTTCTCTGGCAAGTGCAAGGGCCTGAGTTCAATCCCCGATTCTGAAAAAAAAAAAGAAGAAGAAGAAGAAGAAGAAGAAGAAGAAGAAGAAGAAGAAGAAGAAGAAGAAGAAGAAGAAGAAGAAGAAGAACAAAAACAAGTAATAAAAACAAAGATATAAACAAAACAACATAAAGCAATACAAATGGTACAGATTTTCTAAACAAGAATAGAAAATTAACAGTGGTGTTATATTACATATAGTAAATGTCAAATTTGTTGTTCAAATTACAAAATACAGTTATGCTAGACTAATAAAAAAATTAAACATTAACCTGTCAGTATACCTTAATTTTTTCTTGTCCTTTTTACTTTTTATTGTGTAATTTATTCTAAAGAGAATATAATACTAGTTCATAAGACATTAGAACCAGTACATGTACAAAAACACACAAGATAACACGTATTGAACATTGGTTTTTATACTGCACATTGCTGTCCTCAATGCAGTTCCTCCTATTGCAGATATTAGCATATAGAGTTAGTCAAGGTAAGAAGTTTAAACATTAGCTGCTACTTTCAAACAATTGATGAAAATTAGTAGTACAATCATCTTAGCTGTCCTGTAAATATACTTGCATGATTTTCCCTCATCCTTTTTTCCTATCCTCTCTCTTTTCCCTCATCTTCATTGTTTATTACTTATGGTCAATTTCTTTTTCTGTTTCACTATATTTAATGTGCCTTTCAGATTTTATTTATTCTTTCAGGTTCTCAAACTAGAGAAACAATACAGTGTTTACCCATGTGAGTCTGAATTATGTCACTTATGTATACAGCCTCCAGTTACTTCCATTTACCTATAAAAGCCCCAGGATCACCTTTCTTTATAGCTGAGTAATACTCCACGTATAAAAATACTACCTCTTTTTTACCTGTTACTCAGATGATGGTCATTCGGATTGTTTCCAAGATTTAACTATGAAAAATTGGGCTGCTTAACATGTGCACATATATCACTGTGGTATAGTGTTTTTCATTTTTTGGGAAAAATATCCAGAAGGGAAATAGCTGAGATGAATGGGACTTTTAATCCTAGTTTTTAAAGGAGTCTCCATATTGATTTCCATAGTGGTTGTACCAGTCTACATTCCCACCAACAGTGGAAAAGAGTACCTTCTTCCCAACCTCTGCAGCATTTGTTATTACTTGATTTGTTTATGATAGCCGTTCTTTCTGAAGTGAGATGATACTTCAGTGTTTTCTTAAATTTACATTTCTTGAATCACCAGTGCTGCGGTACATATTTTCAAATATTTGTAATGTATATCTCTTCCTCTGTAAAGTTTGCATTCATCTCTGATGCCCATTTTTGGATTGGGTCTTTGAATTTTTGGGATCTGATTTTCCATTTTTTCTGCTCTTTGTGTATTCTAGATAGAAACCATTTGTTTGACTGATAGTTGGTTAAGAATTTTTTTCCCAATTTGTGGGTTGTCTTTTGACTCTGTTGGTGATTTCTTCGGATGGGCAGAAACTTCTCAATAAAATGAGACTGCAGTTGTTCATTCTTTGAGGCAATTCCTATGAAGTTTGATTTTTGTTCATGAACTCTCGACCTAGCCCTGTGGCTTCAAGATTTTCACCTACTTTCTCTTCCAGTATATTTAGTGTTTCTATTTAGTGTTAAGGTCTTTAATCCATTTTGACTTTAGTTTAATGCATGGTGATTGACCTAGATCTGGTTTTAATTTTTGGTGTGTGTAGAGCTAGTTTTTCCAGTTTCATTTTTTAAAGAGGCTATCTTTTTCCTAATAAATATCTTTGGTACCTTTCTCAAATATAAGGTGGCTGAGTATATTTGTAGTTGTGTCTGCATTATTTATTTATTGTCGTTACCTCTTTTTGATTTTATCATAGTAGCTTTATAGGTATAATTTCAAGCCAAGGAATGTAATGACTCCTGCCTTGCCTTTGTTGGCCAGGGTAACCTTTGCTATTCTAAGTCTTTTCTGGTTCCAAATGAATTTTAGAAATGTTTTCTCTAGATTTATGAGTCACATTAATAGCATTTTCATAGAGATTGCATTAAATGTGTATAACAATTTTGGTAGTATGGCCATTTTCACAATGTTGGTTCTCCCTATTCAGGAGCAATTCATTTTATGAAATCCTCTTCAATCTTTTTTTTTCAGAGTATTATAAATTTCATTGTATATATCTTTTACAACCTTCATTAAATTAATTCCTAACTATTTCATTTTCGGATTGAGGTAAAAGCCATCTATTCCAATTTTCTGTATGTCTTTTATCATGAATGAGTGCTGAACTTTGTCAAAAGATTTTTCTTCATCTATTAAGATGATCATGTGAAGGGCTGGCCTTATAGCTCAGTGGACTAAAGTGCCTACTTACACAGAGCACAGAGGCAAAGGTTTGATCCTTGCTTCCGCCCACCGTGGTGCACACTGAGCTGGCAACTGAGACTGGGCATGGTGGCGTGTGCCTATAATCCCAGCACTTGGGAGGCTGAAAACAGGAGACTCACTAGAGACCCTGTAGACCCTGTAGACCTAGTCTTCAATATGGAAAAAAAAAAAAGATGATCTTGATTTTTGACTTTGGTTCTATTGATATGGTATGTTACATTTACATATTTTTGTGTTGATGCATGCCATTTGCTAGTACTCTTTTGAGGATTTTAAAATCTATATTGTTGAGAGAAATTGACCTATAGTATACTTTTTTGGTTGAGTCTTTCTCTGGTTTTGACATCAGTGTATTCCTTGCCTCCAGAAATGAATTACGGAGTACTGCTTCTTTTTCAATTTTATTGAGGAATTGTAGACTATTGGAATTAACTCTCCTCTAAATTTCTTGTAAAGGGCTGGCCAAATAGCTCAGTGGATTAAACTGCCTGCAAGAAGGTGCAGGGGCCAGGGGTTCAATCCCCAAGCCTGCTGTGCTGGCCCTGCCCTCAGGGCACTATGAGATGGCAATTGAGACTGGGTGTGGTGGTGCCCCTCTTGGGAGGCTAAGAGGCTGTAAACAGGATTCACCCGTAAACAGGTGGTTCACTATGAGTCCAATTTAGCAGTGAGACCCTGACCACCCTGTAGACCCTTCCTAAAATACAAAAAAAAAAAAAAAAAAAAAATCTTGTAAAATTCAGCTGTGAATACATCAGGGTCAGTGATATTTTTTAATTGGTAAATTTTTATTACATTTCAATTTCATTCTGCTATTGGGTTTTTCTGCTACTGAGTTTTTTGGAGTTTTTATGCTTTTTGTGTGTGTGTGTGTGTGTGTGTGTGTGTGAAATCAGGGATTAGAACTCAGGCCCTTGCGCTTGCCAGGGAAGCGCTTATTCCACTGAACCATCTCCCTGGCCCATTTTTATAACTTTCTGATTCAGTTTTGGTAATTTATACTTATCTAGTAATCTGTCCATTTCTTTTATGTATTCAATTCTATGAGAGTAAAGATTTTCAAAGTAGCTATTGATGATCTTCTGAGTTTTCATGGGTTCTGTAATAATTTCACACTTTTCATTCCTTATTGTTTGAATTTGAGGATTTTTTTCCCTCTTTTTGATGGGGTTGGCTAGGGGATTATCAATTTTATTTACTTTTTCAAATAACCAGCTCTTTGATTTATTGATTCTTTGTGTTTTTCTGTCTCAATTGCATTAATTTCTGCTCTAAACTTTATAATTTCCTCCCATCTTTGGGCTTTGGGCTTTGTTTGCTTTTCTTTTTTCTAGAAGCTTGAGGTACAATATTAGGGTATTTATTTGTTCTCATTCCGTTTTCCAAATGTGTGAGTTCAACACTATAAATTTCCTTTTGAGAACTGATTTTATTGAATACCCGAAGTGTTGGTAAATTTTATTTTAATTTTTATTAGGTTATAGATATTGTTCAGTTTCATCTGTAACCCATTGGTTGTTGAGAATACTGTTGTTTAAATTCCGTGTGTTCATTTTTTTTCATTAATTTCTAGTTTCATTGCACTGTGGTCAGATTATATGCATGGGATATTCTTGTTTTTCTTGCATTTACTTGAGGATGATATATGGGCTAGTATATGATCTATTTTAGAGGTTATACCATGAGAAGCTGAATAGAATGTGTATTGAGATTTCGTTGGGTGGAACACTCTATAAATGCCCACTAAATCCATTTGTTCAAAGGTTTAGTTCAGTTCTCCTACCCCATTGCTGTGTGTGTGTGTGTGTGTGTGTGTGTGTGTGTGTGTGTGTGTGATTTGGACTTTGTTTGAGATAATGGGATGTTAAAGTCCTGTTATGACTGTGCCATTGGTTATCAGAATTTTCATGTCTTTTAAAGTTTGTCTTATATAGTTGGGTGCTCTTATGCTTGGTGAATGCATATTTATGATTGTTAACTCTTCGTCTTGAAATTTTCCCTTAACAAATATGTAATGACCTTCTTTATCTCATGTGATCATTCTTGATTTAAAGTTCACATTATCTGCGAACAGAGAAGCTACCCCTGCTTTTTTCTTTTTCTGTATCTTAGGGAAAGGTCTACAGGGTGTTTAGGGTCTTACTACTAGATCAGACTCATAGTGATTCTCCTGTTTACAGACTCTCAAGTGCTGGGATTACAGGCATGCACCACCATGCTCAGTATCAATCACCATCTCAGTGTGTCCCAAGGGGCAGGGATGGCACAGCAGACCTGGGGATCAAAACCCTGGCCCCTGAGCCTGCCCCTGCTTTTTTCTGTGATCCTAGAGCATGTAGGACTGTTTTCTATCCTGTGATTTTCAGTTCATGAATTTCCTTTTTTATTAGGTATGTCTGTTGTATACAGCATGTTGTTGGATTATTTTTATTTGCTCTACCAGTCTATTTCTTTTAATTTGCGAATTTAGGCAATTTACATTGATGGTTATAACTTATATGTACTGTATTATCTTTGTCATGTCATTTTCCTGCTACTGATTCCCTATGTTTCCTGTGTTTAATTGGTTGCCCTTTGCATGGTTTCTTTCTATTGTTCTTCTTGGAGTTGTAGTCATTTTCACCCCTTTCTGCAATACCTTTAGAACTCTTTGTAGGGTTGGTTTTTGGTCATGAATTTCTTTAGTTGTTCTTTGTCATGGAAGTATTTTACTTCTTTGTTAATTTTGAAAGGCAGTTTTGAGGGGCACGTCAATCTGGGTTGTAAGATTTTTCTCTTTTATGACTTGAAATATTTCATTCCATGTTCTTCTTTATTTTATAATTTGTGTTGAGAAACCTGCCATGATTCTGATAGGCTTCCCTTTAAATGTAATCTGTTTCTTTTCTCCAAATGCTTTTAAAGAGTTCTTGTTTTGAATTTCTTGTATCTTGATTATTATATTTCTGGGTGTGGTTTAATTTTGTTTGATACTATTCAGAGTTCTATATGCCTCAGTTAACTGAGTGCCAGTTTATTTCCCCATATTGGGAAGTTTCTTGTTGTTATTTCTGCAAATATTCTTTTAATGTCATTTACATTGTCTCCTTTTTCATTGATACCTATTAATCTTATGTTATTCATCTTTGTGTCATTGGGTAGCTATTGAATTATCATTCCCTGGTTCCTTGCTGTTTTTAAGAGCTTTTTCCTTTCCTGGTTGCTAGCTGCAGTGATGTCTGAAAATTTATCTTCAGTTTCATTCAAATGGTTTTGCCAACTTCTAATAGAGTTTTTAGTATTCTGCGTATCTCTTTGTATCATTTCATGCATTCTATTTATTTCCTGTATTGCTCATTCAAGGTATCCATCATTTCACATGTTCCTGCATTTTTCTAACTAGTGCCTCCTTCAAATATGCTCAGTAATTCTTTCATTATAGCTATCATTTCTTTTTTTATTATCTGGGATATTATTTCTCATTTAATTTCCTCTGCATCCCTCTGACGTTGTCTCCTTTCTTCAGTTGCAATCATTTCAGAGATTTCTGGTGTGTAACTTTTAATTTCTTCTATGCTGATGTCTCCTGAATTTGTTCTGGGTGTGCTGGGCGCCTGAGATTGCGTTTTGCTCTTTGTCTTGTCATTTTATATTACAGAAACAACTTTTTATTTTGATTTCTGTGATACTTTTTAAAAAAGTTTTTATAGTAGTCAGTCATATCACCACAGTCAGAGCCTCTCTAGAAAGAACTTTTCTTTAGGTATTTGTTTTGTATGTCAGAGATTCCTGGCTTGTGTTTGTCCCAAGATCTTGCCTTCTGTTTTGATTGAGAGTAGGACATTGGTATCTGTTTTGACACTGTCCTCCATCTTTCAGCATAGGGCTTTGGTGAGGCTATTACTCCAGCACTTCTCAATATCACTGTCCAATGGAGAACGTGTGAGTAAGAAGATATGCTATCCTAGTTATAGTAGTAGAGTGAGTAATGCTAATATCATCAAGTGAAATTTAGAAATTGAAAACTTTGGAGCTAATGGTTTTGTACCTTAGATCATAGGAGCAAACACTGTAACTATACAACAGACCAGATCATAAATTTGGAATTTGTGTGTATACTAACTCCCCTGATTTCTATCTGGGCACCCCTGCCATGTACCTGGAATCCTAGCAGCAGGCCAGTTCACAAGCGTTCCCTCCTGAAACCTCAGTGTCTCTTGTCTGGATTCCTCTCGGCCAGCCATTCCCCTGGTTCTGTTCACTCGTCTGCACTGTGAGTCTGGGTTCCTGGCAGCCTTTCACCTCTCTAGTCAATTTAATACATTAAGTTATTCATCACGTGGTGGCTTTTCTCTGTTATTTCACAGCAGATTTATAGTATACTTTGCTTTACATCATAGTCAACATTTCAAATGCATCCTATGACTTAAAATGCTAGTTGTACTTTACATAGTTAACTACTCACTTTCCATTAGTTTTCAGAAAGGAAGACACAGGGTTGAGATCATTAAGCACTAGTTAATATTTTTGATAAGTTGAAAGCACGTTTCTTTTACTTAAATCTCTCTTACAAGACATTACATGACTCAGCAGTGTAAAACTGTACAGTGACATGGGTGGCAATTTACCATTATAGAAATTCTATAAAAAAAGAAAAGAAATGTTAGAATAAAACCAATTGTTTTATCTCCTGCAATATAAATTTAAAGAAAGATAAGAAAAATATGGAGTAAAAGAAATTTAACCCAATGCCAATTTTGAAGGGTGGTTGAAGATGAGGAAAATGCAAAAGAATAAAACATGGTTGATTAAGAAAACTGACTCTGCACGTGTAATCTTTACTGTCATTTGCTTTTCCTAACATTCACCAATGTGTTTCCTACTATTTATATTTTCACATGAATCTACAGACTATATGCTTTTTATTTACCCATCAATAATAAGCATGAGATCAGTATGAATGCTATATTTTCCTTGTCATCATTTTGTTAACATAGTAAAAATTGAATAAAAGTTTATTTAAGCTCTCTGGCTGTGTAATAACTCAAACCTAGCATATCACAGGCCTCTTTTCTACAGTTGGCAGAATCAGTTGCATTGTTGTCATCTTTATGGAGCTTATTTTTCCTCTTGAAAATAAAAAGAAAACCTATTTTTCCCTTGTGTAAGAAACTGAAAGAGTAAATAAGATCCAAAGGAACAGGGTACAGTAGATATTTTGAAAGGGAAAGAAACTGCTCTACAGGAAAGAACAAGTGGGATAATAGAGGAGAAAAGAAGGAATATATATATAGATATATATCTATATATCTATATATATCACTAATTTCTATTACTTTACTGAAAGGAACAGTTAATGTTTATATTGCCTGATCAATTTTACATGCCTATATCTGGCAATCTGAGCAACTACTTTGAAGATAATAATATACAACATAATAATGATGAATTCCTATCTTCTTGTTTTGAAATTCTGTATCATTTACATTCTTCTTTTTAAAATAAAAAATGAAAAGAAAAATCAACAAAACCCAGAAGCATTGTCTCCACCTCTTTCTGCCTCTCCTCCCTTTCATGCCCTCAGAATGATCTGCACACCACCACAGCGCCCCTCTCCTCAAGGAGCGCTGGGAAGCAACCTGTTTGTACCCACAAATGCAAAGCACATGGGGTAAGAAGGAGAAGTGGAAACATAATTAAAGGCTTCTGGGACAGATAATCAGCAGAATTTCAGCAAATAAGTTAACGTTTGGGTAATAGTGGAGGTATGAATAAAACAAATTCTTTATATTTTACTTTTATTGACAAATATTTCTACTTGTTTACAACTTAGTATGTATTACCTTGACATCATTGCTGTCTCTTATTACCTAACAGTTAACCATAATAGTCAGCTTGTCCCAAATTTACAACTTTTGTAATTTCTTTTAAGAAAGTGAATTCCTGACTTCCTAGTCAGGCAAGGTGCTGTGCGCCTCTAGTCTCAAAAGTCTTGGAAGCAGCAAGAGGAGGAAGCGTGTAGATAGTTTGAGTTTTACAATCAGATCAGCCATAATGTAATGAGAACCAATTTCAAAGAAGTTCTCTTTTCTCCTGTAGATATGTGCTGCATTACTGTTAATTAAATTTAACTCGGCTGTGCCAGAGAACATCAGAACCTATTCCCTCATTTACGAGAACATTTGTGCTCATCAGTCAACCCCATATCCCCTGTGCCGTTCTCTGTGTGGTCTCTGGTAATCATGATTCAGCTCCCCACTTTATGAGTTCATTTACTTTAAACTTGAAATATGAGTTATGTGCATTGTTCTATGCCTTAGTTATTTCACTTAACATAATGTGCTCCAAACTCATCCATGTTGTCGAATATGATGAAATCTTATGATTTTTATGGCTGGAAAATATTTTAGTGTGTATATATACCACGCTGTGTTTATCCATTCTTTTCTTGAGGGACATTTAGGTTTGTCCCATAACCTGGTTATTGTGAAAAGTACTGCAATGAACATGGGAGTGAAGTTGGACCCATGACATGCTGATTTCGTATCTTGGCTGTTTATACCCTATGGTTGAAGAGCTAGATCATACAATACTTGTATTATTCATAATTGGAGCAACATTTATAGGTTTTTAAAAGTAACTGGCAATTTGCACTTTTACCAATCAGATATGAAAATTGTCCCTATCTCCACATTCCTACCAGGAGTGACCTTTTGGTTTTTGTGATCATAGGCATTCTAACTTGAGTGAGAGTTTATATAAGGTTCTGTACAACACATTCAGAGAGAAAAGCAATGGGATGAAATATTTGCAAGCTATACATCTAACATCAGAACACATTTGAACTAAATTAAAAATATTAAAATGTGCTAAAATTTGAGGGACTATTTCTGAAAAGATGACAGTTAATTTATTTTTAGATTGCTTATATAAGAGAAAGTTCACATCATTTAGATTTCTTAGACTGGTTTATTTTACTTACTATGATAATCTCCAAAATAGTTATAGTCAGAAAGGTAGATAGATGATGATAAATAGGTGATAGGTAGGTAGGTAGGTAGGTAGGTAGGTAGATAGATAGATAGATAGATAGATAGATAGATAGATAGATGACAGGAAAAAAAATAAGAAGGTGCTTACCAAGAGGTAAACATTTAGGGCAGGAAAGCCAGTCAGAGAGAGAGAAGGAAAGAACAGGAGGAGGTTTAATGGAGATGAAAAATCAATATATTGCATTCATCTAAAAAGGTATCAGGGGCTGGGGAGATGACTCAGTGGAATAAGTGCTTCCCTGGCAAGTGCAAGGGCCTGAGTTTAATCCCTGGTTCTGCCAAAAAAAAAATAAAAATAAATAAATAAATAAAAGTAAAAAATAAAAAGACACACAAGCTTAACTATCATTTGGTTTTTCTTATAGCAGACATGAAAAATATAAAGAGTAAAATAAAATATAATAATAGGAAACTGAAATATTGATCTTTTTAAAATAAAATAATATGACCAAGAAATGGAATGAGGGGGAGAAAAGGGAGAAGGGAACATAAGAACAATCAGGATGGAAATGTGCACATAGTGGGTCCCCACAGTGAACTAGTATGCATTGCCACCACAGAATAATGAAAATAAAAACTAAGAAAAGTAATTACGATAGTTTGTGTGAAGGTGCACAAGATGTTTGCATATTTACTTGTTGAGAAAAATAGAACCAATGAGTATACTTGATATCCAGACATCAATTTCTATATACCATTCTGCAATAAAAGTAATAATTTCTTTGAAAAAATCTAATTCCAGCATAAGAATGGAGATGAATGGGGAATATCTTTTGTGCTGGAAAATAAAAAAATGGTGCAAAACAATCAAGATATGCCAAAACATAGAGGATTTCCATTGAAGATGGATAAATCTGGCTGACTACAGTAACCATAAGCACCAAAATAAACACAACAGTAGATTAAATTTCACTGAAGAAGATAAGAATTCATAATTCCATATTGAAACAGAAATAAATGCATGTCTTTAGCTAAAGTTGCCTGAAAGAGTCGTTGATGAAGAGGTTTCAACAGCAGAAATTTGCTTTTCTTCACCATGTTGTAGCTTAGAAATTTAAAACCATTGGTTTGATTTCTCTTGAAAACATTTTGGTTCGCTTGTTAGAGGTCAGCATTTTCCTGCAATTCACAGTGTTCCTGCTAGTCAAAGTCTGTCTGCTAATCTCTCTTTTTTATTGTTTTTATATCTTTTTTATGTATTTGGTATGGGGGTCTCACTACACTACACAGCTTGGACTCAGGATTTTTTTTTTTCTTTCTGTATTTAGGACATGGTCTACAGGGTCTCACTGCATAGATCGGACTCATAGTCATCCTCCTGTTTTCAGCCTCCCAAGCGCTGCGATTACAGGCACAAGCCATCAAGCCCCTAGCTCCCATCGCACGCCGGGGGTAGGGCGCTTGGGATAGAACGTGGTCCCTCTGTCTGCCTAAACAGGCCCTTTAGTCCGCTGAGCTATCAGGCCGGCCCTTGATTCACAGTGATCCTCATGTTTTTAGGTTCTCCAGTGCCGAAACTACAAGCCTGCGTCACCACGCCCTGATGAGTCACTGGCTCAGCGCACCCTGGGGGGTGCTAATCTCTTCTTATAATAATAACAATCATTTGGAAAATGGCTCATCCAAATGGCTTAATTTTATTTTATTTCTTTTGAAAAATTCTACTTTCAGATTAAGTAACAGTATGAGGAAATGGGAGTTAGGACAGATACATGCTATAATGTCATATATATTTATGTATATGACATATTGGGCCACACTATTCAGACTATAGCAAATAAGAAAAAGGTTCTTAAATGTATCAGAATCCTCATTAAATACTTTGAAGATATCAGAGCAAGACCTCCACTGGACATCTGTCAGAGTGAATGATATGGATGGTAACTGGCAACTGAGGCTGAAGACGCTTGGCCAGGACTCCGATTCAAGGAGACATTACATGAAGCCAGAATCTTGATAAAAAGGTAGACTTGTACTACTTACCATAATGAAGGAGAGAATTAAATGAAAATATGAAGTATTAGCTGCATATTGAAATAGAATGAGAGAAGGGAACAAATGCCAACCTTGCTTCTGTGTGGACTCTCAAATCAGGAGAAAAACTGAAGCTGTTAAGACCACAAACGTAGCCAGGCGAGTGGCACAAGCCCATAGACACATCCCTTGGAAGGCTGAAGTAGGAGGATTTCCCTGAACTTAAAGCCAGACTGACTATATAGTGAGACCCCGGCTCTGAAAAAGAGACAAGATAACAAAGATGAATTCAGGGTGTCTGTGGATTTGGCCATACTGCACGATCAGTAATGATTTCATCCTTGGGACGATTATATGTAGGGTGTGTATAGGAGAATCCCTTTCTTTTGAGAAGAACAATCAAGCATTAGCAGCCCACTCTCAAATACTTCCAAAAAAGACCAACCCTAGGTTATGACAATGATGGTGATGGTACTAACAGGGTGTGTGAATTGCATTGCATATGAAATATCAGAAAATCTTAAAAGTTAGGGAACATCAGTAATTAAAAGTATAGAAGTATTTTTTATTGCATTTGTAGTTGTTCTGTATAACATTTACTTTCTTAGTTTTTAACCACCAATTTATCAGTTAATCAGAAGGAATAACAAGTTGATTTTAAAATGCACCATCAGTCTTAAGTGTTATTTTTATGGAATAATGTTCACTCTTGGAAATGGAGAAGGAATTTTTGGTTCCAGCTTCTAATTATGCTGTATGTATCTCCTTGATATGTATGTAACAAGGGTTTACATTGGTGTAGTAAACTAAGTAATATTTAGATTATTTTGCTCATGAAATACTTTGAAAAAACTAGATTGATTAAATTATTCTCATTCCTTGGAAGAAATTGATTAATATTATTATTATAATCTCTGAAAAGAATTATGATTTCCTTTTCCTTTTTATGAGTTCCAAAAGATAGGCTTTGACAGATGAAATAGTAAATACAAATTCTACCTAATATTCAAATCAAGATTTCAAGCTAATTTGATATTCAAAAAATGAGGTTAGGACCATGGAGATAGTTCAGTGATTTAAGTGCCTGGCTAGGCAAGTGCAAAGACATGGGATGGATCCCTCGACTGACTTCCATGATGGCCCTAAACCAGAGGCACCGAATAGGCCACACAGACCGGACATGGTGGTGCACGTCTGTAATCCCAGCTCTGGGAAGGATGAAAAAGGGGAGTCACCATGAGCTGAGCTGAATAGTGCAACCCTGTACCAAATACATAGTGTTTTTTTAAAAAAAGAGGTTAATGTTATTTATGGAATTAAAATGGTGATTATTCAAATTGTAATTTCAGAATTGGTTTATAACAATATTATAGAGATATGCTTATAAATCACAGAAAAGATATTCAAATTCTATAAAAATGAAGCCAAAAACATGTGTTATTTATTTTATTTTCACTGAATAAACATTGTTTCACTTTCTTATATACTATTAGAGGTGGATAATCAATATACTGATTGAGAAAAATTTTGAATAGATGTATGTGCTTATAGATATTTTCTCATAAAATTGTAATTTTAATACTTGTGACATCATCACCTGGGCAAAAAACAAACAAACAAAAAAACCCAAAAATACACGATCTGCTTAGCTTTTACAATGAGGCAGGCTTTTTAAATACATTACCTCACTGAATTGTCACAATGATAGAATAAGATATTCATTTCTGTTTTTCCAATTTTAAAAGGGAGGAAATCGAGTATCAGAAAGATCATACAAAAATCACCTAATGAAGTGGTTGAAGTAACAGTCATTCTTAGCACATCTCAACATACTTTAATCATTTTTGATATGGTTTGGAAATATAATATTCTGCCAAAAAATGATATATTTAGAGGAGGGTCTTTTCAAAGATGACTGGGTCATGAAGGTTCAAATTCACCTGTGAATTAATTAATGGATTTTCAATTTGTTGAGTTTATTGGTTGGTAACAGATACTTTGGCAGTACAGTCTAACTGAAGTGCTAACCTTAGGGCCTATGGCTTCTCTCTAGTTCTCTCTCTCTCTCTCTCTCTCTCTCTCTCTCTCTTCCCCCCCCCCCGTGTGTGTGTGTGTGCACGTGTGTGTGCCTCTCTCTCTCCGGTTCTTATGAAATGAGTAGTTTCTTCCGCGACATCATCTGCTACAATGCTCTGAATTACCTATCAGAGAACCAGAAACTATGGAACCAATTGAGAACATCAATAAAAACCTGAAAAAACCTCTTTTTTCTTTAATTATCATTCTCAAGTATTTTCTCAAAATGATGGAAAGTTAACATAATTTTAAATCATTTTCTTGAGCCAAGTTTTACGAACCTTCATTCTTTTAATGAATAACCACTTTATTGGTTAATTTTATTAATTTGATTAAAAATTTGTACTTCAGTATCTAAGTATAAAATTAGAGAAATTGGTTTATGTTAGAATTGGATTTACGTTAGAGGTGGCATATATCATGTTTATAAAAATCATATGCACATGACAGTTTTCTAATTTTGTTGGTCTATTTTCATGTCCATTCCTTAGTATCTTATTTTTCAGTAGCATGTCTTAGTAATACACATTAATGGAGGTTAGTTTCACACATATGCTCTTCTTCCCACTCTCTTCCAAATTACCAACCTTTTTAATAATTATTTTTCACATATGTCAATTTTAAAATTAATTTTATTGAGAAATAAATAGCAATGAGACAGTTTCAAAACTGATTAGTAGGATAGTTTCAATAATTAATGCATTGCATATTGTTGTCTTCATACTATTATGGACTACTGGATTATGTTGGATTATTTTGCTGAATTCATGTACCTACAATATTTAAGTGGCAATAGAATACCCATCTGTGACAAAACTAAACAAAAAATGGGGATACAAATGAAGGACCATTTGTATCTGTATATACAAAACAGTTAGGATAGATATACAGCTACTTTCTCGTAACTCAGAAGAAAGATTTGTATTAATAGTGTTTGGACAGAATATCATGTCTGCTTCTTGTACTATGAATAACCATTATGTCAAAAAAAATTTTTTTTTGGAACCAGAGATTGAACTCTGGCCCTTGTGCTTGACAAAGAAGTGCTTATTCTAATGAGCTATCTCCCAACCCCCCATTATGTCAATTTAATTTTAACTTTCACACTTGAACAATAGCACATGCTGCTGATCTGTTGGTTCCTAGATTATCTCACATTTGGGTGTGTACCTTGGCACAGTTATGCTATTTTGTCCATGTGACTGGCTTCACACATGCTGAGGGGACAAGTGATTTACACTGCTGGACAAGTCTGGAAAAGTCTGAAAGTCATGGCTTTGGGTACTGACCCGATCTCTGCCCTCACTGGTCCTGCATTCTGCTTCTGGCTGTCTCTATGAAGTGAGCATTTTGTTTCACCATGCTCTGCCTCATGATATTCCTGTCTTGGAACCAACTGAGTATGGTCTGAAATCTCTGTAATATAATTCAATTAAACTTTCCCCTTCAAGTTGTAAATGTTTGCTGTTATCTCCGTGTAACAGGAAAATTGATCAAGAGAGACAGTAGTAGAGAAGGGAGTTGTTGTAAGTACCATTGACTTAGCAGACTTTGGAACTAATTTCTGGAAAAGTTTGGGAAATTTTGGGAAAGCAGGCTAAAGAAGCCCTGTAATTGTGTAAGCATAGTTCCCTATATGGTTCTCAAAAGAACTTGGAAGACGAGAATGCTGACAGGATTGTGAATGGTAAGGGAAAGTGCCAGGAGGTCTCCTTTGTGAATAAGAACTCTTTCTCATGAATCAGTGTAGGTCATTCATGTTACAGTCTAGCAAAGCAAAGAAAAAAAAAAAAAAGAAAAGAAAAGTAAAGCCAAATAGCTCAAAACATTCTACATTTTGCTCATGTCCAATAGCTTTGTTAAAGATTGAATAAATGCAGCAAACTTATTGATCCAGTGCAGGGAAGTTCTGGTCTGATATGGATAATGTTGGTTGCTTTTAGTCAGATTTATAGTGAGAATAGGGCCCAAGGAGCAGAGAAAAAATTAGAAAAAAACTTGAATTGTAGCCTAAAGGAACTTTTGTGAAACTTGGGACCAAAGGAGTTGAAGAAATTTCCACCATGAAAAACCAACAAAAACAAGTCCTTTAAACAAGGACAATCAGAAAATACATTGAGGGACTCGGAGGGGTGACCAAAATTCACACATAGAGGCTCAGTAATTTAAAACTGTGAACTTTTCCGTATAGAACACATGGTATCCAGCTTGGAAAGGCCGTCTAGGCATCGTTTCCCTGGAATCTGTGCTGTCTGTGCTCAGCTGCCCTCTTACGCAGACTCTGACACCACCACGGCGCACGGGGCTTCCCCGGCAGCAGACCGCTGTGCCTGTGATGCAAGCTTTCCAAGTGCGCAAAATGCCCTAGTTATGAGGTCCTAAGGCCTTGCCTTCAGATTTCAAAAGAAGGCTGGTACGTAGGGCAATGTACCCCTGAAAGTTTAGGTGCTTAAAGATAAAGGCTCAGTAGAGATCCCAGGATGTCAAGGAGTCAAGAATATGGCATCTCTAGTCCAGCCAGAAAGTGGACCCAGGAGTTCCTATTGGCTCAAAATAGTAAAGCCTCAGCCAGGGAGGCAAACAAGCCCTCAGGACCTCACATCTTAGCGTCGTTTGTACTAGATATCAAATACAGTGACATTACTTAATGTTTGCTCTATTGTGTTTTGGTGTTGTATTATCCTCTTGATAGGTTTTAGAATGGGAATGTTTACTTAGTGGCATTGTTGAAGGGGAATGTGTAGTATTTTTGTGTGTGAATGTCACAGAGATTTATAGCTAGAAGTTTACCTTGAGTCACTAAGGTGGTTTTATCTTTAACTCTGGAGAAATGATGAAACTTTTGGGACAAGGGAAGGGATGAATGCTTTCTTTTCAGTTGCACACAACAAGAGTTATTTCATATTAGATGGCATTATTATTATTGTCTGTTTTGAAAAAATGTATGGAATATGACTCAGCTATAATAAGAAATGTTTTAGAGTGTCACATTGACAAAATGTGGCATATGACTTTTGAGCACTGTAGTCAAGTTGCTTAGCTAGAGAGACATCCAGAGGGCTAGCAAAGCACTCTCTCATATGTGTCTTCATGGGTCATGAAGATATTATGTTAGCTAGTCTATCTAGTCTTTTAATGGTTTATATCTCAGTGTCTGCCAAAGCCTTGTATCTTCATAGGTGGGGCACTGGGGAGCTGATTGTATCACGGGAGCATGATAATCATTAGTGTTTGAGTTTATAGCTGACTTGATCCTAAGAAGTAGGATCTGGTCAGAGAAGGTGCTTTGCTGGGCATGTGGGCTGGTAGCGTTGATCTCTTTCCTGCTGCCCCACCATGATTTGCTTCTTTGTCAAGCTGCCTTACCTTGAGACTGCCTTACTATTGGCTGATACCTCCTCAAACTTTAAGCCAAAATAAAGTTTCATTTTTTAAATTGTGCATTTTGAGTAGCAGGTCCTGGTGATAAGAAAACTTTTAAGATGTGTCTTTAGCTGCTTCTTTTTTGGCATTGTTGTCCTACTCTGCCTAACAGGTACTGCCATGAATGGAGCAACTTTGTTACATTGTGGCCTCCTAACATGACGTATCTTCCTTGGAGTCAGGTGTGCATGAACTGAATCCTCTGAACCTGCAAACTAATTAATATTCTTCAAGTTGTGAGTTCCAGGTATTATGTTCTAGTTGATCAATACATTCTCAAGAGGCATGAAATTATGGTGTCTTAGAGATACCTGCATGCTACTCTTACTGTAACACAATCCATGACAACGCAGGTGGAAAATCATACTGGATATTCTTTATTGGATGACTAGGTAAAGAAAATGTGACATATTCATAATGGAACATTATCCACCTATAATGAAAAATGGGAATTTATCATAAGCAGTGCAATGGATTGAGCCATAGAGATCTTATTTGTAGCCTATGCAATTTTAAAAAATCATCAATAATTTCACTTTTGGAAATGGCAATTTTATTAATGTTAACCATGTTTTAAAAATCAAACATTAGGGGCCGGGGAGATGGCTCAGTGGAATAAGCACTTCCCTGGCAAGCGCAAGGGCTTGAGTTCAATCCCTGGTTCTGGAAAAAAAAAAAAAAGAAAAGAAAAAAAATTCAAAATTAAAGAGTGTAAATCATTTATTTTGTGTCATTAATGTTCAGTTTGAGAATGAATAGGGAATCAAAATATGTATTTTAGCTTATGCAAATTATCCTAAAATATAACATTCATGTATTTCCCAAGACAATTAATTGACTCTTCCCCAAGCCAGAACTGATTAATTCATATTTACCTAAGAATAAATTATTTTAATAATTTTGAATGTTGCATGCAGGAAGGAATACAAATCAAGAGGATATAAATCATGAATGAGAATGAAAGTGTCTTCTGTATTCTCTCCAAAGGCAATGATTCTCCTCAAAGGAAGTGATCGCATATAAACTTGCAATAGCTCACGCTGTGTCTGTTTCAGAAACATACAAATTTATTTATTTTTTATTAATTTTATTGAGAAACAAATAACAATGAGACAGTTTCAAAACTGATTAGTAGGACATTTTCAATAATTAATGCATTGCATATTGTTGTCTTCGTAGAGGTTATTCATAGTACAAGATGCAGACATGATATTCTGTCCAATCACTATTAGTACAAGTTTTTCTTCTCATTTAATTAAGAGAAAGTAGCTGTATATCTATCCTAACTATATTGTATATACAGATACAAAATGGTCCTTCAATTATATCCCCTTTTTTATTTAGTTTTATTAGAGATGGGTATTCCATTGCCATTTAAATATTGTAGGTGTGTGAATTCAGCAAAATAATCCAATATAGTCCAGTAGTCCATAATAGTAGTGGGTTTTCCATAGGACTGACAATGTCAGAAGTTGTTGACTTGAGTCTTTTACAGCTCAGCATATTAATATACATTTATTTTTTATACCTCATGTCTATACTTTTCTGCTGGATGGTTAAGACCAAGGTAAAGCAAGACCTATGTAACAAGAAATGTAACTTTTGTATCTGACAAGGTCAGTTAAATCCCCTCAGGATTTACCCTGAAATGCTGTACTGTAGGAAAACATACAAATTTAAAGATAGATTTTATGTTTTATGAATCTAGTTTATTTCCCTAAGAATAATGTGTGTTCAATATATAATAAAGAACGAATCATGTGATTTACTATATTAACAACACAAAGAACAGCTGAAGAATCATTTCAATAGATTAGGGGAGAGACTTTGACAAAATTCAAAGGTATTTTGATTAAGATTTTGGCACCTTAGACTAAAATGAAAGAATCATTAGTTAAGCATACAAACGTCCAAAGTTTCAATAAATTTTCATTTTCAAAAATAATATTGAGTTTTATGTTGTTAAATAGTAAGTTGCTAAGTTACACTAGTGCCATCCTTTTAAATCCTATTTTTAAGGTGCTAAAATTTGCCTGGTCTAATTATTATTATATCAAGTTGTGCTTAAGATACCATTTATAGTTTCTTAAGATTCTTTAAAGATATCTTAAGGCAACTTAGGAAACCACAACTACCCTGTAGCTGATGGATTTATTAAATGGAAAAGTATTACATTTATGAAGGATAGGAAATGTGAAATCACAGTACTGAAGGCTGTGCACAGTCTGAACACTTTGTTTTCACTGTAAACATTCCAGGGAGGATTTCTTTCTTGCCTAGTTTTGCTTTTATTGGATTCTAGAGAGATGAGTGCACCTCAGCTTGTATATGTAGCTTTCCAGTTTCGGTCTCTGCTGTCACACGGTCTTCTTCCTGTGTCTCTGAGTGTCTGCATAAAGCTCTCTAGACTGCAGCCTGGCACAGACTCATTGTAAATCAACTAACCATATTGTCTAGAATTCCATTTCCAATTACGGTCACTGTGAGTTCCAGATGGACATAGATTTGGGAAGAACAGTAATGAACCCAATAAAACCATTTCCATTTTGAATTCAGACCCATATGTTTCCATGTATTGCTATCTTTAAAAAGGAGACTGTGTTTCAAATTAAAGGTTTAAGTGAATGATTTTATTAAAGAGTATTCAATTTTAAAGTTATATTTTACTTCCATATATTTGTCTTTATGTATTCACTGGTACTATATTTATGCAATGATATATGTAGAATAGTCACTTCTAAAATTATACCAAAATTTTTGTTTTACTATACCTTTATTATTATTTTTTTTTATTTTATGCATCCATATTGGCCTTGACCCTAATTTCCTCTAGTCTATGATGCAGAAATTTTAAATGGAGTTACACATTATTAGTTTAACATTTTATAATTATTTTTGGTGTTTTGGGTGAAGCTGATAATGTAATCATAGTTAAAATTATTCTATTATTTTTTGTTTTGGCATGTTCTTTGATATATAAACATTTGGGTTTTTAACTTAAACATTGCTTTTAATTTAAATTAATAAATTTAGTGTTTTGATCCAATTATTTTAGCTATTTACTTTGTTTTTCCACTATAATTCATATAATATTTACTATGAAGTAAGTTCTATGTATAATTTTAAAAACGGTAATTCCTCAACATAACATATAAAGAGAAAATGGTTATTATTTTTTGTTTAACAAAGCAGGACACATTTTGGAAATAATATGCTAATGTTAAAACACTTAACAAGGAAGAAAGTACTTTGAAAATAAAAAAAAAATGAAATACGTTTTTGAAAGTAAAATTACATCATCATTGGATAATATAATTTGAATTTACTTTATAGTATCAAGAAAATTCATTTCTAAGTAAGTGCCAAAAAGTTCAGTACTAAGAGTTTAAAATATTGATAGGACTTTTAGGAGATTGTTTTCCATTTTTTGATATGTTACAAATTGTGGTGTACAAAATGACAGCAAGTTCATTTGCTTTTAGTGGAATGTTAAATGATTGTGGATTGTTTACTCATATTGGTGAACAAGGGGAAAAGGTTGATTAGTGAATAATTTATTTCACAAGAAACAATGAGACGTAAGCCAAACATCCTCCTTCACTGTACTAATTATAAAAGCTGTCAAGGAACATAGCACACAACAGTCATTACGGGTGTTTTGCCATTCATTAGCAAGCAAGGCATATTTGGTTTGTCAGTGTCTCATTGAATTGTACACTCACACCCCTCTCTGTTTCCAATATTTTTTCTAATTGTATTTTCTTGTTTACCTAATTAACTTAATTTAGTACTTCTGAGGGTGTACTGTCATGGTTCATTTCTATCATCACCCCTCAAATATTCATTTTTTCAGAGGGAGAGTTTCTGGAAGGTGATTCCATCCTGAGTGCTATGGTGTTACCAAGGCATCAATCTGTTCATTAAGTCGTATTTTAGTGGCATTACATGGAGATGTAATATGTAATAATTGAGAAATACCATTCTTGATAGATGGAATAGATGTGCTGTTCCCTATTTTTCTATCATTTATAAAAGTAAATTACCCAGATTTCACTTATCAATCATCATAATACTTTGGAAAAAGGGAACAGATTGGGTAGAAAGTTTAGAACTTAGTAACAAATATGGTAGTTAACAATTCAGTTTTCATTTTGCTTCGTTCATCCCAGATTTGGAGCAGAAAAGGTCAACAACCTGAAAACACCAATAAGGCTGGACAGCAACACCTCCAACATTCACTCTCTAGGCACAGAACCAGGAAAGGCCATTATACAACACAGAAACGTTTAATGCCCACTGCTTTACTCCAGTCAACATGCCAGAACACTTAAGCCCAACTTCTTCTCACTGGAGTAAAACCTGAATGGAGAGCCTTATTTCTAAACTCACCAAACTATAATGCGATGCTCCACCTCTTAGGACTCACTCTTTTCCCAGATGTATCAGTGAAGGCCAGTGATGGAGGTAGGGTTTTGATCCACGGGGAGTGTAAAAAGATCCCTTGTCTCTTCTGTCGATTATAAGGAGTTGTCCTACAAGGAGTTGGGTTTCTGCTGCATCTTGAAGTAAAGAAGAGCTGGACCACCTTAGGAGGGCGATTTCAGAGACAGAGTAGTTGACAGTAAGGAGCTATCACCATAAAATGTTAATCAGGAGAACCTTCCACAATAGTGTTCAGTGAAGGTCAATTAGGGGACAGGCCTGATGCTCACTTATTCTTCCCTGGGAGGAAGGTATTAGATTAGGCCCAATTCTTACCTCTGTCAAAAGTAATGAGCATTTCTAGGGATTCAACAAGGTCCATTTGTAGTCTGAATCTGTGATAGTTCACCACAGCTTTTCAAGTTGTTGTCTTAGGGGGAAACAGAACAGAGTTTTCATGTTTTTAATTTTTTTCATAACTCGTGATGAATCCACGATTTTTAAACATACTTTAGATACTTTTTTGTTTTGTTCTTAATAACTTTTAAAAATTCCATTTCTGATTGTGGTGTTGACTCAGTTTCATGAATAGGTTATTACAATGCAATGCCAGAATGTGGACACCTTATAAAGAAAGGAAGTATATTTTGTACATTATTGTGGAGACTATGATTTCAAGTACATGGCGCTCCATCTGGTGAGGGACCCAAGCTGTGTCTCACTGACTAGCTGTATCACACGGCACAGCACCTATGAGAGGGCCACTTCGGAGAGAAGAAGCAACAGAGTGAGCTGAGAAAGCTGAGCTCCCCTTATACTAACCTCGCTTTGTAACCAGTTCAGTGTCACAAGACCTTTCACTTTCCTTGGGATGACTCAATCAGATTCTGTGAGGTTCCTCTTCTGGAGGAGTCTACCCCTTTTCAACACCCAGAACTAGTGCCAAACTGTCAGAATATGATCCTTGGGGACAAATCATATCCAAACCTTAATAATATTGACTAGCTTTTGATGATTTAATTTTTTCTTTCAATACAGAAATTTTGTCACTTTCTGAGAAAAAAAATTGCATTAATTTACCAAGCTACTTTATGCAGAGGAAGCCAGTTACTTTGGTGTACAATGTTTATCTCTTATTTTCAATCCATGAGGTTTTTCACAGTCTAAGGTAAAGGGAAGGTTTGAGTTTTAACACAAGGTGGTAATTGTGATTGCAAATTGAACTCAGAGATAGCATCCACATAAGAAAAATAAGACACTAAGACATTGAACCCCAAATAATAAAATTGAAGACCCTCACAAGAAAAGAACATTCCCAACACAAAATTTAAGGAATCAATATAAGAAAACCAGAAGATTAAAAAAAATGGAGGAACAAACCAGCCAAAAACCTTGATGTGGGAAGCTGTAAGAGAAATTCTCACAACCTAAGTGGGTAAAGAGCAGCTTGTTAAAGACACCTCTCCTCTCCAAAGTGAACAGATAGGAGCCTATTAAAAGTCCATGTTGTGCTTAGAAGTACAACATAGAAGTGTGGTCTTGTGGTCAATTATTTTCCAATAATCCAAGATATTTCTGAGAACAATGTACTGGAGTAGTAACTACAATAATAGCACTTATCCTACAGGAGAAGCAAATAAAATGATGAGATGTGTAAAGATTCTATGTTTATAATGTGTAGATCCAGTGATAAAAATTATGTTGATAGGATTTTCACTCCCATGTATAAATTTTTCCTTGATATTTCCCTTAATGGTTCTCTCACAATCCACTATCATTCTGGTACCATGCTTTCTTGAGAGAACCAAAGAATTCTGCTTCTACTCTCCAAAGTTAGATAGGATTTATGACCCCCAAAACCAAAATTAATTGCAATTTTTATTACGGCCGGTGCTGTAAAACATTTCTAAGTAACTATGTTCTCTTTTTGAAAAATATTGCTTTGCTTTTATTGCTTTAGGTATGTATTTCCAATTGTTCCAGAAAAATTTATGAAAAAGACAAGCTTTGTTCATGGATCGCTACCTCACATGTGGTTATATTCTCTAAATACCTATGATTCCCTTTGGATTAACTATCTACTGTGTTGTTTGCACCCAAAACACATTACTTTATTGTACATTTACTAACTTTTGATATTTAGGACACATAAATTTCAAGTTTCATCTTTTTCCAGGTTTCCTCAGTTTCTTATTTTTTTTTATTTTTCTAGATAATTTTCATATCCAATACCTCCCTACCAATTTTTAACACATATTCAGTATTAGAAATTTATCAAAATTGCACTGAGTAATAGTAACTAACGTGGAAGAGAATGGCACCTGAACAAAATTGGTTAAACATAAATAATTATGAATTTTTCCCTTTTTTAAGGAGTCAATATTTCTCTTAGTAATATTTCCATTTTGGGTAAAAATGATGTGTCTTAAATATGTGTCTTTGTATTTGAAATTTTAAAAACATGATGTATATTTAAATTCTATTTTTTTGCTTATTTTTGTATTTTCTGGTTATGTAAGCTATGTAAGCTAGTTTATTGTATTGACCTGACCTTCATAGATGTTGTCAAGTTTACATCTTCTAACAATGTCTTCATTTCTTTGCTTCTATTTGTTGTGCAGTATTTTTTAAAAGTCAACTTAATTTAAGTATTATATTTTATGATTTGAAAGAGATCTATAGCAGAGACAATCTGCATGCCATGTAAATTACTGCGAGTTTCTTTATTTAACTTTCTTATTAAGATCTTATGAATCTGATCTTTTGATGGCTTTGGAGACTTTTAAAAAATCAGTTATTCCTTCATACTTCTGTTATATAGTTCTTTCTGATATTTTCTTTTGAGTTCAAACTCTATGGGTAATTATATCTTTTTCCTCATGAGCTTCAAGTGTAACCTATATTTTGTCCATGTAGTAGTGTTACAGATGGGAATTTTATGGAACTTGGATGTTTAGGTACTTTACTTTAATGTTAAAAATTAGACAACTTTCAATCCCTGGCACCACATGCCAAGCCAGCCACTGAAACTTGATACTGTGGCACACATCTGTAATCCCTGTGCTGGGGAGGCTGAAAACTGGAGCATCACTACAAGTCCACACTGTGTAGTGAGACCATGTGCCAAATACATTAAAAAACAAGAAAATGAGAAAAGAAAAAAAGAGAAGAAAAATTGCAACTTCAAATTGTGATTTTTCAATATTTCCTTCTAAATAATTTATAAACATTGATATGTTTAGAGGTAAAGTATTTTCCCCTAAATGTTTCTCTCAGAAATTATACAATTTATTAAATTTGTTGAATGATTGATCAGAAATTATACAATTTATTAAATTTGTTGAATGATTGATTAATGTTTACTTATTTTGCTTTTGATCTTTAATTAATTTATTCATAATTACTTCTTCTTTTTAATGAGAAAAAAGATAAAATAGCAATGAAATAATTTCAAAACAGGTTAGCAGAATAGTTACAATAATTAATATGTTGCATATTATTGTCTTCATAGTAGTTATTCAGAGGACAAGATGTAGACATGATATCTTGTCTAAACAATATTAGTACAAACCTTTCAATGAACTAAGAGATGCTAAATTCAAGTACCTACAATCTTTGGACTGGCATCAGTGTGAAAAGGTCCTTGAATGACTTCTCCAAATACAGCTTCTCTAATTGCAATGGAACACCCATTTCTGACAAAACAAAGCAAAAAAGGGGGATATAAATAAAGGACCATTTTGTTGTGAAAAAAATATATAGGTACATTTTAGACACACATAATAATCACACTGATCATAGAGAATTTTTATATGAACATGATATATGTTGATTCTTCTATTTTTCCCCATTTCCCTCCCCTTCCTTCAGTGACACTTCCTCATTTATAAAACCTTTGTTTCCAAGTTTTCCTTTGTCATTTTTCTTTTCTTTCCTTTATCTCTCATTTCTTGCTAATTTCCCTGCCCATTTGAAATGCAAATTAACCCATCAATGGATATAGATGTGGTAATTTTATACATTGGATTACTAAATAAAGACAATCTTGAGATAGTTCTTGGCAAATGCTTGCTCCTTAAGACTCTACTCTCTTTCTTTCTTTCTTTCTTTCTTTCTTTCTTTCTTTCTTTCTTTCTTTCTTTCTTTCTTTCTTTCTTTCTCTCTCTCTCTCTCTCTCTCTCTCTCTCTCTCTCTCTCTCTTTCTTCTTTCTTTCTTTCTTTCTTTCTTTCTTTCTTTCTTTCTTTCTTTCTTTCTTTCTTTCTTTCTTTCTCCAGTATTTTAGGAAGGATCTAC
>NW_004524725.1:3132683-3135087 GCF_000260255.1 Octodon degus
GTTTTCCTGCAGAGGGAATGAAGGATAGAAGATCGGGTTCTCCTGCTAATGGGACAATTATTATTATCTGCTGGTCTTAAAATTATTTAAAGATTAAGTGTACCAGTTGATGGACAATCAAAAGAAAACTTGACCATTTGGAAGAAAGTTCTACAGTTAAGGCCTTGACTACATTTCAAGTAAACACACTTTCAAGATGCCTCATAGACGTGATATTATTCTGGGGAAACGGTGCCACAAACTGCCATTGACATGTCTAGTTATGAAACAACTCCTTTCCAACATCTTGATAAATATATTCATCCTTACTCCTAGAGTAATCAGTTTGCTCAAGGAACTTTGAAGAACACATCGCCTTGAAAAATAATAATAGATTGCATTACATATGCTAAATATTCAGCTGATAGAACAAGTGATAATAACCTTCAACTTTTTATCATTAATTTTAAATTGTCCATTACAAAAAGTGCAGAATCAGCACTAAGAGGACATTACTATTTTATTTACACATACTTCAAGGTAAAAGAGAAAAGCCCAACCGTGTTCTCCTTGTGGCCAGTTAGCAGAAATGGCATAGTACACAGCATCATATGGAAGGAGAATACTAATTAACATAGTAAAATATTCTAGACTAATCAAAGTAATACCTTATATTGAATTTCAATTCTACATCAAATTATTACATTTTGTAAACCTTGGTCTTAAAACAAGATAATGAAAATTGTTTTCTAGTTTGACCTGATGCAGAATCTAAAAAATTAAAGAAAGTATTGAAATAATGATGGTAAATAGAAACTGGTTTAAAATAAGGTCATATGGTTTAATATAAGATCACAATAATTAAATTTTCTATTTCCACAATGTTCACTTACTCTTATCATGTATTCAAATTAATCTGAAGA
Organism: Octodon degus; assembly: GCF_000260255.1. Lineage (NCBI taxonomy): Eukaryota > Metazoa > Chordata > Mammalia > Rodentia > Octodontidae > Octodon > Octodon degus. The sequence goes on from NW_004524725.1 coordinate 3,133,586, forward strand.
TATATATATATAAACTTAATGATTATTTCCAATTATGTTGCATTTATTTAAATAATTATTACAAAGTGAGTTTAATTCTCTTTCTAGCAGATTGTCTCCCTCCCAGAAAAATCAAAGCTGACTATATTATATCATAGCCAATACTTTTATGTTTTATTAAATGTGTAATCTATAGCTATAAATATTATTTTGTTTGTTTGAGAGATCTACTCTTTTAACCATGAAAGACCACATTTTTATTTCTAGTGATCCTCAGTGCTTTTTAAAATGACTTATACTTTCATTTGTTTCTATGTTACCTTCATGTTCCCCTGAACTTTCCTATTTTAAACAAATCACTATTTTCCATGTGATGTGCTGTTAACAAACTAAAACTCTAAGAGACAACAGTATAATTCAGCTTCCGCATTGTCAAGGATTGGCTGGGATCTTAGGGAAGAAAACTGCACAGCAGAAAGGACACATGCACTTGCAGCCATTGTGACATGAACTAAACAACTCTTCCAGTGACACTGAGATTTAGGTCTCCATGTTAACCGAGCTTAACATGATAAAAGAAGACTAACATATTTATCTTTCTGAGCTTTTTTCACGTTAATTTTTTGAGTGTATCTATGTTGGTACTTAACTTTAGCCGGGAAGTTAACAGACTGAGGTCTGCTCCCCACAGCTACAAAATTTTGCACAGTTTAGTTGACTTTGAAATGACTTCCTAGCATGACAGACTTAGAAAAGAAAAATATAGCTAATAATCCAGAAGACCATAAAATCTTTCCTGGAAGACTAATAAATAAATACATCCAAAATAAATACATTTCAAACATTAATACATTCCAATTTCCTTCAAAAGGTAACCTTGCTTTAGGCACTGTTATAAAATTTTAGCTCAGATATGAACAACTTCAATGCATCAATTAGTTATAATTTTATGTGAGTTTTTATGAGTACATTTGTTTTGCATATTGAAAAACTGCAGCCATCTCCCTTTGCTATTACTGTTGGTATTGTCCATGTATAGGCTATCAAATTACTAAACATCATTAACCACAAACTATTTTAGTTCATTTTTGTAGAGGAAAGGAAAAATTCCATTCAAAATGACAAGTGTAACTGGCCCATGCTTTGCTAAGCTTGCAGAATTTTTCTTTAATGCCGGGTGAAAGATGTGTTCAAGTCAGATTTGCAGTTGGATGGGTGTGGTGGACCAACTGAGGATCACTAGCTCGGGAACACCAGGCTGAACTGAGGCAGGGTGGCTTTGGGTGTGGAAGGCCCACTTTAGGACTTGGTGGAATGACATCAGGGAGAAACAAAAGGGAAAGATTGCACGCAGCTGACTTTTTGCTGAAGAAGCGGCTTTTCTTGCAGTCTTTGTTCAACAGTGTCGGCCGCTGTCTTTCTTCAGGAAAGCTTCAATCTCATCTTCATCTTGGACATTGCTTTTTGTTTTTTTTTTAAATTTTTTTTATTTATTTATTTGAGAGAGAGAGAGAGAGAGAGAG
>NW_004524725.1:3135187-3136999 GCF_000260255.1 Octodon degus
GGCATGTGGTGCTGGGGGATTGAACCGCTGTCCCTGATGCCTTGCCAAGCTTGTTCTAAGTAGGTGCTTTAGACCACTGAGCCATCTCTCCAGCCCCTGGACATTGCTTTTTGGCTCCAGTGCAGATCCTCCACCCTGCTGGCACAGACTCTCTAGCTTCCACCACTGACCTTTGGACCTCACCAATTCAGATTCTTGAAATGGACTTGCATGGGATATTCTTGTGGGCTCCAAGGTGTTCCCAGGGTCCTTTCAGTCACCAGTGCGCAGGCACTAGTCGGGAACTCATCTATATTTGATTCTAGAAAGCACTGACTGATGCAGTGGGACAGATTAATTCTACTTCATATGTTGAGAATATGTTCATGCATTCCATCATGAAAACTGAGAATTTTGAAATGAATTTATTTGGTTTTAAGAGAACAAGAGGATAAGAGAACAATTCTCAATAATGAGTCTAAAATATTACCACTATCAAAATAAATTGCTCAAAATTACTATAATTTTGCTAGAAAATCAGCTAGCAAAGGGAATACTAAAAGGGCAAAGTTTTAAATATGTCCTAAGGTGAATTCACTTATTCTTTGGTTTGAATATGGATGTCTCTCCTTATTCATATGTTGAAACTGAACCACCAATATAATGGGATTAAGAGGCAACCTTGGAAGAGGGTACAGTAATAAGACCTTGACACTGGTGGGAGGGATTGGTGCCTTAGTAGAACAATAAAAGATATTTGATTTAACAGGCTCATTCCCTTTTCCCAGTACCTACTGTACCCTTCAGATTTTATTTTCTTTCAAGTTCTCACACTAAGGAGATTACATGATATTTGCACATGACAATTCGGTTTATTTCACTTAAGATCTGATCTCTAGTTGCATCCATTTACTGAGAAGAGCCTCAAATGTATCCTTTTCCATAGATGAATAATATTCCATTGTATAAAAATACATCTTCTTTATCCATTCCTCAATTGATGGGCACTTAGGTTGCTTCCAAGATTTAGCCATGATGAATTGCACTGATGTAAACATAGGTGCACATATCTCACTGTGGTATGATGATTCCAGTGTTTTTGGAGCACTGCCTAAGAGGGAAATAGCTGGGTTAAATGAGACCCCCAATCTTAGCTTTCTAAGGAATCTTCAAACTTATTTCTGTAGTGGTTGTACCAGTCTGCACTCTCACCATCAGTGGAAAAGGATTCCTTTTCCCCACATACCCTGTAACATTTGTTATTGGTTGTCTCCTTGATGATAGCCATTCTTTCTGGGGTGAGAAGAAATCTCAATGCTGTTTTGTTCTTTCTTTCTTTCTTTCTTTCTTTCTTTCTTTCTTTCTTTCTTTCTTTCTTTCTTTCTTTCTTTCTTTCTTTCCTCTTTTTTTTTTGTGGTATCAAGGGTTGAACTCAGGCCCTTGAGCTTGCCAGGGAAGCGCTTATTGTACTGAACCATCTCCCCAGCCCTCAATGCTGTTTTAATTTGCATTTTGGGAACCCCAATGATGTTGAACATTTTTTTTCATATATTTACTTGCCATTTGTATTTTCTCCTCTGAGAAGTGTATATTCATCTCAGATACCTATTTTTGGATTTGTCTTATATTTCTTGGGTGCATGATTTTTTAAAATTCTCTATATGTTCTAGATAGAAGTCCTTTGTCAGAGAGAAATTTTTTCCCACTTTGTGGGTTGTCTTTTTACTCTATTGGTAATTATTTTTAAAGTGCAGCAGCTTTTTAAAAATATGAGATCCCAGTTGTTGATTCTTTAAAGTATTTCCCATGCAATTTTGCTTTTGTTCAAAATGA
>NW_004524725.1:3137099-3140018 GCF_000260255.1 Octodon degus
AGATACTCTTGATGAAGACCTGGGCCCTTATTATACAAATTCTGGTGCATTTATCTTGGTTTTTCCGGCTTCAAATCTTGATAAGCAAATATGTATTCCAGTTATTTACCTTTGTAGCAACCAAATAAGGTAAGGCAGTTCTTTAATAAAGCACTGTGTTAATGAAACTAAATATATATGTACAATCCCTATCACACCTTTATTCTGGAAGAAATACGTTGTAACTTTCACATTAGGGATAGAAACATCATAGCTAATACATCCCTTGAGTCTGACAGTTTTTTGATGTTTAAGGACTTTAAGGTCTTCATTTTGGCCATTAAGTGAACTACAGCTCTTTAGATAAATAACAGCTCCATAGAGCACTGCAGATATAATCTGAAAGTCAATGAGTATATGTCGATTGATGTTCAGTATTTGTCTCAGTTGAAGAAGAATTTAGTAGGTATGTTGAATCTGAATGGAGGAATTCTTTGTACCTTCTGACTTTAAATATTGTATGAGGAGCCTGGCCCTAGCTCAGGCCTTTAAGTGGCTGCTTCCACAAAGCTGTCAGCCTCAGGTTGCTGGAGTTCGAACCTCACAACTCTCCCACTGGTCAAAAGTGCCCTGAAGCCATTTGAGGAACAACAACAACAACAAAAATATTGTATGAGTCCTTTCACGACAAAATCAGAAGAGCACAATAGTGCTTGGGACATGCAGGGTTGGAATGTTGCACCTCACGCTCAGAATCGGCATTTGAACTGAAGATTCTATAGTTGGGAAGTTGCCTCGGGGCATCTAAGATATGATTACTATATGATTCACAGTTACCTTGAAGATAAACTGTATGAATACACTGTTGGATAAACACCTGAATTAGTCTCTTGGGATGGCTATGAAAGGGATGTTATCCCTGTTGAAGAAACTAGAAGAAAATGAAAATAACATTGAGAGCTTCAAGATTTTGAGGAAAACTAGGTTATATGAATTTACAAAATATATTTAAGTGGTAGGTGGCATGATTGTCAAAGAAACAGACAAAAAATGTCACACACAAATTAACTTCTTGATTTGGGGGCTAATCTTTTAATCTTGTTCTCTGTGAATTGTATGTAGATTGAAGAAAATGGTATAAAATTTCCTTCCAGATTTGTTCTTTTCTCATTTCACAGAAAAATATTGTATTTCTTGATAGTCTGACAATAATACATGTTATCAATTCATGTAAAACTTGAGCTTGAAATTTTATTTTTGTCAAATTAAGTCTACATCTTAGTGAAACAAAAAGATAAACTAGAGAAAAGTTAAAACATCTTTGATTTTTATACAATTTTCAATAAGAATACTAACTACAAAACCAGCTTTTCAATGTATATTAGAACACTAAGTTTTGTTGAAGTTGTTTAACAACCTTACTTTCAGTAGAAATATAATTATCTGTTAGGGACGGTCAGATTTGCCATTGTGAACAAATTATGAAATTTATTAGAGTCTGGAATTGTTAATAGTTCTACTAGAATTAAAGAACTTCCTTAGAATTATTCACATGTATTAAATATCCCTTACATACCACGAACTTGAGTAGGTACATTGAGAATATTTTCTATCCACTTGTTTGAATTCATCAATTACAGTTTCAGTTGAACACAATCCTAATTTTGAAGGTTCAAATAATCATTGTGAGTGATTCTGCATGACATACCCTTATCATGCAATACACGTAAAAGCAAACATACACAAATAGAACCCCTATGAGGTATTGGTTATTTTATAATTAGTTTTTGAATAACAGAATATAATCTCATGATAAAATTTGTTCTAAATCTTGAAAAAGAAATCCATATCCATTTCTTAAAAGCATGAAAGTAGCAGTCACTGTTAGGGTCAACACGTACAATTTCTGGACATCTTATTACTTCAGTCAGTGTTTTACTATTTCAGTGAATACCTGTGATTCAATTTATTACCTTTGGTGAATTTCGGATCACACTGATGAGAGCCTGGGAAGGATAGGAAGTTGCGCTTATAAGCTACATCTCACCTTGGCAGATAGAAATTGTAGCTAAACAATAGGACTTCGGGTAGTTTTTAGGCATCTATGATAATTAATTCTTACAAATTGTTGTTGTGAGTCCTTTTGGTTTATGTAAATGGCACTATTAGTTTATCTAGATAAGCTAGAGCCCCTCTAGTCTAGAACTTGCATCTGTCATTGTCTCCCACACATTTTAGCAACCCTATCATTACTGGCCTGGGCTACGCCTTTGATTATACCCTTGTCACAGAAACTGTTTTTGTTTATTTAGTAAGTTGTAGCAACTGAGCAGATGCATTACATTTGTTAGTTTAAAAGCCATAGATTTCTTACCTTCAGTGGGAGGTGGGGAAAGTTCAAACTATTTCTTAATTTATCATTTTTCCTCAGATATGATTATATCAGTATTTTCTTAACTATTCTTGTACAGTGCTTTCAATTTTAATCTAAAGTAATGCTTTCCCAAAGGCCAGCATGATAGCTCAGCGGAACAGCACCTACTTAAGGCAAGCACAGGGACCAACATTTGATCACCACATGCCGTGCCAGCCCTGCCCTCGCTCACGCTGAGCCAGGGACTGAGTCTTGGTGTGGTGGAACATGCCTATAATCCCAGCACTGGGGAGACTGAAAACAGGGAGATCACTATGAGTCTGAGCTGCATAGTGAGACCCTGTACCACATAGATAAAATTTTTTTTAAAAATAAAAATAATGCTTTTGCCTAACTCATAGCCAACCATAATAGTGATACATACAAGGATTTTTAATCATCTCTTGTATCATAATGTCTTTTATACTAATTTTGCAGAAGAGTATAATATATGGAATTAATAATTTTCAGGGTGTTTTTTTTTTTTTTTTTTTTTTCCGGAACTGGAGATTTAACTCAGGCTCTTG
>NW_004524725.1:3140118-3144971 GCF_000260255.1 Octodon degus
CCAGGGAAGCACTTATTCCACTGAGCCATCTCCTGGGCCCTGGATTTAATAATTGATCTAGAAAAATTTAGCACTGTCATTTTTCTATCCTATTGAGGATTAAATAGACAGTTTTCAGTAAGCTATAGTTCCTTACAATCTTTAGGTCCATTTTATAATTTCTGTAGCAAAAGAAAACTGTCAGTCAAACTATCAGTCCTTTATTTATGAATCAATATGATAGTATAGTACAATTGCTCTAAAGTTACTAGCAAGTAAGGAGGCTGTGATGAGTCTCGTATTGATTGACTCATGTCACAACCTGTCATGGGAGAAAAGAGTGCTAAAATTATATGTATGTTGTAAAAATAGTGGGTCTGGAAAGAAAAAAAAAATCTTTATGTTTTTTTCTGAGTTATTTCCCAATATAGTTCTGAAAGCCAGTCAGTGTTCTGGCTACAAAGAACAATTTATTGTGGTAAAGGCAGGATGGCTGAAGGTTTCCGTAATATTGCCAACTGAGAGGAGGTGGGAGTTGTTTAAACAGAAACATGTAATCAAGCAATAAGTATAAAACATAAAAAAAGCTGTGGTACTCTTTGAAATTAATTTGACAATAATGAAAAATGAAAGGCTGGTTTGAAAAGAAAACTTCATGGTATTTTCATCAAGTGCCAAATGTTATAAAATATACATATTTAAGCAAAGGAAGTATCAATATTAGTAGCTGACCGCTGAGTCTCAAGTTTGAAAACAGCTTTGATGTAGGCAGGCGAGAGGATATAGTCCAAGTGTGACCTTCTAGATTCCTCTTCTTCCTATATTTCTTGGTCATATTTGCAGCCCAGGAAAGCCTACAGTTTTGTTTAGTTGGCTACCTTGAGTGTTCCTTTCCCCCCTAGAACTTGCAGATGAATGTCACAACCCTGTGTCCCTTACACACAGTCACCTCATTATGGAGTCTTCCATCCTGAGTGGACATGCACAAGATAAAACACGGAGGGCTTATTAAAAGATTCAGCCACATCCCATGATTAAAAACAGAAAAAAATGGCTGTAATGTTTTGTGCTCATTAACAACTTTTGCTTTTCCATGAGGAGACTGTTAATTTTGTTTCTTCCTCATAGATAATGATCCACATATATCAACATAACTTCTGATTCTCAGCTGAAGGTAAAATTTCCCTGCGGCTCAATCAACGTAGTGGAACTCAAAGTCCCTGGAAGACAAGATTTCTTGATTTGATCGCTGCAGTAATAATCTGCAGAAAGAAAATATCACATTTCTATCGCACAAATGGTGGTTTCACTAATTATTTAACTCCAGTCTCCAACTGGCATTCACAAGTATGCTCTGGAGAATCTGTTCTTATTTTCAAACTATATTCTCTTATGCCAGATGAAATTTAATATGTTTACATCAATTTGAATTTTTAAAAAGGATATTATGTTCTCTGATAAACAATTTTTATCACATTAGAAAACATGTATTTCATTTCTAAGCAAGATTAGATGATGACAAAATAAAGGGCAAAAATGAAAGTTCTGAGGATTCCGAATATCTGAAAGGAAACAAACTAAGAACAGAAGAAAATTTTTATGCACCATTAATACTCCAGAACTATTCAAATATGAAATTGTCAATTTTTGACAACTGAAATTTTGCCAGGGCTGGTGGCTCACGCCTGTAATCCCATCACTCATGAGGCTGAGGCAGGAAGCTACAAAGTGAGTTCAAAGCTAGCCTGAACTGTATAGTAAAACCCTGTCTCAAAAAGACAAAAACAAAACATGACATTTTTAAGAAGATTATATATTTATATAGATAAATATTTCTATAACCATATGCTAGAAGGTATTCTAATTTTTTAATACTTTATTAAAAACCCAGGACTCACTTTAACTCATTTTTAGACATTAGGCCTTTGATTTGATTTTAACTTAAATATTCCAAAAAACAATTTTATCCTACTATTCACTCATCTTAAGAACTACATTTAAATTTGTCTTAGTAAAACTTAAAAATACAGCTGTAAATACAGGATTATGCTGTTAATAGATAAATGGCTGCTCTAAAAATTTTGTGTGTGTTTATGTGTTTTTGTGTACATGAATGTGTAAAATGAATGGCATGGTATGTAATTTTTTCTGTGTGTGTCTGATGTATTTTTAATACAAATGTAATCTTCCTTATTTTCACAGGCTAACATTAAGAGAAATAATAACAAATGTGCTCTCTCTCCTTTTTTCTGTAGCACATTTTTTTTTTTTATCCCTAATGCAATACTCACTGGCAATTTCTCCTTCGTCTTCCCCTTGTTTTGAAAGTTTTTCTTTTAGTCTCCAGCTGTCTGAGTTCTGGACATCCTTCTTGTTCATGCAAGATCTTGATAGTGACTGTAATTAGTTAGATCATTAGTTTTTTGATTACTTGCCACAGAGGAGACCGAACTTTTAAATTGTAAACTCCTGGACAAGTTGGAAATCTTAATCATTGTACTAAAACAAAGATTCTCTGTTTTTCATGAGAATGTTATTTTTCTCCTAAGATCGTAACCAAGTGCATGATCAGTGAATGTTGAGTTCCAGGAAAAAAAATCTCCTTATTGGTAGCTTGGTTTGAACTCCTCCATCCATTGTATTGGGTTGTATTACTTGTATGACTCAGGTTGGTCTGAAATGATGTTTCTGAATTTACAAACTAAAATAAATCTAAAAATACTCAGTGTTGCATAAAATACATGTCAATCCTATGAAAACTAGTATTCTTTGTACAGAAGTAAGAAATCTGTGCCAGGGAGATCGCTCAGTGGAATAAGCGCTTCCCTGGCAAGCACAAGGGCCTGAGTTCAATCCCCAGTTCCACAAAACAAACAACAACAAAAAAAAGAAGTAAGAAATCCTTTTTTTCTTTATGAATCATAAAAGCGAAATTAAATTATAAAAACACTGAACCAGCATAGGGTTACTTAAGTAGGGTTTAAATTTGTCTATTAAAATCTAAAAGAAAAGAATAAACAATACAATGTTTAAGTCTAAATATAGACCATCTCAGAGATTGCTATAAATTAGATGTGAAATATACTTCAAAGATCAATACTTCAAGGGTTTCATTCTCAGTCTCTGAGGGTGAAAACTTTAAGAGGCAGAAGATGGTAGGTCACTGAAAACACAGCCTTGAACAGGATGGTGGGACCCCGGACTCTTCCTCTTTCACTCTTTTGTATTCTGGCCCTATGTTAAGTGGCTTAGCTGTGCACTGTCACCATGATGTACAGTATTTCCAGAGTCTCAACAGCCATGAGTCCAATCGTTCCCTGACACCTTTAACACTGAGAGACAAAGTAAAACTTCTCTCTTCATAAGATGACTATCTGAAGGATTTGTCACAATGTTGGAAATCTGACTAAATCAAGATAGATTATTGGACATACTTCCTTGTGTCACTTAAGGATTCATTTAGGAAATATCAATAAAGACCTAATCATGTATATAAACAGGATAGTTTGGATAATTTTACTGCTGATTTCTGCAGGTCTATGGGGGAAAGACTTGATGAACCTAAAGCCAAAGTTAGTTTTATGTGGTTGCTCCCCAAACTATCTTTCAATGTATCAAAATCAAATCATCAGGGGCTGGAGAGATGGCTCAGTGGTCTAAAGCACCTACTTAGAACAAGCTTAGCAAAGCATCAGGGACCGCGGTTCAATCCCCCACATGCCAGCCCCGCCCTGTAGTGGGCTGAGCTGGCCACACACACACCTCTCTCTCTCTCTCTCTCTCTCTCTCTCTCTCTCTCTCTCTCTCTCAAATAAATAAAAATAAAAAAAAATCAAATCATCACACATTAAGTGTTTTAGCGTAAAAATAAAGTGACTGTGTTCTTCTGTCCTTTGAAAAACACGTGGGAATTCTATCTCTGCTTGATCAGATGAATGTAACTCTCTTTAAAATAATAGAAGTAGAATTCATCATCTGTAGAAATAAAACCAGAGCCAAAACAAAAACTCGAATAGGCCATAAGGAAAAGAGATACTAAGAGTCAGCACCTATCTCAACACATAAAACCTATTAGGAGAAGAAAAATTAGCATTCAAGCCTCATCTCCAAGTTTCTCTGTAAGTACTATGTTTGAAGAGAAATCCATGGAGTCAGATTTTCCAAAATTGACAAATATATGGAATTAAGAGGCTAAATGTAGATTATATGAACCAAAGGAATTCAAAAATTTAACTAAAACTCAGGTTTTTAAGTCAATTGGTTCAGTTCATGCTATGAGAGTTGGTACTGTTATCAATTTAACTTAATTATGATATTAATAAGCACAGTAGATTTGATATAAAAATGACCACTATTTTTACACAAGCCTTCATCTAACTTACACATATTTATTGTATATCCCATAGGTCCTTACATTCTGGGAGGGGATGGAAAAATAGAGGTGAGAAAAGGAGAATTCTCTCAGGCAAGGATTGTACTGGGGAGTAAGTTCTCTTAGAGATTTTGCAATTTTTTCAAGAAAGCAAAATTATCTGCAGAATCACTGGGAGTTTTATTGGAAGACAGTAACAGAGGATGCTGGAAAATATGGAACTTTCTTTTCACTCAGAGCAATGTGGACTCAAGCCGATCTCTTATTTGTTGGCAGCATGTCATTGAGCAATTTTATTAAATTATTTAATCAAAATGTTCTTATTTAAAAAGAAATATAGTGTTAAATTCCAATTAATAGCTATATTGTAAGAATTTATTTGAATGGAAAGAGCATAGAAAACACTAATTTTATTATTATGCTATTTATTATTGAATGCACTTCCCTAAAGCATACATATAAATATGAGTTATATAGAAAAATATTACATCCCAGCCCCAAA
>NW_004524725.1:3145166-3154449 GCF_000260255.1 Octodon degus
TTAAGTTGTCCTAAATCACATTGTGCTTCTCCTTTCTATATAGTAATGTGTATTGCCTAAAAACAGTATAATATTTTGTTTAATATATAATAGAGAAGACAAAATGCAATACTTAAAAATAAAAATCATAGACATAGATTAGTGATCCCACTGTATATCACTAACTTTTAATTTTATAGCACTATCAACACCATAACAAAATAACTCCACTATATTTTAAAAAGATAATTAAAATGAGAATATTATTATTTTTGATAATTAATTTTCTTCACATAGACAAAAGCTTTTGACCACAGAAAGTATCATTAGCGACAAATAATGCAATGTTTTTGTAATTTCTACTGCTGAATGACTTTATGATTTAGCAATTTATGGATTTCATTATTAGAATCAAATATAAAGAAGACACTCTGAGATGCTTATTGTATTTTGGGGAAATGAAAGCTATATTTTATCTCTTCTAGTAAGTTTTACCTGCTTTATATCCCCAGGATCTTGCTAGGCTGTCACAAAACTGAGGTTAAATAAATTCCAAATGAATGGAGCCCTGTAGATCCATTGCACAGAGAGGCTTGTGTGATATATCTATTAATCATATAAGCCCTATTTCATTGAAGGCATTATGCCTTATGTGGCATATGGGCATCAAGAGAGTACGTGTCCAACAGATAAGATGTATTTTAAAGTTAATATATGATTTTTAGTTAGTGCTTATTTTGGGATTGTATGTATTGTTGCTATTTATGAACAACAACCTTCAAATCTTATCAACAGATAACATTCAACACCTTTAAATTGAAACTTTTTAACATTTTTCTTCAAATATAGAAAGAGCAATGATCATTACACATTTCTAAACCCTGGAGCTCTTTTTTTCAAAATGATCATGTGAGTTTCAAAATCAGAAATAGTGACACAGCTCAAGTTTCAATAAGTCCACAGAACAACACACACAAAGAGAAGGGCTAATGTCTTCCCATTGTAATACTAATGCCAGTGAATTCAGACCCCAGAGACTTATGGCTTAATGTTCTGCAGGCTCAGAAAGCTAAGATGGGGGTACAGCAATTGCCATGTCTAGTTGTGTTCTATTCAAAGTTGGTAATTGTTTTGCTACATTCTTACATGGGAGAAAAAGCTCAAAAGTTTCTGTGGATCTTTGCTGGGAACTAATCACAGTCATCTCACAGGACGCCCGACTTTCAATGTCTCCAATTCATGACTAATCTTAAACCTATGGACTTTGGGAGGACATACATATTTCTACCATAACAAGTAAGATTGTATATGTGAAAAATATTTTAAATTTAAAGAACTTTTCCAGAAATTTTATCTGGACTTCAAGAAGTATGGCCAGGTAGGGAAGGCAGATTTTTTAAACATATTCAATGAAACTGAGACTTATATCATTTAAAATATATGCCAGGTTGTATGTTGATATTTAATCAAGGCTAAATCCTGGATACAAAACATGCAAATTTCAAGAATTATTAGGAAGCAGAGTATTTTTAAATAGAGTTTGGACAATGAGTTCAAGTTGGGAAAATGAGTTCATTTAGCTGCATGTTGACATGAACTGTAATGTACTGAAACCTGTCCAATCTCTAAATGGAGTATGAAAATTTCTAAACTTGAAGTGGCAATCTAAATGACATACAGTAACAAAGCTATGCATTAACACTTACTATTACGTGCTGTTTCTCTGTTCATCTCAGCTTCTGAATCCTTTCCATTCAACACTGACCTTCCCTGATGAGCTTGCTAAGTTCTTTTCAAAGCAAGTATTTGTAAGAAGGATATCTCTGAAATGACTGAGAAAGCCATATATATTCACTTTGGTTTGGCTTCTAAATCATGTAGGAGTGAAAAGAACATTAAGAGTAACAAGAATACCTAGATTCTGTTTACCTTTCTGGGAATTCACATAATGGCTAATTTAGCATGTCAACTTGGCTAAGTCATGGCACTCTATTTCTGTTGAAATGTCAGTCTAGATGCTTATGTGAAAGCATATTTTAGACATGATGAATAATTTAATCACTGGACTTTGAGGAGATCAGATCAACCTCCACAATCAAGAGAAGGGATTAAGTGAAAAGTCTGAGAGGGATAAAAGGCAGCTCTGTCCCAGGTTGCATTTAAACTTGAGACTGCAATAGCAACTAATCCGATTTTTTCTAACCTACTGTAGATGTTGTACAGTCTCTCTCTCTCTCTCTCTCTCTCTCTCTCTCTCTCTCTCTCTCTCTCTCTCTTTCTTTCCGCCTTGCTAGTGGTCTTTATTTCTATGGAAAACCTTGACAAACTTTTCTGTATGTTCACATCAAATAAGTGCAAAGTTTGAAGATGATTCATGGAAAAAAATAGAAGTAGTCTGTGATTTCTAATAAATGTTTACAATTTATTGTTATAAAGGTTTGAAATATGCTGCCAACTATTTTAAGTACCTATGTATATTAGAGTTAGCTCATTTATTTCTCAGAACAGTGTGAACACTATATAATAGATTAAGAATCTGAATTATAATCTATATCTATATCCATATCTCTAGCTCTACATCTATGTCAAGTCTCCTCCAAGATCCAAGGCAAACTCTCAACTGTGAGCCCCTGTACAAATGAAAAGTTAAATACATCCAACATGCAAAGGGACAATATAAACTTTGCCATTCCAACAGGTTTACACAGGAGGATACAAGCCAATGGGGCCAAAACAAGTCTAAAATCCAGCAGTGCAAACCTTAAGTCCTGTAGTTCCATGTGGAACATCTGAAGCAACCTGTGACAAATAGTGAGCTCCATGTGGCTCCGCCCCTATGGCATTCTTGGTGGTAGTTCACATGGCTTCTCTCTTAGGCCTATTTTGCTCCCTCTTTGCAGTTCCCCTTAGATGATCTACATTGAGGGAGTTTCCAAACTTCTGGGATTTCCACTGAATAGGCTTCTCACTTACAGCTTCACACACTTCCCTCTCAGGGGCACACTGCCTGGCCTCCCAGGCCTTGTTCTGAATTTGAGGTGGAAGCCTCTTAATCTCAGAACTCCTGCATTCTGCACGAACCTAAAACCAATGCCACGCGGACAATGCTAAGGTCTCTGCCAGCTGGAGCATTAGCCAGCCCTCCTCTCTCTTGACTGTAGAGGTCAAGTGTCCAGATCACTGAGCACTCAGACCCTGGTTCCTAGGAACAAATTCTCCATGCTTGTGCCATTCTGCAGCATTATGTGGCTGCTGCCTCCGTTCTGGAACATGAGGCTCTGCGGATTTCTCCTCAAAGCAAAGTCTTTCACCCTTGCAATTCTGAGACTGCAAAGGGTGAGAACCTGCCACCTCCTGTGATGCCCTCAGGACATGGTTTTTACTCTCCTGTTCTCCTGGGCAATGGAGATCTCAGCTCTATCTTTGCAGTCCACAGCTTTCCTGGCACTTCCTTTCTGGCCAAACTCACAACATTTTAGATCCTTCTGCTGGGCTATTTGGTCTTCACTGTCAACAGAAATCTGACAAACATCCCCCAACAATAAGGATGTTACTGCCCCAATATTTGACTGTTTTGAGATTGTCTTTGAAAGATTAATCAGTCCTCCATATTTAATCTCAGTCTCTGGCAAAGTCTTTGGACATGGCAAAATTCAGACAAACTTTCTGCCAAGTCAAAACACAAATAATTTGGAGCCCAACAACCAATGTAGTCCTTCTTCCCAGCAGAAACTTTCCCTGTCTGGTCTTTGCAGATTGGCTTTCTATCAGTCTTCTGGTCTGAGCTCTAACCAGAATCTCCCCTACAGAACAGACAAAGCTGTTCCAGTGCTTCAGTCATAGGTGACATCACCAAACCTTTCCAGTCTCTTCCCATAAACCGTTCCCAAAAGCTTGCAATTTCCATGATCAGGGTTAGCCACAGCAAAGACCCCACTCCCCTGGTACTAAATTCTGTCTTACTCTTCTCTCATTGCTAGGACAAATTGCCAACACTCAAAATGAAGGAAAGAAAGAATTATTTCGCTCAGTTACTGGAGGTTTCAAGACATTGCAGGAGAGGCTGCGGCCCTGCCATGTCCTGGCAGACCCTCTCTACTTCTTTGAGAAAGCACAGGCTAGCCGGTTTAAGGGTTCATACCTCTCTGGCCCCACCCCTAGGTCCCTGGTTTTCTGACCGCTCCCCTCAAGCCACTGCTTGCTCCTCCAGCCGCATCTGCCCCATAACTTACATGAGGCTTTGCAGGGACCACTAGACACAAACTATAACAAGATCCATGTCCTAGGGTCAGAAACTTTTTGAGTGGGAGGGCCAGAATATAAACCAGGATTGTTGATTTCCAGGCCTCTGCTGAATACCTACAAATACCTATACACTTCATATCTTGGTCAATCATTTTCTCTTTCAAAATAAATTTATATTATCTCCCCCATCTCAATTCTTGAAAAGGTCATCTACCCTCTTATATTTTGCTGTTGGACTTATTTCCAATTCCATGGGAAAAATGTAAGTAAACAATCAAACAGAACAAGTAGAAAAGGGATTCCTTAAGTTCTTGGTATATAGGAAAATTAAGCCACCTTCACATTTTCCGACAACTGTCTTTCTTCCCTCAACCAAACATATTCTTTGCTGGCTAGTTCCAGGAAAATTTCTAGCCTTGACAATTTAAGGGCACTGAACCACAGTCAACCTGTGCTCCAATATTTTGCATTATTAGTGTTTTGTTCAAAAGATGGTTTCTCTAAATATGCATTAGCTGATTTAGCTGCTGTGCAAAAATACTACCTTTATACAAAATGTACCCTATTTCTGCCTTATTCCTACTTTTTAGCTTTACAACACAAATAATAAAATAAAATAAATTTTATTTTGAAATAGTGTTTTTTACTGTGTAGTTTAGACTGGCATTAAACTCACTATAGCCAGAATAGTCACAAATCACAGTAATCCTCCTGCCTCAGCCTTCCAAGATGACAGTTCTGGCCACCTGCCTTAAAATTATTTGCTTTATATGAAGCACCTTTTTCAACTTATTCTTTTTCCATTTGCGAATGAATTCATTCCTGTCAGGATTTCTGTCCCTTTATCTTCCCCTGTGTATTCTCTACATATCCAATAGAAATTACCTTTTAGAAGATAGTTCCAGTTAAGTAATTCCTTTATTTGAATCTCCCACAGTTAGGATAAAAGCCATAGTCTGAGAACAAGCTCCATTGGTTTTTCTTGTCTTTCTTTTCTTAAGTCATTTCAACCATACACTAACCATGCTTTGACAATAGGACATCCTCATTTTCTTTGCTCTTTGTTTTTTCATTCTTTTAGCCAGATATATTAGTCAGTTTTCCCATAGCTGGGATACAATACTCAATATCTGCAACTTAAAAAATATGTTCACAACTACAGATATTCCAGGATGCCTTCAAAACAGGCACATCATGGGGGAAGGGCATAAAGAAACAAATTTGTTTTTCTCATGATTAACATGAAACAACAGGGGATCCATTACACAGAGGTAAGTCCCAAAGGCCCTGTATGATACTTTGGTTACACATCTGTGATTCACCCAGGTACACCCAGAAATGTGTTGTATTAATGTCCTGGGAATCTTCCAAGGCAATTAAGTTGAAAATTAATTGTTGGCATTAGATTTCAACTCTTGGCAACTGGACAATTAAACATAGCTCCCCAAACACAAGTAAGTTACTAATTATATCACAGTTAAATCTCAGAAGCCACCTACCTGTATATCCATCAACAGATTAATGAAAGGAGAGGATTGCTGTAAATTTTCAATAGGGTACCACTCTGCCATAAAGAAAAGTAAACTTTAATCAATTGTAGGAAAATGGATGCACCTCAAGACCACAGTGTTTGTTGAAATACATCAGACATACAAGCTTTAATACTACAAGTGAGAAATGTAAAATATAAATAAAAGGCAAAAATAAAATATAGGCAATAGGAAATAGCAAGAACATTGAAAATCAGACCGAAGCAAGACCGAAACACAGCAAGCCAATCATGAAGTCTGTACCACCGTGTCTGGAATATGTGGCAAAAGATGTTAAAATGAAAGTTTTGGAAAATGTAAGTGGAAGATCTCTAAGGCCTTGCTGGATGCAGCCCACATGACTATTGGGCTATCTGTGCTCATGGCATGCAAATTTCCTTGGTAGACTTCCCAGTTAATGCCCTCTCTGGAATTCTGGGGTCTCTCTGCACCACTAGCTTCACTCTGTAGTTTCATGCATGCCCTTCTAAGAGATTCTTTTCTGACCTCTGAGTTCTTTATTCTGAAATCTGTGTGGAAGCTCTTTGACCCCAAACTCAAGAATTCTACATGCCAGCAATAGAAACAGCACACGGATGACACCATGGACTTCTGACAGTGGAAGCAGTACACAGGTCCCCTCGGACATGGCTACATAAGACGCTGAGTGCCAAGATGGCTGTACACAGTGAAATTAATATCAAACTCGAGAATCCCTTTTTGAGCAGCAGGCTCTGTGACACCATCTCAAATGAAACACTGCTATTTTAAAACACTTGAGCCTACAACATGTGGAGTCTTGCTGAATTCTGAGAGGTCTTTAATGCATTTTCTTCTTGTCCCTGCACAAAGTATTAATTCATTTTTTAAGGACATTAATCTCTTCAGTAACCACACTCTCTTTGCCCCACATTTGCACAGTATTCACTTAACATGAAAATTTAAAAATTTCTAATTGTTCTGTTGTACATTTGCTACTGCTTTACTATAAATTTCGCTGAAAGAAGACAGAAAGCATAGTGCCACAGTCTGAAAGTTAGTTTGCATTGAAGTTTTCTCTGCCAAATAAATCTGTTCACTATTCTTAATCGTTGTTCCATAAAGTCTCAGAAATGGGTAATATGAAGAAAATATGTTCTGCCATTGGGCAGCAGATATGGCCTCTGGTCCAACTGCCAGTGAAGTCTTTGTTCCCAACTAAAAACTGGCCTTCATCATCTGCATTTTTATCAACAGTCTAGTTTTCTGAGCTCTGATCAAAATAACTTTTCTGGATCTCCTCACAACATTCTTGGGTCTTGTCTGCTACTCCAAACTTTCTCAAATTCTTACCATAAATTGATTCCAAAGACTTTCAAACTCATGGTGAGGTACAGTAACAGGAAGGACCCCCTTTTCCATTTCAGATTTTCTGTACTGCTCAACTTTCCCATTGATCCTGGACAACTGCAGACACCCATAACTGAATGGAAGGGTTCCATTTGGCTCACGTTTCAGGAAATTTATTCTGTTCTGCTAGTGCCTAGGCAGGAGCTCATGGTACAAGGAGGAGCAAAGCTGCTTAATTCACAGCATCCAAGACGTAGATCAGAGGAACGGCATTGGGGATTGAGGGGCAAGAGGCCAGACAGAGAGCTCAAGTTCCCATGAACCTTATAAACACAGCCAGAAATGTGCTTTGCTCAGGGCTTGGACTGCTCCCTCATCAATCAGCCTGACAACCTTAATTCTCACACTGGTGTAGTATCTTTATGCCTAACTCCATTTCTTTTTTCTGGTCTCTGCTCAATTGACCTAATCAAAACTACTTTCTTGAACCAGGGATATAGCTCAGTTGAATAAGCACTTACATGGCAAGCACAAGGGCCTGAGTTCAGTCCCCAGTTCCAATAATAACAAACAAGAAAAACTTTCCCTTTTGTATGCCATTGAATAGCAATCTTTCTCATCTGACCATATTCCATCTCTGTTAATTCTCTTTCTCTTCTCCATAGTATTCAATAGCTTTGGAAAACATACTTTTATTTTTGTTTGTTTATCATGGTCACCTATAAGTTTTGATTGTCATAATGTGAGTTGTTTTGACTGTTTTGTTATTTCTGTAGTTGTAGCACTTAGCAAATTGGTAGTATATGATAAATATGAATTTTTACATTATTTTTATTACAAAGATATGATACACACAAGATAGCTAAGATAATTGTATTACTAATTTCTATTGGTTTATTGAAAGAAGAGTTAACAATAAATTGTTTGATCAATTTTGCATGCCTATATCTGGTAATCTGAACATCTACCTTGAAGATAACAATATGTAATATATCAACCATTGTTGACCTCCTATCATCTTGATTTGAAATTCCATGCTATGTTTAATTCTCTTTAATATAAAAATTTTAAAAGATGCATAACAATAGAAACATTTTACGTATCAATGAAGTATTATGCAATTTTGATACGTGTGTATATTCTATAATCTTTAAATCAGATTAAACATGTTTATCTTTTCATCTATGGTTTCATTATGGTGAAGCATTTAAAGTACTATCATTCAGCTTTTAAATACATGCAGTGCATAATGTTATCTATGCTACCTGTGGTCAGTTTTCTGTGAAATAGCACACTAAAATTACATGCTCCCATTTAACTTTCAATACTCAGTTATCAAACTCTTCTCTTCTTTTGGCTCCTGTACTGCCCACAGGTTTTGCATAACCACCATTCTACTGTCACCTTTTATGTGAATAATTATTTTTAGGTCCCATGTCTGCAAGATATCACGTGGTGTTTGTCTTTCTGTGCTTGATAAATCTCCATTAACATAGTGATCTCCTGTTCCATTCATAGTACCACAAATGACGAATTTTAGTCATCTTTATGGCTGTATCATATTCAAATGGTTATATGTATCAAAACTTGTAGTTTATCTACACGTAAGTTGGTGGACACCTAGGTTGTTCCATTTATTGATTATTGTAAATGGTGGCTCAAAAAATGGGAATACAGACATATCCTGTACAAACTGACTGAATTTATTGTACATGCCCTATGAGCAGTAGATCTGATGAATTGTAAGGCAGCAATATGCTATTTCAATGTTTTGAAGAGCCTCCATTTACAATATCATAATGTGCAAGGTTCTACTTTTTTCTGTATCTTTTTGAGCACTTGATATCTGCAGTCTTTTTTTATTTTAAAGAAGAGAAAATTAAACAGTAAGATTGTAGGAGAGTAACAATAGTGAATTATTTACTGTTGTGGATAAAATAGTTATGTTAAAAGATACAGGCATGAAAACTTGATCAAGCAATGAAGGCATAAAATTTTCTTTTCAATGAGCTAATAACAATACATAAATATCTTAACTATCACGTATTTATTTATTTGTTTGTTTTACCTTTTCTCTTCTTTCTTTTCTCCCTTTCTTTATTCCAGTTTCTTTTTCCTTTTGAGAAGTTTCTTCCCAATTCACAATATCTGTCGTATATTTTGGGTCTTACTCTTTACAGCTTCTTG
Organism: Octodon degus; assembly: GCF_000260255.1. Lineage (NCBI taxonomy): Eukaryota > Metazoa > Chordata > Mammalia > Rodentia > Octodontidae > Octodon > Octodon degus. The sequence continues at coordinate 3,154,436 of NW_004524725.1, forward strand.
TTCTAGGGAGACAA
>NW_004524725.1:3156054-3167720 GCF_000260255.1 Octodon degus
TTGTTCTTTTCAATGTATTTCACCAGTGTTTAATGATTTTCATAGTAAATCTTTTAAATCCAGGTAAATTTCTTGCTAGTAATTTTACTTCTGATAATTTTGTAAATAAGATCACTTTTTATATATTAAGTTATAATCAGCAGCTTAAATAAATTAGCTTATTAGTTCTAATATTTTTAATGATTTTCATGGGATTTTTATGTATGTGATTGAGTCATCTGTAAGCTGACAGTTTGATGGCCCTCTTTCCATTTTGGGTATACTTTCTTTCTTTCTTTTGCCTAACTATTCTGGTTCAGGTTTCTGTCAGTATGCTGAATAAATTTAGTAAAAATTAAAATTTTATCTATTGAAGAATTTAGGCTTCCAGACTTTACCAATTTAGTATAATTTAGATATAACTTACCATGGACATGCTTTACTGTGTTATGCTCTTTTTATACTTAATTTGCTAAACATTTTATTATTTTATTTATTGGCTTTTATCTCACACCTTTTCTGAATCTACTGACATCATGATGTGTTTTTTGATTATTATTTTTTGATGCATTGTGTTACTTATGTATTTGCATAAGTCAAAACATGTTCATATCTTTTGGATGAATTAGACCTCTGTTGAATAAAGTTTTGTTAAAATTGTTAATTAGAATAAAAATTTTAAAAAATATTTAAAATGGTACAGAATTTTAGAACATGATAAGAAATCAACATTGTTTGATGTACTGCATACTGTTATCTTCAAAATAGTTGTTCAGGTTACCAGGTACAGGCATGCAGAAGTTTTTAATGTGTTGGTTGATTCTGTCTGAGAGTGTGTTGAGGATGATTGCATTTGTGTCCATCCAAGAAAGTGACCTTCAGGGCTTTCTGTTGTTACTGTTACTGCTGCTGCTTTTATTGTTAACTCTGATGTACAGAGACACTCTCTCCCATGTTTCAGGAACATAGGAAGGATGTATCCTCCATCTTACACCTCACCTTCATAAACTCAGTTTCTTTTGAATTCTGGAAGTATCAACTTAAAGTTGAGAGTCAGGGGTCATCTTCAATATCCTACTTACATTAGGGATTCCACCATTTTTACTTTCCCTGTGTATCTTATAATCTCTTGATTCTATTTTATGGTCCTTATATAATTTTTAATGAGTTATTCTTTCTTGCTCATTTAAGGTCATATCTTGTTACCTAAGAAGTGTTTGTCTCATCAATTTTTCTGCTTAATTTCTATGTCCTTGATTTTTGCTGTCATTTTAACAATACTTTTTATTTTCTTTCTCATTTGACTAGTAGTTTTTTTTCCTCTTTTGGTTTCTTAGATGAATTTTAGTTTAATTATTTTAGAATTTTTATCATCTTTATCAGAGAGGTACACAGGGTATTTCATCCAAGTACCTCTTTAATTTATTTGCCACAGATTTTGACTCTTTCTTTCAGTTCAGAATATTTTCTAATGTTCTTTGAGGCTTATATATTCATTCATAAATTGACATATTAATTTCCAAATATTTGATGTTTTCCTCCTGTCTTTGTATTATTTAATTCAGTTTATTTCTTTTATTTTCAGGTATTATAATATGGATAATTTCCATGCTTTTAATACGGTGGAATTCATGGTCCAGGACAGTGGTGGCAACCCTAAAGCATATGTGGTATTTGTTGTTCTTTTACCAACAAAGATGTTATTGTATGAGTCTTTTTTCTTTGTCTAAAATAAAACCTCAGTATTCAGGTTTAACTGTAATGTTGGCACTTTGCATGAAATAAGTGGGCTTGGGTTGCAGTCGGGGCAGGCATCTCCAAAGTGTCCGCCTGAGCTGGTCTGCGACACTGCCTGCTGCTGTTGGACAGGCCCGCGGGGCGCCTGCACTGCGCTGTTCTCAGCCTTCACTGTGAGCTGTGGTCCACGTGTAGCTCAGGGAGTCCTGGGACTTGGGCAGCTCGGGTGCTGGCTTTGACGCGGTGTCTTTCAGCTTTTTGTTCTTTCTTTTCCACACTCCTCCAGCCATCATTCTGTCTTTTCCTCGAGCATTTGAGCAGAAAAAATATTAATTTCAGGATTTTAACCCGTTTTCCTGCTTTGACATTCATGTAACTGGTCAGAGGAAAATAGCTAGAGAAAATTAAAAGAAAAAAATGACAAAGAATTTTCCCCCTTTTTTTTGGAACACAATAGACTTTTTTTTTTTTTTCTGGTTTCTCCTGCTGGTTCAAAGGGGATCACTTATTTGACAATGAAAATATATAATGTAACAACCATTGTCAATTTGCTATTCTTGATTTGAAAATATGTAACATGCGTATTGTTGAGTGTTGCTCTGTTTCTGTCTTTGTTTGTGCTTTTGTCTTTGTTTTTGCTCTTCAAATTGAAATAAAATAAAATTTTAAAAAATACTGAAATAAACTCATTCCAAAAGAAAAACAAACCGAAATAAAACAAAGTGCCTCACTTGTTGGATCCAGCATATTGCCATTGTTCATGACACAGCAGCCAGAAGAATTTGGTAATTGGGTTCCTGGCGACAATTCTGGGAGAGAAGTTTGAAAAAAATGAGGAATTTGTTCTTAAATTTATGTATCACAGAGCCTCACCTCTTCCCAAATCTCAATAGAAAGAATTTTTACCCTCAAAGTTCTTATAATTGGACCCTACAGATAAAATTCAGTTATCAAAGTTTTTGGGGAAAGAAAACTTGCTGTAGTACTTTGATTGTTCAGTAAATGCTTTAGGACTACAAGTTCTCTGTTATTTACTTTGAAGAGTCCTTTGGTAACTTCTTTATTCATTTCATCTAATGCTCTTACTTGTAATTAGTGGAAGAAGTAGCTGTGGTTTAATTGTTTCTATTGAAGACTAAACTCATTACAAGAGCTGGCCAGATAGTTCAACATACTAAAACACTTGCTTAGGCAGGTGCAGGGACTAGGGTTCGACCCCCAGCATGTTGTGCCGGCCTTGCCCCCAGGGTGTGCTGAGATGGCAACTGAGACTGGGCACAGTAGTGTGCACCTATAATCCCAGAAAATGAGAGACTAAAAAAAGAAAGATCACTAGGAGTCTGATCTGTGTAGTGAGACCCTGTAGACCCTGTATTAAATACATATAAAAACAACTCACCAAGGAATTTAAGATTTTATTATTTTAGACCCAATCTGAAAGTGAGACATCCTCTTAGTAAATTCAATGAATACTATGAATAAATTGCTTAACTCTCAAAAATCTGTAAATAAAACCAATAATAAAAGAATAAGTCACCAAATACCTGTCAAAACTAACGGTAGTGTACTCATCTTAGCAGTACTGTATAGAAATTTAGTACATAAGTGAATTTTCAGTGCCACATGCTACAAGGCACCTAACTGTGTACTCCCAAAATACATTTTTATTTCTGCTCACTGGTTGCTTCCTTTGAACTAATTTGAACTGTTCTGCCCTCTTCATATCTGTTAGTCTAATGTAATATACTGCCATTTGAGAAATAATTGTATGAATGATTGTCGCGATTGCAAAGTACCAAATATATCATTCCAGAGCTCAGTGGAGATCTCAACGTGCATAAAATGGTTAAATCTTCACTACAATGTTATGGAAGAAAATGTCTCATTTTCTAAATAAAGACTCTACAACCAAACAGACTGAACAGCTGGCGGAGGGCCACTCAGGCAGCGAACAGAAGAGCGATCCCAGCGTCGCTCTGCCAGGCTTCAACTCCTCGCTTTAGAAATGACTGAAGCTACAATCAAAATCTTATCAATCAACACTCATGAAAGTCTGCACAAAAATGGAATTGTGCAAGATGATCGGTCAGAGTGAAGACAGACTTCATAGACTTCGCGATACAGTAGATGGCTGAGTTCTAACGAGGAAAAGATCAAAACAGGATTTCGTGGCTGTTCGGTGAGAAGGATCAGATGAAAGGGACACAGGCAAGAGGGACAGAAACATTTTGATGATGGATTTATTTTCCCAAGTAGTGTGTGAACAGTTTCTGGAAATTGGTAACATTAATCGAACTTACAACCTTGCACCTGCCAGGCAGGTGTTTATGCCACTGAGCTATCTTTCTGGCCCCTGAAATTTGTAATTGATATCAAATTCTATACGTAAATTTTTGGATAGAAGTACAATATACTCGCTTATGCTTTGTCATTGTTCATTGATTCCATATTTAAAGAGCTACATTGAAGTTCAGAAGTAATTCTGTGCACCTAGTGTGGCCCACTCATGGCCAACTATTTAGTGTAACTGAATTCTAAAATAAGTGCTCTGTTTTCCTGGAGTCTCATAAAAAAGTATTGATAGATAGGACACTGCTGCTGTTAGCTAGAAAGCTGTTATAATAAACACACAGATCCTGATGATTAAAAAAAAAGTATTCATAAATTTGGACATTTTCCAGGTGCTTTTTTCGATATCATACTCAAATGATTATACAAATATAATATATAAACTTTAAGACAATTTATAAAATTTGTTTAAGAATATATTGAAAATTAATTACATTTTTTAGCTCTGTAAAAAAGTGATACTCCCTAGATTAGCATCAATAGCATTATTGAAACTGATGGTTCACAAGTATATTATATATATATTTGATATTGGAAATTGAATTCACAATCTCACACTTGCCAGGTAGGTAATGTACCACGGAGCTAAATCTCCAGCCCTGTCGAATGAATTCCTACCATCATAATATTAGTTAGACATATACCTCATACTAAAAATACATGATATAAACCATAGAGAATGGCACATACCTAAATTAATAGCATTCAGGAGACTGAGACAGAGGATCTCCATGAATTCTAAGCCAGCCTTGGCTGCATAGTTAGTTCAAGGCCACCCTGAACTATAAAGTAAGGACTTGTCTCAAAAATCAAAAACAAAAAATAAGTGCTAGAAATATTTTGCCTGAATTGATGTTTAACAATTAAGCTCTGTTTATTTAAAAAAATATTTTGAGAGTCATGCTTTGCAAAAAAATTTAGTCATAGATTGTTTTTAACTGTTCATAATAATGTATTCATTGCATCTAGGGGCTTGCTTGTCATCAACTTCATCTTTACTATCATAAACATTATATTAAAATATTTTATAACTGAGCTCTTTTCCAAGTTCTTTTCTAGAATACATGTTTCATGTTGGGATGACAATATTGTCAAATAAGTGGCTCTTTGCACCTATTGGTCAGTTCAAACTAAAAGAGGAAACACTTTTGATTCCTAAATTCACACGGCTCATGTTTTACTTTCTTGGAATAAAATTAAGCTCTACTGGGTGCAAAGAATAAACTAAACACTAAGCTTTTCTCTTCCCAGCCATGTCTCCTCTGAACTGTTTACGTGAAACAATGGTACACTTGCGAAGTGGCTTTGCACATAGTATGGATGCTTTGAACAGATGTAAAAACATTTGTCTAAAAAAAATGACACAGGACTTAAAACACTGGGACTTATCAATTTGCCTTCGTTATTTCCATTTTATAAAAAGTACAGTTTATCTATACCAATTTGTTATTCCTGGCAAGACTACACAGCTTCTGAGTCATTACTTCCAGGATACATTCAATAGAGAGTTACAGGAAATATCAAGTGATTGAGATGAGTGATTGTTTTCCCTCATGAACAGCAAGCAATGTAAAAGTTTTATGCCTACACTGATAAATAGACTGTGAATATTAACCAGCGTGATCTACTGTTATATTAAGGTATGTAATACAAGTCCTCAAACACTCAAATCTAGTTGACTTTTATCTATGTGAAAGATGTTCATGTACTACACTGCGTTATGCTTATTATACCAAAGTAAATGTTGAAAAGAGAATAAAAGTTTTGTATATACTAATATACTAATAATATGTACAAATTGTCTGTAAATATTGTATCTACATTTTGTGTAAATGATGATCAACACATAAACTATAAAGCATAAATATTTAGATCATTAAAAAAGGTAAAATCATCTAGAAGAAAATAGAAGGCAGTTCCTGCTGGTTGTGTGAAGGAATGAAGTTTGAACGTCTATTCTCCACGTGTCTTCCTAATGAAGCAATTATGTAACATATTTTTTTGTTTCAGAACATTCCAATTACTTCTCTGCTGGATTTACTTCCTCCTTAATGAAGAGATCTTATTCTGACTATTTTGCTGAATTGATACTAAGTCTTTTAAAAGACTATTATGACAACTCACATGTCACAAAGAAAATTAAAAACTGAACTAATCCTTACTTGATTTTCTAGTGACAATTATAACATGGGATATTATAAATTCTGGTGTAATAAAAGTCAATAAATGATGTTGGGTAATTGATACATATTTTAGGTAAGAAATAGTGTAAGAAATATTCAGCATTCATAGCATCTCAGTTACTTTTCCTTCATTGCTGGGACAAAATATCTGACACTCAAAATTAAGGAAGGAAAGGTTTATTTAGCTCACAGTTTGTAGAGGTTTCCGTCTATACGTGACTGGCTTCCAGCAGAGTGGTACACAGAAGAGAGCAGACCTTCATGGCAAAAAAAAAAAAAAAAAAAAAAAAAAATTGGGGAAGAGCAGAGGGAAGGGTGGTGGCTGTGGCTTCTAGCTAGCCTCTCTCCCCTCCTTATTTTACAAACAAGATACTGAGGCTGGAGGTGCAGAACTTACACAATGTCCATGCCCTCCTCTTGTATAGGATGAGGGCATTCATAAAATAAGAACTCTGGCTCTCTGCTGAGTTACTGAATTAAACTTCTCAACTTCTCAAGGTGACACAATGTATCAATCAGTACAGGTAGGGTGACTATTGGAGGAAGAGAGAGCGCAGTCCTCGAGTTACTGACATATTCAGAATTAGTGCCAATCCTTGGTGAAGAGGCCTCAAAAGTTAGAAAAAGCAAGTGATATAATGTCTCTTAAAAACTAAAACTTTTTCATTAAAAATCACTTGCCTTTAGATTAAATTACTTCTAGTTACTTGAATTTTTTTCTGTGATATATGGTGACAAATCACCATTTGCTTTTAATATACTAACCTTTGAAATTTATATAATTCCTTGTATTCTCTTTTGTCTATCTGGTTAAAAAAAAATGCCAAACACTGGCCACAACTACAGAAATTTTGAAAACAGAATTGTGAGATGAGGGCTGAGGAGATGGCTCAGTAGAATAAGCGCTTGTCTGGCAAGCCCAAGTGTCTGAGTTCAATCCCCAGTTCCGCCAAAAAAAAAAAAAGAAAAAAGAAAATGTTGTTATGATTTGGAGTTGGTGAGATGGCTCAGTGGTCTAAAGCACCTACTTAGAACAAGCTTAGCAAAGCACAGGAGCCATGGTTCAATCCCCCAGCATCACATGCCAGCCAGCCCCGCCCCCTGGTGGGCTGAGCTGGCCACACACACACACATAAATAAAAATTAAAATTAAAATAAAAAATTAAAAAAAAAAGAATTGTGAGATGAGATACAAAGTATATATAAGAGATTTGGTCTGAATCAGGCCCTATCTCCAAAGCATATTATTTGTTTGAAACAAAGGGAATTTAAAAATCTGCCTTACATTTTCTGTCATGATAAAATTATAAGCAGCAGAAACTGAGCTGAGAGCTTCACAAGGGTCCAGCGTTATACAAATTAGGAAAAATCACTTTCTTTCCTCAGCAAATTAGAAGGAGCTTCCCTCTGTAGTAACACAATCAGAAGACTGTACTTAAACCATGTATTTTGAGACATTAAAGAATTGAATGCTTTTTGTTTAAGGAACTAATCATTTTATCACATAATCACAGGCAAACAATTCTAAAAAGCATTTTAAAAAGAGAAACTTAGGATAGAACAAATTGAACTCTTACTCTTTATCTAAGGATATAATTTGATTCTAATAAGTAGTAATTCTGTTTTATTATCAAGCGTATTATTCAGTTTATGGTTTGTTTTTATCCTTTCTTGGCTATTATAAGATACCACACAGTGTTTCATAAAGAAATATCTCAAAGTTTCATCTCTGGGATTTGCAAAAGGAAAGGTCCTTTTGAGTTTTCTTTGGGAAGCCCGTGACTCTGCTTGTACCTGTTCTCCCGAGGAAAGCTCTTCACTTAGTCCTCAGTTTGAGCTACTGGCTCTCCAGCTTGCCTATCAGTACACTGGCACTCGACCCTTGAAATTCACCAGCTGAGCAGGAGCACAAGCTCTCCAAGCCATTGCAGGTCACTCTGTATTTTCTCGTACTATTGATTTCATTCACATATTTAGTATAAATGTGAGCATTTCACTAATGTGGCTTTATTGAATTCAAATGTTTGAGATCTAATCCCTGATTGAAATATATTTTAGAATGTCCTCCATCAGTGAAATCCAGAAATATTTTCCCTGGGCAAGCCTCCTTTCGCTACACAAAATTTGAGGAAAAAAAGTCACCCCATTGCCCTTCACCGAAGGTGAGGACGAGGGTTATATGGATGCCAAATCTATAATTTGCCAGATTAGTTTATCAGTTCACTTAGCTCATTTGAGATGCTTTAATAAAACAGTAAAATCTGTGTAGTTAATAAGCAATGCAAATTTGTTTTTCTGTAAGTTTAGATTTGTGGAAGTCTGGAATCTGGGCTCCAGCAGACTGACGGGCTAGTGAGTGTGCGCCTGTTTCATAGATGGCCCATTCTTGCTGTGGCCTCAGCTGCTGGAAGGGCGAGGTGAGCTTTCTTAGGCCTCTTCCAAGGGCCAGAATTTGATCATAAAGACTGCACCCTCCAGATCTAATCACCTACTAAAGATCGCACCTCCTAATAACATCACTTTGGAGGCTAAGTTTTAACAGAGACATTTGGGGCAGGCACGATCATACTACCCAACATAAAAACTGCACGTGTGTATACACATGTGTGTGCATGGGTCATTGTATACCATATAATGACTTTTTAAACAGGAACAGTCTGTGTTGATGATGGTTCCATAAGTTTGGATGGGAGCTAAACATTTTACATCATCTAGTCTTGTCAGGTGGCATTTCAAATTACTAATGTTGTGATGATGTTCTTATTAAAAAAAAAAAACACTGTACTTCCAGACTCATAAATGCATAACAATACAATTATACATGATACACAGGACCTGATTATGGTAATGAAATACTTTGTTATTTATTATTTTCTATGTCATTATTTTAGAGTGCATGTCTTTTACTAATAAAAAGAAAAGATTGCTGTGAAATAGCATGCAGAGACAGCAATCTTTTGTATCTCATGTTTACTGTCTTCTTGACTGTTCCACAGGCCAGGTTGAGTGAGGGACTAATACTGTATAAATAAGTTCTTTAATATTTCCAGAATGAAGAAATTGTATGTCCTTGTTTAACAATATATTATTGTAAGTATAAGCTCTGATGAGACTATAAGGTGAATGTTTAAATTTAAAACATTTATTACAGTGAAGCACATAGCTATTAATCTATCTGAAATTACACTTCTGTTGACTCAGTCACATTTATCACATAGGCTTTGTCATTTTCTGGAGCAATAGTGGAAGTCCTCTTTCACTTGTGGGATCAAAAACGCAGTGACTGCTAAGGATGAGTGCTATTTTAAAAAATGGCATCAGCATGATTACAGATTCTTGATAGCAAACGCAAGAGTGTTTGTTTGTTGTTATACTTAACCATTCCTTTGTCACAATAGAGTCCAAAAAAGGCACTCTTTCAGATTTCTTTAGCACAGGGAATATAATGCAGTTATTTTTAGGTAAAGAGTGAGAATATTAGTGAAAGTGAAACCCGTTCAACCAATCATAGAAAATATGTCTTTTGCAAAATTTTCTGTTCTGCTTGTGATCTATACCAAATAACTGTAATTATTGTAAGAACAAGTGTGTAAGATAATTTATTTTAGGAATTTGAGTACTTTTTTTTTTAATGTGTTTTGTCAGGGTCTACAGGATCTTACTACGTAGATTGGACTCTTAATGATTCTCCTGTTGTCAGTCTCCCAAGGGCTGGGATTACAGGTGTGCACCAGCACGCCCAGTGTTAATCACTGTCTCATAGAACCCTGGGGGCAGGGCCAGCACAGCATGCGGGGGATCGAATCTCCCCTGCTGCGCTTTGCCTAAGCAAGTGCTTTAGTCCACTGAGCTATCTGGCTGGTCCTGGAATTTGAGAACATTTATAGCTTCTAAGTTTTTAGAAAACCTAATTTGTCATATATTATGCCGCTATCAGTAATGCTAAAAATCATGCTTTGTGACATATATTCTACTAGCCAGCATCATGAGTGACTTGAAAGATTATCATAGTAATGCTTAACGAAATAACTTGTGATCACTATTTTTGATTTTTCACTTTCTCACTACTTCAGTTTTCTTTTATATTTTTTTACTTTCATTGACTCAGGTTATGTTTTGGCCTATGCCCAAGATCCATTGACAGTTTGTTATAATCTTTGAATGTCTCTAGAGTGTTATTAGACACTTTTTTTGACAGTACCAAGGATTTGAACTCAGGACTTTGCACTTGCCAGGCAGGCACTTATGCCACTGAGCTGACACTTTTCTCAGATGATCAATTCACTATTTGCAGACAGTTGTGAAAACTAGCTCAGAAATAGCTTGAAATTCATAAAGGTTCATCGAGAAAAAAAAAATGTCTGTGTCTTCCTTTTTTGAGTAGCCTACAATTTAGAGTCCATAGTTTTACTTGGTATTTTTTCCTTTGGTCTATGATGATAAAACAAGATGTTTGTCACAAAGAAATCAGATCTCGTTTGGCGATGAAGAGAATGCTGTATTGTTATATGATTTTCTTTAATTCCTGAAAGATTATCAATGATATATAGTGAAACTGTCTTTTTGCTGAATCAAAACAAAACATTCACACAACTCTTTTTATAAAAAGACTTCCACGTTCCTGAAGGTTCCTCTTCTGGAGGCCACGTATGCTCACTGCACAGGTCTGTACTTTTGCCATTACATAAACACTGTTCCTAAACAAGTTAGACTTCCCTATAGAATTCTTCAGCGGATTCCAACTTCCTGTTTTTGACCTCAGTTGAAAGGTGTCAGGTATCCCACTTATCTTAACCTCTTCTAAAATGAGAGTCTAGAGAACAGGGTTCTAAAAAGTAAAGTGCTGACAATAGATGGAAATGAAAATATCAGAGTCACGTAATTTATTTTTGTGAAATATTTTTGTGAAGTATTTTGGGTAATCTTGACAATGTACATGATATGTTTTGATTGGGCAGTTGTTTGTTATTTCAACAAATATTTGAAGTGACTAGATGTTGGGTCTGGTATAAATGCTATGAAGAGAAGTTACAATGTGATACTCTCAATTTAGTTTACTTTCCTTAGGCTGGAAATAAAAAGATATACATCTAAACACAGAATTCACTAATCTGTCAATTAATTTGTTTAAAAGCCATATTAACATATATCTTTTACAGGGAAACATATTAGTTAATACTAAATAAGATAAATACCATGTTTAAATTTGAATAAGTTAAAAAACCTTCAAAGTTATTTTATGCTAGAAAATGCAGTGGGGTACAGGTGAGTTCTGCTGGTCTTTTATCCATTTAAAGAATAATATACCTTGCATATCAAAATATAGAATATAGTACAAAATATAAACACTAACAAATGAACTGACCAGGGAATGGAAAATGATGGATACAGGGCTGGTGAGATGGCTCAGTGGTCTAA
>NW_004524725.1:3167830-3174251 GCF_000260255.1 Octodon degus
TAAATAAAAATTAAAAAAAAAAGAAAAAAAAATGGTGGATACATTCTTATATATTAGTTATGCAAACCTAATGAAGTCATGTAATGCTTGGATGGTCTCAATGTTTTCTACTATTAAATACACAATCTTATTGCTATAGCGGCACACATCAAAAGTTAATTCATGCTAGGTTTCTTTCATCAAGCCCACTAGCAGTCCATTATATGAAAATCAGTATATTTGAGGGTGAAACATGGAAGCTTAATTAAGATGAACTATCTGAGCCAGTGTGGAAGATCAAGCCTAATGACAGGCTTCATGCTTTTGCACCAAGGACAAATTCTGCTACCAATCATGCTACCAAGTCTCAATAAAGTTAAAAGATTTCAATTTACATATTAATTTATTGTACATTAACTTTAAAATATGCAGCACTTGCATTTTATGGGCATTTTCATAAAAATTGCATATTCTAAAAACAAGTCAGTTTATAGAGAACTTCATTTAAAGTTAGTGAGAACTGTTGTCTTAATCCCTATGCTCAATATTTTAAAATAAAATAAATGAAAACAGAAGAACATGATGTCAGTTTTTACTGCTTGTTCATAAAATTAGATGTAAATTTGTTCTGAACATTTAATTAAGATAAATAGCATGCTTTGTTACATTTGAATGCTTACGAAAACCTTACCTGATTCTTTTAATGCACCATATCTTTGTTTTGCTCTTTTCAACATACAGGAACAGGTAGCGATAGTATCTTTATTATCAGATACAAAGCAGAAGGGGTTGAATTGCTTGATCAATTCATTTGGCCGAAGGGGATCCGTCCAACCAACTCTGCTCACGATGGGGCTTCGTGGCAATGTCTGTGGAGCTCTAGCCAGCCAGGTCTAATTGGATTTTCTACATAAATCAATTGATCAGAGCTTGTTAAGACTGTCAATAACAGTTCTCTAGTTACTCTCTTTATCCCACTTTTGCATTTATGGTCTGTTAAGCTTGTCTTCCAGCTGTGCTGATTGACAGACTCTGATTATGCAGGAAAAATTTGCTCACCCAAATTAAAAAAGCAGAAGTGTTTTGATTTCAGAACTTAAAATATTTCTTTCTCTTCCTAATAGAAAACTTCTAGCCTAGTACCTCTCTACTTGTTATTAAATGCAGTTGATTAAGTCAGGTGGACATGCGTTTTGAAGCCCTTGAACTATGCCAGTAACTAAATGATTTTCTGGTTTCTCAGTGTATTTTTGGTTTGTCATTTATAGAAGAGGAATTCTACACGAGTGCCTTTCAGAATCTGGTATTAAGTAATTTGAAAGTACAAAATGTTTATCATCATATTTTGGCTAAGTATTCCAGAAATAATAGTTCATTTGTATCCCTCTTCAACTTTTCAGTTTTCCCTGAATAAATGTGTATTCAGATTCATTTTACACTGTGTTTTTGCAGTGCTGAGGATCCAAACCAGCACCCCACATTATCTAAGCAGGCACTCTGCCACTAAACTAGAGCCCAATTATGACACTTTTCAAGTGAGGAGATGATGTAAATTCATCAGACATTATAGCAGAAAAGTAAATTGCTCACATAATGTGGGCAATGGAATTTACTTTGAAAATAAATTTGGAGCTTTTTTCTGCATTGAGGTAGGTATTTTGTTCCCAAATTTGTTCATGCTTTCCTAAGAAATGAATTTTTATGGACAAGAAAATAATACAAAAGTGATAAACTTGGACTGTCGCCAAATTATAAATGAGCTATCAGATGCATATCTATGAAAATAAAAATATGCACTATAGTTAGAATACGATTAATCTTTATTATTCAACTTTTCTCTCCTTTGTATCTAAAACAAAAGAACAAATACAAATCACTCACATATGACCCAAACCTAGCCTTCTGTGGCTTACCAGAAGAATGGATAGTTAAAGAAAATTTAAGAGACATTAATGTAACATCAGCACAAATAAACAATTGAAAACATTTTGGCATGTAAAATATACTTACTGTGACACTCTAGGTTTACTGCTTGCCAGGAAATCAAGTCAAAGATATAATTATCAAAATTTAGATGACAAAAAAGCAAAGAACAGTGACATTGCTATTGCCAAATACAAAGTCATATGAAGTCCTGAAGAAAAATTTGTGAAATGGTTTCTTCTCCTGAAGAATCCAGAGCTTCAAAATTATTACTGACAATAGCAGCATTTATACAGACATTCTCAAGACAATAGATACTGTTTTAAATATATAATTCATTATGTGATTAGCTCTGACGACACAGCCATAGTGGATAAGAAGCCACTACTAAGCCGAAAGTCAAGGGAAAGAAGTGCGTTCTTACGATATATGTTAGAACAAGGGTATGAGAGATCTGATTTAAGTTCTTGAATAGGCTGGTGTATAGACATAAGCATTATCATTCATAAAATGTGCCAGATGACCAGCATATTTTTATTGACATCTAGTACCACAGAATTTATACCTGATATAGGTTAAGGAGTTCAAACTTCTGAATAGTTTAGGATTTACAGATGGCTTGTGATGGTTACTTCTGTTTCCTGAGTGGTATGAAAATAATTCCTTGCCTTTATATACTTCTGAATCATTGTTTAAGAAATGATGACTGTGAGACCCTATTAAATAAAAATAAATAACAATTTTTTTTAAATGATGACAAATTTGTCTTACCATGTTTTATAAAAGTTAAATGTGAAAATGAACGTAAGTTCTCTAGAATCATGACCAACACTCAGTAATTGCTAAATGAACAAACCATGTACCACTCCTATAACTAACACATCAGGAAAATATTGTAGAAAGGATATTTTACCTCTTTTCAGTTTACCTTAACGATTCCCACTCTCTCTTTTTCTTCTTTTGCCTGTTATAAGATAGTAGAATTTTGGGATCTATGTCACTATCATATCTCTTCTCATAGTTTCTACTCTTATTCAGATTTTTAATTTTATACATCATTCTATTTAGGTTCTTCAACTAATATTTAGTTTAGTTCTGTTTCGACAATTATCTTTTTTCTAAAGCATTTACATTTTCATGCCAATATAAGGTTTCTACAGGATAAAATAAATATATTTAATCTCAGGTACAAATTAAAAATCCCATTTCCACAATGCGAGGGGCTGGAAAGGTTTGGATTTGGCTTTGTTTGCACTTTGAAATATTTTCTTTTACGTATGTGAAATCTCGATGACTCTGAATGTGGACATAGTATTTATGTGTCTTTGTTACTTTTCTCTCATTGCTGATACAAAATACCCGGCACCCAGAATTAAGGAAGAAAAGCTTTATTTAGCTTATAGTTTGAAGAGGTTTCCATCTATAATCAGCTTGCTCCAAAGGTGGTTGGCAAGGGGTCAGTGATTCAGAGCAGCAGAAAACAGTGAAAGCAAGGAGAGCAAAAGGAAGGAATGAAGCTTCTTTTCCTGCCTTGTGTTACAAGCAGGCTACCGCGCTCACCGGGCAAATGCAGCCTTCCCACAATGTCCATGCTGTGCTCCTGCATGAGATGAGGATAGTACCAAAATGAGGACTCTGACCCCCTGTCAGGTCCCTTTAGTTAAGCTTCTAAATGTCTCAAGCTGGCAGACCAAAGGACACTTTCTAAAGGAAGAAATGAATGCATTTAATCTCAGTTACAAACTTAGACTTGCTTTCCTGAGACGTTAAGGGCTAAAATGTTTTGGATTTGTCTTTATTGGCATTTTGAAATATTTTCATTCACATGTGCGGAATCTTGAGGATGAGATTGAATGTGAACACAATGTTTATGCTTATTGTACCTTCTATACATAAGCCTGTAGGTAATTTTATGCAGTATTTTTTTTAGCAATTTTATGCATGGAACAAAGTTAAATGTAAAAATTTTCAGTTGTGGTATCATGTTGCAACTTAGAGTTTTGGATTTTCAAGCATTTTGGATTTCAGATATTTGGTATACAAATATTTAACCTGTACTTTTTTCAATACTGATTATATTACTTCATTTATGAAATGTTTCTTTCAAACCCTACCAGGAGGCCCAACAAGGTAGCTCAGCAGACTAAGTACCTCCTTAGGCAAGCACAGGGATCAGAGTTCTGTCCCTGGTCACTGTGCTGCGTTGCACATGGTGGCACGTGGCTGTAATCTCAGTGTTGTGAAGGCTGAAAACAGGAGTATCACTACAAGTCTGAGCTGTGCAGTGAGAACCTGTAAGTACATGAATTAAAAACAAAACAAAACAAATAAGAAAAAAAAAAACAAAAAAAAAACAAAACACTACCAGGAAGACTTTTTCTTTGATTCTACATTAAATGCTATTAACTTTCTTTATAAAATCAGTAAAAACTGATGGTTCGTGCTTTAAAATCTGCTCATCTCTTTAAATTGATTTCAAATAATGTCAAGCAATGATGTCATTAATACAAAGGCAGATTTTATTTTCTTAGCATAATTCTGGTAAATGCAAATGTGATATAAGAAATTAAACTGAAGAATTGTCTTCCCTACATGGTTTTCTTGCCTCCTCAGTCTGGTGCTAGATTCATAACTTCGCTGAGCTGGTCCAAAGCCTGTTCTGATCTGACACCTGTAGTCAGGGGGGTGGATAGCTCTTGTTCTATATACACTAAACCAGTGTACAAAATAAAATCTGTTTCTTCCTTCATCCACGGCTTCTTTTCAAAATTATTTGTAGATTCTAGGAGAAAAGTACTTTCATATGATGTTGTCATCACTGTATGTGATTTGAGTCCCTGCTGATGTCGTCAACTTGTTCTACTAAGCTTTATACTTGCAGAAATTGTTCTCTGTTCTTATTTCTTGGGGCTATTGCTTCTTATTTCCACCTGTAGCATCACATTCCTTTCATTTTTACAATTCTGTGTATAATCCCTTATGGTCTCACCGATATCCTACAGTACAGTTTATTTCCATAAGAAATGCCATTTTATGATTATTCATACACATGGACCCCAGAGATGGTGCCGAAACTTTTCTTGTTTACTTGATTGTTTCCAATATTTTCCTTCAGAGCACCTAGGAGTCCTCATTGCTCCATATGGGAACAGTGACACCAGGGAGCCCCTTCCTTGCACCACTTGTTTCTTTCTTCCTTTAATTCACAGCAGTCTCCTCAGATGTTTCTCATTTCTCTTCTCCCACTAAGCACCCATAGCTCTCTCTCCACTCCACCTACATTCTCTAGTTGTAAGCTTTAACCAAACTGCTTACCACACAGGCCAAGTGGGAACAGCTACAGGTCAATGTGGATTTAAAGAGTGAGACAAAAAGGTTAAAAATTGTCTAGGCAGATTTACAATAATGTAAGAGCACAAGTCAAATATCTACACAAACGTTCAAGTCTATAGCTCCAGGTCCTGGCACAGTTATTGTTTCCATTTTGTGGTTGTGATAGAAATTTAGTTTCCTTTTGATTTTTTAAGACTTCCATTTTTTCTAGTTTTAGAGGAACCTAGGTCTTGGAAAGTGTCAAATTCAGGCCTGATCTAACATGGCTGATTAGAAGGGATAGCATATCAGAGACACTCGGGTAAGAGTCACTGATAAAAAGAAAGCCTCTGAAATGAGAGAAGCAACCATCCCCTGAAGTGGAAAATCAATTTGAGGGATGATTCATGTAAATCAAACCAAATGTCTGGATTATTGCAAAGGGAAAACAGTCCCCTTACTGTTAATTCACATCACCCTGAGCCCTCCAGGAAGCACATTTCGACAGAGAAGCCTTAACAACCTGAGGGAACAAATTGGCATTGCAGAGGCCAGAGTCCTATAGACTCTTCATATACTGGTTCTTTCCACTTGTTGTTCTCCCTAGTACCAGAGGACACTGTGTCCTCTGCACACTCTCTCCAGTGCTCATCACAGCCTAGGGAAGGCAACACATTTTAGGCACAAAGAAGTTAGACACTGGGTCAGCACCTAGTCCTCTGACAGAAACTGACATTAAACATCCTGGAGACACCGACGTCAGCATCAGACTGAACAGTTGGTGCAGAGGAAGCTCTTTTGATGAAGAACAGAAAAGTGTAAGTTCACAGGAAATCCTGAACATTGACCTCACAGTTGTCCAGAGGCATACTGATAGAGAGGAAAGCAAGCATCAATTGACAGAGCTATTCAAGATAATTAAAGAGGAGCTAAAGAAACTTGGTGAACCCAAAGAGGACATGATCTATGATGATGGGACTGACATACAAACATACCACTGTGAATATGGAACAAATAAAACCTGGAATGAGTCAACTAAAATAGTTAACAGGAGTGAAAAATTTCCGAAAACACACACTCCGTGGAAAAGTGTAAGGTAGATATATCAGCGTAACACAGTTATATGTAATTTACAAATTAAAGAAATGATCGGGGCTGGAGAGATGGCTCAGTGGTCTAGAGCACCTACTTGGAACAAGCTTGGCAA
>NW_004524725.1:3174430-3177068 GCF_000260255.1 Octodon degus
AGACAAAATTATAAATCATGACAAATTATATAAAGAAGTCTTAAAATGATCAGCAAGGAGAAGAAAAAGAAATAATCCAACAGCTACTGGACACTAAGAAAACTGTCTAAGGCTAATTGGAGTTAGAGAAAAATTAAAAGATAGCATGCATAGAATAACAATTTCTTTACATAAATAATGACTTCTTTTCAAATAAGAGAAAATATTTGAACATACAGAAAAATTAGGATTCAGAACATCCAATAACCACAATCAACGAAGGAGCTTCCTGCCTCACATCTTAGTCACCAACTCTGATGTCCCACAAAAAGACATAATCTTAAAATCTGTCAGAGAAAAGTAAGAAAAATCATGTGTAAGGGTAAACCCATCAGAATTACAGTAGACTTCTTAATAGCACTTTAAAGGCCAGAAAATATTACAGTGAAGTGCTGGAAGCCCTAAAACCAACAACTTTCAAAAGAGATTAATATATCCTTCAAAACTGCCTTTCAAAATTGATGAAGTAATAGGAGCATTCCACAGCATAACACCACGTTAGGAGATACGTGCACACACCATACAGCAGTCCGAGAGACATTTAAGAATATTTTAGACACAACAAAATGGATGAGTGGATGGATACATTCTGGAAGGAAAGAAGTTAAACAAATAAAAAGTTGTAGGAGGGCTGGAGAGATGGCTCAGTGGTCTGAAGCACCTACTTAGAACAAGCTTGGCAAAGCATCAGGGACCGCGGTTCAATCCCCCAGCACCACATGCCAGCCAGCCCCGTCCCCTGGTGGGCTGAGCTGGCCACACACCACTCTCTCTCTCTCTCTCTCTCTCTCTCTCAAATAAATAAAAAAAAAGTTGTAGGAGTCATCAACAGAAAAAGAATGCAATGAGAAGAATAAATGAATACATTATAATAATACTTTTCAATATAATTTCTTCTATAAATGACTAATTAAGAGAGATCAGCAGATTGAATCATAAAACAAAATCCAATAGTATATGAAATTTAAGAACATCATCTACTAAAAAATATGGATTATAACTTAAATGGTGGAAAATATTTCAGGCACTAACATCTCAAATAAAGCTGGTGTAGCAATTTTACTCTCATACAAAATAAGTTTGATTAAAATTGATCTGAAGAAGCAGAGATGTATAGTATATATGAGTTAAGAGAACATTCTAAGAGATATGACTATAAAAATACATTTTTATATGGTTTAGCAGCAGATATGCAGGCACCTAATTTCATAAGCAAATGATACTTAACACGAGGATCAATAAAAAAGCCAATATAACATAGGTGGTGAGCTCACTACTCCACTTTCACAGACAAATTACCAAACAAAAATTCAATAAAGAAATAGAGCTGAGTCAGACATTCAAAGAACTTCAGGGCCAGCCAGATAGCTCAGCAGACTAAAGCGCCTTCGTAGGCGGAGTGCAGTGGCCAGGTTCGATCCCTGGAGTGCTGAGCCAGCCCCCCCTGCTGGGTGTGCTGAGATGGCAATTGAGACTGGGCATGGTGGCGCACACCTAAATCCCAGTGCTTGTAAGGCTGCAAACAGGCAGATCACTACAAGTCTGATCTATGTAGTGAGATCCTGTACACCCTGCAGACCCTGCTCTAAATTTATATAAAAAAAAACTTCATAGATATGGAGAGAGTGCCCTATCCCACTACAACGGACTACACATTTTTTCTCAACAGCAAATGGAAATTTCTCTAAAATATACCACACAATAAGTAGCACAGAAATTCTGTTTAAATAAAAACAAAAGCATCAAAATCACCTCATGTATTGTACACTATTTGGTCACTGTGACACTGTTGACAGTAGAAATCAATCACAAAAGAAACCACAGAAAATTTATGAGAGCCTGGAAATTTAAAACACACTCCTGAACACTTAATAGGCCACAAAAACATAAAGGAAGAAATTAAGCAAATTTTGAATCAGATGTCAATATTGGTACTAGTACAATATTCCAGATCCTATGGGACAAATGAAAATAGTCCTAAGGGGGAAATTCAATGCTCCTGTTAAAAAAAAAAGTGAGCTCCAATAAGTTACCTACTGGTGAAAAACATGATACTAAACACACCACAAGAGCCCAAACCCAAACTAGTTTTACCACAGAAATAATAAAGATAAGAGAAGAAATTAATTTCATTCAGACTAAAAAATCAATACAAAGAATCATAGAATTCAAGACCTGATTCTTTGGATGAATAAATAAATACACAAACCATTAATCAAATTTTAAAAAGAAGATACATTTAGCAAAGAAACAGACAGACTTAAGGGGGCTGGCAAGACAGCTCAGTGGTCTAAAGCACCTGCTTGGGCAGGCTTAAGAAAAGCACAGTGATCTTGGTTTGGTCCCCAGCACCACATGCCTTGTCAGCCTTGCTCCCAGGGTAGGCTGAGCAGGCCACAAAAAAAAGAAAGAAAGAAAGAAAGAAAGAAAGAAAGAAAGAAAGAAAGAAAGAAAGAAAGAAAGAAAGAAAGAAAGAAAGAAAGAAAGAAAGAAAAAGTTGGATACACTTCTACTTGGCATGCTTTGCAGTATAATTTACAGAAAAAAAATTTGCCTCATATCTGCAACATATTCATGACCATAAATACTATCTTGACTG
>NW_004524725.1:3177168-3178717 GCF_000260255.1 Octodon degus
AGAAAGAAAGAAAGAAAGAAAGAAAGAAAGAAAGAAAGAAAGAAAGAAAGAAAGAAAGAAAGAAAGAAAGAAAGAAAGAAAGAAAGAAAGAGAAATAAATGAAACAGACAAATTTAAAACAGATACCACAGAAACCTGAAAGTTTGTTAACTATTATGTCAAATCACACTCTAATAAATTGGGAAATCTTGAAGAAGCATACAGATTTCTAGTCACATACAAATGATCAAAACCAAATGAAGAACATATCACAAATTCTGAACAATGAAGAAGCAAGCAAGCAACTCAAGGCAATAATAGTAAAAATCTACAAAATAAAAATTTTCCAGACCAACTAGATTCACTATTTTATTATATAAAACCTTCAGGAAGGTTATAACACCAGTATAGCTCAAACTCTAATGAAGTCAAAGAGGAATGAGAATTTTCGAACTCATTGTTCAAAGTCATCATCACTGTGATCCTTACACAATAGAGGCCAAGACTCAAACAAAAACAAATAGTATAGTTGAATCTCCTCAATAAACATAGATACAAACTTCCTTAAAACGATGTTGATAAATACAATGGGACAAATCATCAAGAGGATCATGCATCATGACCAAGTACATTTAATTCCACGGATGCAAGGGTTATTCAACATACACAGTTCAAAACATGTAATACATGATGTAAGAAGAAGCAAGGCCCAAATCCATGTGATTATGTCATTAGATACATAAAAAAACTTTTAACAAACTGCAACAACATCTACTTGTGTAAAACCAAACCAGATAGATAGATGATAGACAGATAGACAGACAGACAGACAGACAGACAGACAGACAGACAGACAGACAGATATGTTGCAGGTAGCTAAGGTAGATAGAGATATAGTCAGTCAGATAGGGCTAGGCCCTCAAGGAGATAGTATGAAAGACAAGATGTCTTTGTAATTTTGGGAGAGATAGACACCTCTACTGTAGGCCAGACAACAAGACAAAAGATAAAACAAATGCCCCCACATACCTACCGAAGTATAAACACCAGCGGTTGATATTTTAAATAGTTGTCTTTCACCTTGAGAAAGCTAGAAGGAGCCACTAACCAAGCCCCTACAGGAAAAACTTGTTCTGTATTCATGCTCACTTGCTGTGTGACCTGCTTCTCCTATTTTCTCCTAATTTAATCAATGTTACCTGAGCAGTTATGCTCATAATCTTATTGGTTGACCATAGTTTTGTCCAACTTCTTGACAACCTAGTGAGTTCCCACATTTTCTAGCTGCCTATTCTCATGGTTTCACTCTATAAAACCTCTAGAGGGCTGGCCAAATAGATCAGCAGATTACAGTACCTACAAGCAGGTGCAGGGACTGGAGTTCGACTCCCGGGCCTGCTGCGCCAGCCCTGCTCCCCAGCATGCTGAGATGGTGAATGAGCCTGGCCGTGATGGCATGCACCTGTAATCCCAGCTCTTGAGAGGCTGTAAACAGGCAAATCTCTACAAGTCTGATCTAGTAGTGAGACCCTGCACACTCTGTAGAACCTTCCCTGAAATACAAAAAAAA
>NW_004524725.1:3178817-3182929 GCF_000260255.1 Octodon degus
TAATTATACTCCTGGATTATTTTGTTACCTAGGTACATTGCTACATAATCCTCCGGTGTTAACTCCTTATTAATAAATGTATATAGAGGAATCCAGGTCCTCACCCCAATGCCTCCAGCATTTAGTTCTGGAGTTACCTGGCGTGAATTACATTTTGAGGAGGGAGCTAAGAGCGGCACTGACGTCAGCATCCTTGTTGGAATCAGAAGCAGCACAGGGTCTAGTCAGGATCAGTGTTATTTTATATGGTGTCCCACATGGCATCAGTGTAATAAAACTTGGATGGTGACCCACAAGACTATAGAACCAGAAGTCATTTGCTGCTGTGAGAGTCACTTTTCCATGAGAATGGGACAATAACCAAGGTAATCAGCTAAGGAGAAAGATGTATTGGGGTCATGATTGCAGAGGTTTCAGTGAACTTCTAGCTGTGTGTGTGTGGGGGGGGGTGGACTTAGCACATCTTACAGCATTATAGGGGTGGGAGCTGTTTACTTCATGGGGGAGAGAGAAAGAGACAGACAGACAGACAGACAGACAGACAGACAGACAGACGCAGAGACACAGAGACAGAGACAGAGACAGAGAGAAAGATAAAGAAAGACAGAGAGAAAGACAGAGAGAGAGAAGCTGGTGTCCAATGTCCCTTAAAGGGTATGTCAAGCTCTATCCGCACAATGGTGGACAAGAAAGTCAGTGTAACCCAGGATCCAGGCTGGCATCAGCGTAGCACAGGACAAAGGGGCCAATGTTGAGCTTCAACTCCCTTGCACCTCACGTTGAGGTGGCTGTAGGGATGATTCTCTCCTTGGTTTCTTCTCCAAGTTGTTTTCAACAGTCTGGAAATGTTGGAGAGTTTGAGATGCTTCCATTCATCACTCTACCATTTTCCCAGGAATTCTAATATAATGTTAAGATTCTTCCATGCTGTTACATGTGTTATAATTCTATGCTTTTTAAGAAGCTTAAGAAATGTATACGCATTTTGTTTATCAACTTATTTGTCTATTCATGAATACTGAGTTTGTGCCCACATTTTGGGTATTGTGAATAATGAATATACATGAATGTACATACATAATAGTTTCTCAAGCCTCTTCTTTTTATTCTTTTAGAACATATAGAAAAATGCTTGGTCATGTGATAACTTTATATATTTTTCAATGAATAGTAGTATTGTAAAAAAAAGTGTATGCTACCAATGACATCTTAAAGGTTCCACTATGTCCCCATAGTATCAAAGGATAGGGAGTAATTTTTTACAACACAAAGCATTGGGAAACATTGCAAATTTACACTATAACAGCTGCCTTGTGAGTTAAATTTTTACCCAGTTTTACTCAGGCACTACTCTTATGGAGATAGACTGAAATATTCTAAAGTGTTGTTGAGACTTAAATAACTATAGATTCTTTGAAAATAAGGAATGTTTTATCTACCTCATTAAAGAACTGATTTCCACACATTTAGTAGCTTTTATTTTCTCATAGGTCTATATATTGGTATTCTAAGTAGTCAGTGTCTATAGGCTTCGTTAACGGTTCACAGAATGAAATGAAAGTATCAGCCAGGGCTGTAGTCTCATCTGAGACTCAGATATTTCTTCTACTTGTATGAGCTTCTGCTAGAATGTATTGTCTCGTTGCAGTGGGGCTGAGGCACCCCATCTGTTTGATATTCTTGGTTCCAAATGTAGCCTGCCATTGCCTGACAAGAGCGTTCTAAGACCGTGGTGTCATCCTTCTTTAATCTCAGCATAGGAATCTTTCAGTGAGTCTCTCTAAGCTTTATTAAACATATTACTCATGAAGATTTTCCATTTTGGTTAAGTCAAAGTCAACTGATTAGAAACCTTCATTATGTCAGTAAAATTCCTTCAACATATAACCATTGCAATGATATCCCTTCATATTTGTTAAGGTTTAGGCACTGCAGAGCACAGGTAATGGGAGACATATTAGTCTATTATAATTCTGTACACAATTATAATGCATTGCTTGTATAGATGATCAGTAAAAATAAGTAGCAAATTCTATATTATACCATTATAGATGAATACACAGGGGCTAGGAAGATGGCTCAGTAGAATAAGCACTTGCCTGGCAAGTGCAAGGGCCTGAGTTCAATCCCCAGTGCTGCCAAAAAAGAAGAAGAAGAGGAAGAAGAAGAAGAAGAAGAAGAAGAAGAAGAAGAAGAAGGAGAAGAAGAAGAAATCAATAAGTTCCATGTGAACAGATTCTGCTTATATCTATATTAATCATCTATCATATTTATATTAATCATTAACCTATATTTATTTATGCTAATCATTATCATTTCATTTCTAGTTACATGTTTAAATCTAATAGTAGTTATAAATATATAAAATAAGTTATTTACAACAATATTATTTTGGAGATACTGAGAAAGGTGATAACTTTTAAAGATTTAAACCTCATTGAATTAAGAAAAGAGCAGAAAGAAATGTGTATTTACTTTAATATGAAAAGCAGAAAATGAAGTAAAGAGGATTATTTTACTTAAATGCAATGTCAGTTAACTCTTAACCATGTGTAAAAATCATAAGACATGCCCTTTGCATTGTTCTCAAGCATATAAATGCTGAAACAAAAATTGCATCTACTTTGGAGTTCTGTTAAATCCATTATACTTGCATTAAATTGGAACATGAAAACCCTCATGGAAGTAAGTTTTTAAAAATATTATTTTGAACTTTTCATAAAGTAACAAACTCATTAGTTACAATTTTACAAATAATTAAACACCTAGCAGAAACGAACTGTTATGAGGATGTTTTACTTTAAATATACATGTAGTCATCAGTTTTACATGAAACATGGCATTGCATAAAATATATAATGATCCAAAAGTTTTCATATGTAAACGTGAAAAATATATTTCAAACATAAATTCAATTAAAATCCTTTGATATTCAAAGACATAAAAAATATAATGGGATTATTGCATTATAAGAATTTTGCTGATGGAATTGACTTAAACCTAATACTGTACTTTCTGAAACATAATGTGTATTGTATGAAACATAATTGATATACAAGGCTCTTAGAAACCTAAATCTATTTTGGCCTACTGATTAACTTGAGTACATTTTTTTTTTTAAAATAGTACTATAATTGTTATACAAAGCCATGTTAAAAAGAAATATTACAGGCAGTCAGATAGAGCTAGGCCCTCAAAAGGAGCCAGCATGAAAGTCAAGATGCCTTGCAACTATGAAAGAGACGGACACTCCGGCTGTGGGCCAAAGTCAAGACAAAAGAGCAAACAAATGCCTACCTCCTTAAATGTAAGCATCCGGGACTGATATTCTAAATAGATTTCTTATCACCCTGAGGTGATAGAGAACAGGAACTCATCCCAGCTGTGCTTCAGGTGGGAAGGTTTATTCCCCTATATGATAATGATGATCAATACATAAAACAATATATATTTAATATTTTGCTCATTAATTTACACACTTATTTTAGTGCAGAAAACAAAATGCTTCTTTTTAATTAAATCTCTTTTTCCTGTTGTCTTTTGATGAAAAGTATATCAGCAGTAAAACATCTGAATTATTTTAGAGCTTTCAGTTTTACCCTGGCTGCTTCATTCCTATTAAAATAGATGTTGTGAAAAATTCTAAACCATAATCACTGAGTGGTCTTATAACAAATAAAAACTATAAAATCCATACTGTGGAAACATTTAATGTAATCTTTCACTTCTATTAGTTTTCCTTGTATAGATCAACAACTTTACCCACCTGCAAACAGAGCATTGTTTTCCAGAAAACTGCAATAAGCTATCTGTACTAAGTGAAATCTAAAGGTAAATAAGTTTTTCATAAAATTTCTCTCTGCTGAAAAATGATCACAAATGCCAGGGAACATTGTTTGGGGGAATGATACAGTAGATCAATCTAGGATTCAGGTTACATGGTCAGTGGTAATAAAGCACAGCAAGAAAGGAAGAAGAAAATAGGCACCAGGGAGAATGGGGTTCAGTTTTTATTGCTTTAGCTATCTTGGGCAAATTGTCTAATCATTGAGGAATTATTCTGCTTCTGTCAGCTAAAATAATAAAAAGACATTGCTCAAGGTGATACAAGT
>NW_004524725.1:3183029-3190184 GCF_000260255.1 Octodon degus
GTTATTTTGTATTTCACAACAGAGAGAGAGAGAGAAAGAGAGAGAGAGAGAGAGAGAGAGAGAGAGAGAGAGAGAGAAAGAGAGAGAGATCTTACATCAGTCTAATACAAACCATCTATGACAAAACAATAGCCAACAACATATTAAATGAGAAGAGATGTTGAAACTTTTCTCTATAGAATCAGGAAGGAAACAAGGGAGTCTGGTATAAATAGCTGATTGAATATCATACTCAAAACTTTAGCCTGGGCCAGCAAGGTAGCTGGCAAAACAAAATAGGCAAGCTTAGCTAAGTGCAGGGATCATGGTTCAGTCTCCTGCATCACATGCCCCACCAGCCCTGCCCACAGGGCAGGTTGAGCCAGCCACAAAAAATAAAAGATAATCTTTAGGCAAAACATCAGCCAAAAGAAAGAGACAGTGCACAAACTTTTCAAAAAGATGAGATCTCAGTTATTGATTCTTTGAAGTATTACCAGTGCAGCTTAGTTTTTGTCCATGAACTCTCTACCTACACCTGTCTTAAGATTTCTACCTACATTTTCCTCCAGAAGATTTATTGTTCCTGTTTTAATATTTAAATCTTTGATCCATTTTGACTGCGGCTTTTTACATGCTGATAGGCATGGGTCTAGATCTGCAATTCAAATCAAATCTCCAAACGAGCAAAAAATAAAAAATAAACCACTGGGAAAAATTATATTTTTTAAAATTATAAAAAATTATGACTGTCCTTGAGACAAAGGCCTCATATGTAGAATATATAAAGATTAAAAAAATTGGAACCCTCAAATTCAAAGACCCAATCCAAACATGGGCATCTGAAATGAATATATACTTTTCAGATGATGAAATACAAATAACAAGTAAATATGTGAAAAAATGTTCAACACCATTGATCATCGGAGAAATGCAAATGAAAACAACACTGAGATTCCATCTCACTCCAGAAAGAATGGCCACATCAAGAAATCACAAAGCAATAACAAATGCTGGAAAAACCTTGCAGAAAAGAAATTTTTCAATATCGGTTGGAGTACAGACTCATACAACCAGTATAGAAATCAGTATAGAGATTCCTTTTACAGCTAGGATTGGAGGTCCGACTTAAACCAGCTATTCCCTTCCTGGGCATTTTTCCAGAAGAACTGAAAAACTCATATTACAGCAATATATGTGTATCCATGTTTATAGTAGCTCAAGTTATCATAGCCAAGTCCTGGAAATCAATCCAAATGCCTGTTAACTGAAGAATAGATACACGAAATGTGGTATTTTTACACACTAGGATATTATTCAGCTATAAAACAGGATAAAATTGGGTCTTTTGTTGGTAAATGGCTGCAACTAGAGAACATAATCTTAAGTGAAATTAGACCTGCATGTGCAAACATCATATTGTCTTCTTAGTGTGAGAACCTGAAAGACAAAAAATGGAATCTGAAGGGTACGCTGGTAAAAGAGAATGAACTTATTCAAAATGAAGAGTTACTGTGCTGAGGAGAAGGACAGCAGAAGGAGTGGGGGCAAAAGATGTCTCTATGTATGTAAACAGGGTGGTTTGGACAACTGTACTGTGCATTTCTGCTGGTCTATGGAATGAAGCAGCTAATGCTTTAATTTGTTTCATCTCCTTTTCTCTGTTTTTTCCTCTTTTTGATTTCTTACTTTTATTTCTTCCAATTTTACATACACATATCAGGTAATATGAATAGCTGGCTGGAAGACAACACTATGTGTTACAACAAATACTGTGAAATTCATATTATTTTGTTAAGTGAAAATTTGTTTCACTTGTATTTTTTTTGTTTTAATTCTAATATGTACTGCATTTTAAAAATTTAAAAAATAAAAAATAGATAAAGAGATAGCCATGATATATGTTTTAAATACAATGTCAATCTTAATTAGGTACATTAAATCTACTATGAACACATAGTACATACTAGGACATTTTTATTTGAAGAAAATAACATGGTGGAGGTATAACAAAGCATCAAAATTACTAAGCAAACTATTTTCACATACTCTCTTGCAATGTCTCATAACTAATTCTAAACAAAATGAGTCACAATATGAATCAAGAGGTTTTAAAGCAAAAAAAAAAAGATTCAAAATTACCTTTATAGACACCTGTTGATTAATCTTTTTCATAAACAAAAGAGGATCTCCATTTCCAATACATTTTCTTTATTTTTGTCAATTCTTCAGTTAAATAAGTTTCTCTAACTGGACTTAGGTATATAAACAAGAGGCAAAAATATTCAAAAACATTCTATTAAATTCAATGTCATAATTGAAAAAAATAAATTTTCCCACTTAATAATTAAGACTTAATTGGGTGTTTAATAACTAGTCATGTGAAGACTTTCTTGTAGGATCAAATCACAAAACATTTTTGAAGTCTTTGTAACATTCTGACAAGGGGCCATTACTTGCCATATCCATTGAAGATCATCGAGATTCTTATAGTATGATTTTCGCTGTCACCAGAAGGCCTTTCACACTTTGCACAGTAACAAAGAGGTAAGTGTTATTGTTTAACTATGGGAAAATGTGTTAATCCTTAAAATTAATGCCAAACATAGAATTTGTTGTTCTAGCATCATTACCACATTGTTCAGTAACAAAGAAATAGAAATAATTGTTTACCTCTAGGAAGTGTTTTACCCACTGAAATTATTACCCAATACAATCTCTTTGGGGGGGTACTACTGAGTCACTTTCTATCTGATTTTTAATTCTGCCTGAAGTCTGCATTTTACTGAACCATTGATATTGGCCATTAAATACGTGGTGTACTTTCTTTGTATACATTGCCTTTTTGATAGGGAATAACATTTTACTTACATTTACCATAGTTTAGCTCTCATTCATTTGTATATTATGACTCCTGCTTATTTTGAAACACTCATTATTGTTTGAAAAAAATGTAAGTAGCATACTAAGTATTTCAATATCCATTCTTTTCACTTCATAATTAGAATGCATTCAAGCTATACTTCTGAGTTTTCCTAATGCTCTAAACACTAAATTGGAGAGTATTCTGAAATCATACATTAAAGAACAAAACTTGAGTTTAGTAACTTAAAGTGTAGCTTTATGCACCAAGGAGTTTTACTCATTAGCAGGTAATTTAAATTTTTTCTTCTTCCCATCCTTTTTACCATAGGGGATGCTAAGCTTGTTTTCCAAACACTTTTTTTGAATGAGAAGAGGTAACTAGCACAAATGAAAATCTTAATTTCGGGACACACAACAACCATGTAGCAGAATCGATTGCTCTGTCTGAACATTCTGTTTGTTCATTTGTTTGCATAAAGAATGAAGATGTCACTGGAAAGGCAGGGAGTCATAGAAAGTGGATTTGCAAAGATCCTGCAAGCTCATTTTATTTACCTCAGGCGAGGATTTGATAGGGTTTCCATAAAAGGCACACCATGGGCCTTGTCTGTAACATAACAGAAATTTATGTCTTCACAATTCTACAGACTAGAAGTTGAAGATTAAATTGTCTGTAGGTGCTATTTCATCTTAGGTCTATCTCTGACTGATAGATGGCAGTCTTTTATGTCTTCATCATATTTTCCCATTGTGTGTGTCTGTGCTCTAATTTTCTCTTCTTATAAGGATGCCAGCTGCATAGGATTGAGACATACCCTAATCACATTATTTTGAATTAATTGTCTCATTAGAAGGCTTACTTTCAAATAGGATTATCATAGCTGGATAGACAAAGCCTTATTACATCTCAACATATAAAGGTTTAGAATAGCAGTACATAAATTTTTAGGATACAAAATTAATTCTATCACATTCCCAGGCCCTATCAACTTTCCTATCAATATTAAAATTTAACACAACCTAAGGCTATGGTTGGTTGTGACTGAACATTAAGATTAGTGGTCAGCTGGTGCTGTAGTTCTCTTATACCTCTTAGGAATTGCATTCTTTTTGAAACTGTGGACAATTATGACCCAAAACTCAAAATATAAAAGCTCAGTACTTTTGTGTGGTCTTTGGAATTTAAAAGTCACTTACAGCTTTGGGATTCCATAATCTTTCCTTTCAAAATGAATATATGATTCAGAAATGGTAATTTTCTTATGAATTCAGCATAGATGTGCCTGACATAGGTGTTATAGAAAAATGAAGATGAAATTTGCCTTGTGAAGTATTTGTAGGCTTACGATCAAGCACAAAAACTCATGACGAAGTACTTTTTCAAGTTTTGCTAAGCCAGATATCTAAAGAATGTTCAAAGATGTTTTACTGATCTATAAATGCTATGAATTTTGCTGATGGAATAACATATTTTGCACAACTAAAGTTCTTGAACACAAATACATAATTTACCTCACCTCATTCTGCTTTTCTTCCCACCTATTAGATTTTCTCACCCAATAAATAGCTGCTTTGGCTCTTGTGTTCTAATTTATGTACGTTGCCTATAGATACTAAGTTGCTGAAGTGAGCATTGTCTTGAAATTTAAATTTAGAAGATACAAAATAAGCCATTATAAAATTCTAAAAATATTTTGAATAGAGTAGTAAAACTTCTATATTTGGTACCTACATTGAACCATTCCCTAAAATGTCCTCGAGGTAGAGGAAGCTTCTCTTTGGATCAGCTCGTATAAGTCTGTGTTTCCATGAACCGCAGGTGCCATCAGTCGGGGCTTGAACTTTTGTGACCTGTGTTTTAGATCTTGGAATTTGTCACCTAGTTTTTATTCTAAGACTGCCATAATAATGCAATGGTAACATAGATAATAATAACAAATGTGTTTCTAAAAGTTCAAGGATTGAGGTAAACCAGTGGTAATTAAAACCATGCTATTTCAAAAATATTACTCTGCTTTGTTTATGCAAAAATACGTATCGTCTAGCATAATTTTCTACTGCATTTTTCTCTAGCCTCAAAAAAAAAAGTGAGATTTTACAGGAATGTTTACCAAATGGATTTTTTTTTTTGCAGAGCCAGGGATTGAACTCAGGACCTTGCACTTGCTAAGCTTATTCAACTGAGCTATTTCCCCAGCCCCTACCAAATGGATTTTTAAGTTGAGTTGTACTCATAGAGTACTATAGCATGAACTCACATGATCATTTAGCTATTCAGCCTCCAGTAAGTGATACTTTTTTTTTTTTTTAGTAAATGATACTTTAAAAAATAAATGACATTTAAAATCATTCACTACTATGCCTGCACAGAATCCAAGCCACATACTAAGAACCGTCCTGACCTAAAACTAATCTTTATCGATAAGGTCCCTCCCATTTAGTTACTAGTAAGTTTTGCAGTCCATATCTAATTAACCATCCATCATTTAGGACAATTTTGGGGGGAGTTTCCTCTTTACCAAGACTTCCCACCTCTGGACAACTCAAAGTTGCAGTCAGTGTCACCATCCCCTTGTTTGGTCCCTGAAGGCAGATCTTATGGTATAAGGAGCATTTCCAAACTCTTGTGTGTCTGTCTCACAACTTTCTCTCCTCTTTCTCTAAAAAAAGTTATCCTAGACTTTTACAGCTTTTCATAGAGTATCTGTCTAATTCCTGAATGTGTTCTACTCAGAGAAAAAATATTGTCTTATGTTTCACAGAGAAATATAGCTAGGCAAGAACCCTCAAATTTCACATCCTCATCATGAAATCCATCAATATCTGCCCTATTCTTGTGTGTAAACTTCTTTGGCATCTCAGCTGTATGTTGGTGGCTGATCCTATATACGTGCTGGATCCCTGAAGATCAGGAATGTGTTTACGCGACATATATGCTCTCTGCCCTGTACTTGTCACTTCAACTTTCTTTCACTCTGACGCCACTTCAAACTCTTCCTTATCTTTAAAACAAATCTGTCCTTTGTTTCCTTCTATAATTATATAATTTCTCATCTTTCTTCCCAGGCACCAACATATTTATTTGTTTTCATAGAAACACTGCCATGATTTCCCAAGTAATCACAAACATCTTCATATCTGTTCGTTGTGAGGTTGTTAGTGCCCACAAAAACTTCAAAGGTGCCAGCCCCGAAGGTCGTGTGTGAATGTCTATTTTCATTGTTCTCTGTGTGGCCTCTTAGTGCTAACAGCTCTGCTCTCACACACTGCGCCCCCCTGGTAACCTCACTCCAATCTTTCCCCTAGTTCCTATTTCTCTTTCTCCTTGATTCTCTTAGTCCTGTTGTTCAAATTTCAATTTTCTCTCTTCAGTCTTTGAGTTTCTTTTGTCTTAAGCTCTATCTGAAGCTATTATCTGTTGTAGTTTTATGTTCCTCTATCACCTGTTTATTGGTAGCTGTCAAATCTTATGAAGGAGCTGTGATGTCACTAATACTGAGGATTACTACCTATTCTTTAATATAGCTTATTCATATTCTGTGATGGGAATTCCATGCAGACACTGAAATCTCAGTCCAGCAGAAGTCATTCTACCTCCCATGAACTGCTCATCCCTTCTCTGTGAGGTTATTATGACTAACATCAGGAAAGACACATAGTATTCAAATAGCTTAAAGCCACCAGAGGCACGGTTACAACATCTTAGGTTTTAATTTCTCTAATACAAGAGAGTGACTCTACTTGAGCACTCTTAGTTTCTATAAGTAAATTGGCATAATAGTTTAGCTTATTTTCCTTACTATGAAGATGGAAAATAATTATGGAGAAGCCAAGCATAATATAAATAGCCTGGCATGATTAATTACATTGAAAAAGTTTGCAGAAAACAAAAAAAAATTGAAGGAGTCACTATGTCAGAAATATGAAACACAAAGCCTGGGGAGATAGCTCAGTGGTATAAGCACCTGCCTGGCAAGCGCAAGAAACTGAGCTCAACCCCAAGTACAAAAAAAGAAAGAATGGCTGGCCAAATAGCTCAGTGGATTAAAGCACCTGCAAGCAGGTGCAGAGGCCAGGGGTTCAATCCCTGGGACTGCCTCACTGGACCTGCCCCACTGTCTCCCCCTCCACCCCCCGTAGAGGGTAAGCTGAGACAGCAATTGAGACCGGGCAAGGTGACATGCACCTGTAATCCCACCACTTGGGAGGCTGTAAAAAGGCTGGTCACTACAAGTCTGATCTAGCAATGAGACCCTGATCACTCTGTAGACCCTGCCCTAAAATACAAAAAAAAAAAAAAAAAAAAAAAAA
>NW_004524725.1:3199149-3200317 GCF_000260255.1 Octodon degus
ATTAAAATTATAGACAAATATTGAACAGTGAAAGATATAAGATGTAGACAATAAAGTTTAGATAAATATTTCTGAAATGAATACATAGCATGAGATTGATAATAGATTGCACATTGTAAATAATTTACAAACTTAAATGAATATAACAATAAAAATTGTCCAAAATAATAGAGATGAAAAAATTTACAGTTAAGTCTGTGCCAAAATCAAGAAACTTATATTTACATAAATAGAATTCTCAAAGTAGAAAGGGATAGGCAATAAATATTTAGAGATTTAAAATTTCTGAATTTAGTTGAAATTATAGCACCACATTTATAGAAAAATGAATCATTTGCACAAGAAATGTGAATAAAATCATACCAAGATGCACAAAAATGAAATTTTCCAAAATTAATTGTAAAGACAAAAATGACTAAAGCATGCACATAAAAAATATTAGCGAGCTGCAGTAACTACAGTTTCAACTTCGACTCCATGATGTTTCCCTTGGCCAAAAACACATTAGGTCATTTTCCAGTTCGAAGCAGTCAGCAAATGGTAACAAGGCAGAGCCACCACAAATGTACATCTGATCTCCATGAGAAATAGGGTGATGCGATACTAATTGGTGGAGCCACATTCTGCACTGCGGCATGGACCTACACAGCAACACAAACGGGAATAGAATGGAACACTTTCCCTGTTGGCAGAGTCACCCCCAAGGAATGGAGAGACCAGTAATCATGCCAGGTGATATGTTGCAGCTAAATTACTTCTAAATGAAATCATAATTGTTGCCAAGTAAAGGTGCTGTGTATCCAGTAAAATATGTGCTATTGAAGAAATAAAGTACAATCAAAACCTGCAAATATTAGCTATGGCAGAACAAAATTAAATAGCATCTTATTCCACATTAGAAAAAAAAAGAGCAAGTGTGTAAGAAATTAGACAATTAATTCAAAGGACTGAAAGGAAAAAAACAATATCTGTCCTTACTGAATTTTATGCTTAGTAAACATGCCTTTGAAAACTAAAAAGTAAAATATTTCCCAGTTATGCAAACTTGAAATATTTTAATAGCACCTGATGTAGCATATAGAAAATAACAAGGAACATAATCCTGAAGGCAAGAAAAGATGCTGTATGGTCCTGGATAAAGAATAAAGAGTTCTCAAAATGGTAGTTA
>NW_004524725.1:3201282-3204120 GCF_000260255.1 Octodon degus
CTTCGTGGTTAATGAAGAGAAATCTGCCATTATTCTGACAGGTTTTCCTCTAAATTTGATCTGTTTCTTTTCTTTAGTGGCTTTAGTATACTGTTCCTGTACTGAATTTCTGGTATCCTGATTATTATTTGTCTGGTTGTGTTTTTAATTGGGTTGATGCTATTTGGAGTTCAATATGCTTCAGTTACTTGAATGCCAGATTGTTTCCTCATATTTGGGAAGTTTTCTGGTATTACTTCTGCCCATATTCTTTTTATATCATTTGTATTGACTCCTTTTTCATTGATGCCCATTAGTCTTACGTGGTTCATCTTTGCATTGTCTTGCAGATGTTGAATTGTTTTTTCCTGAAGCCTAGTTGTTTTTAAGAGATCTTTTCTTACCTTTTCACTAGCTACAGTGATGTCTTTAAGGTCTGAAAGTCAATTTTCAGTTTCAAACAGTTGTGCCAGCTTGTGATTGAGGTTTAGTTTCCTGTATAGCACTTTGAATCCTTCATGCCTTCTATTTCCTTCCTATATTGCTTATTCAAAGATTCCATCATTTCTATCCTCCTCTATTTTTTATCAGTGTCTTCTTTAGAAGCACTTAGTACTACTTTCCTTATAGTTACCATTTCTTATTTTACTTCAGAAATTACTTCTGATCGGATGTCCTCTATACCTTTGTGAAGTAGTTTCTTTACTTCAGACGCTATTATTTCAGAGATGTCAGGTATGCGATTTCCAATTTCTTCTATGCTATTGTCTCCTGCATTTGTTCTAGGTGGGACTGGAGCCTGAGAATGCATTTCTCTCCTTCTCTTTGTCATTTTATATAGCACTGTCTTTTGACCTTTGGTGCAGATCTTTGATAGAGTTGTTATCTTAGCAACAGGTTTGGATATATCAAGGTCAAACTCATCTAGGTAGTATGGCTTGGGTCTGGCTGCTGTGCTCCACTTCTTCCTGCTGCAGCCCTTAGAGGTGAACCCGCTGTGCCACTCTGGCAAGATGTTCTGCTCCTGGATCAGCTGGGTTGGTCCTGCCTCTAGCCTCTCAGCAGGGAGTTCTGACCCAGAGTTCCACACGGGGCCAGGATGATGGAGGAAGTTCCACTCATAAGTCGGGCCTGGGCACTGGCTCAAATGAAGATCTGACAGGCCTGGGTGGTCTCACTCATGCTGGGCCTGGGCTCCATTATTGTTAGTTATTTAATAGGAAGTTTTCTTTTTGTTATAATTGATGACTCTCAGTGTTTTATTTTCATTTGAAATCAACTCATTTTTTCTTTCTACTTTATTATTGGATTGTAATAAAGATTTTTCTCTTATATGAAACATGATGATAGTGTTGTGGGTGATACAGGGAGAAAAACTGGTCTCGGGTGGGTGACCTCCAAACAATATAGAGAACCTCCAAATGACATAGAGAAAAACAACCTCTGGACCTGACCTTCAGGAGTTTGTGTTTTCTAAAACCGAAGAATGAATTTTTGGAACAAATGGAGGTTATGAGCAGAATATATTTATTGAGAGAAAAAAAAGCTCCTGTCTGAGAGAGGGACAGGAGGGAGGGCCTGAGTAGGTAGTTCCC
The DNA here is from genome assembly GCF_000260255.1 of Octodon degus. Taxonomy (NCBI): domain Eukaryota; kingdom Metazoa; phylum Chordata; class Mammalia; order Rodentia; family Octodontidae; genus Octodon; species Octodon degus. The sequence continues at coordinate 3,202,857 of NW_004524725.1, forward strand.
CCTGGGAGGTTGTCTCTTGCAAGGACTTTTATAGAGGAAAACTATGTGGTGAGGTAGGTCTAAGGTGGTGGAGAAAACATGGAAACTTGCTTAGTTGGGCATAATGTGGGGTAAAACTATGGTCAACCAATGAGATTACAAGCACCATTGCTCAGGTAAAATTGATTAAATCCAGTATCAAATGAGAAAGCTAGTGACATTACAAGGGGGCATGAATCTGGAACAGGGTCTCTTCCTGTTGGGGGTTGGGCTAGTGACTCATTTGGGCTCTTTCAAGTTGATTGATACTATTTAGGATATCAATCCATAATGCCCATCCCTAGGGAAGTATGTAGCTGTGCTTCCTCTTTTTGTCTTGGTTTTGAGGTGTGGCCCATATGGGAATGTCTGTCCCTACAACATTAGGCAGCTAAATTACATAGAAATATTACAGACAGTCAGACAGGGCCAGGCCCTCAAGGCGACAATATTGAAGACAAGGTGGCTTTGCAACTTGAAAGAGACAAACACTTCCCTATGGGCCAGACCTCAAGACAAAAGAGGAAACAAATTCAGCTGCATACTTCCCTAGAGATGGGCTTCAGAGATTGATATTCTAAACAGGTATCAAGTACCTTGAAAAGCCCAAATGAATCACTAAACCAACCCCCAACAGGAAATGACCCTGTCCCATGTTCATGCCCACTTGTTACTTGGCTGGATTCCTCAATTTGGCACTGGATTTAATCAATTTTGCCTGGCCAATGGTGCTTCTAATCTCATTGGTTGACCATAGTGTTGTGCCACCTCATGCTCTCCTAAGCAAGTTCCCATGTTCTCCACCACTTTAGACCCACCTCATCACATCATTTTAACTCTATATAAAAAGTCCCTGGAAGAGACAGCTTCCCAGAGATTACCCATTGGGGTCCCCCTTCTGTCCCTCTCTCAGACAGGAGTTTTCTTTCTCCTAATAAATAATTCTTCTCTTAACCTCCATTTGTTCTTAAAATTCATTCTTTGGTTTTAGACAACATGAACTTGACCCCAAACCTTCAGGTCAAAAGTTTCATTTTTCCCCTATATCAATAAGAGATATAATAAATTAACAGTTAAAACTCATGTGTGAAGGGGCCAGTGAGATAGCTCAGTGGTCTAAAGTGCCTAGTTTGGAAAGTTTAGTCAAGCCTGCAGGGACCCCCGTTCAATCCAAGGCACCATGGGCCATGCCAGCCCTGCCTCTAGGGTGGGCTGAGCTGGCCACACACACACACACACACACACA
>NW_004524725.1:3209510-3211703 GCF_000260255.1 Octodon degus
TCCAATTTTCTGTAGGACTTTGAACATGAATGAGTGTTGGACTTTGTCAAAAGCCTTTTCTGCATCAATGGAGATGATCATGTGGTTTTTAGTTTTTGCTCTATTGATATAGTGTATTACATTTACAGATTTTTTAATATTGAGCTGCCCTTGCATCCTTGGGATGAATCCTACCTGGTCATGGTGTATAAACTTCTTGATGATTTGCTGTATTCTATTTGCTAGTATTTTATTGAGGATTTTGGCATCTATGTTCATGAGGGAGATCGGCCTGTAGTTCTCTTTCTTAGTTGTGTCTTTCCCTGGTTTTGGTATCAGTATAATACTTCCCTCAGGAATGATTTTGGGAGGATTTCTTCTTTTTCAATTTCATGGAAGAGTTTGAGGAGTATAGGGGCTACATCTTCTGTACATTTCTTGTAGAATTCAGCTGTGAATCCATCCGGACCTGGACTTTTATTTGTTGGTAGGCTTTTAATTACATCTCATATTTCATTGGCTGTTATTGGGCTATTGAGAGTGGTTACATCTTGTCATTTCAGTTGTGGTAGTTTGTACCTCTCTAGGAATCTGTCCATTTCTTCTGTCTTCCAATCTGTGCAAGTAAAAATTCTCAAGGTAGCTATTGACAATCTTCTGAGTTTCCACTGACTCTGTGGTAATTACTCCCTTTTCATTTCTTATTGCTTGTATTTGAATTTTTTCTTTCCTCTTTTTGATGAGGTTAGCTAGGGGCTTATCGATTCTTTTTAATCTTTTAAAGAACCAGCTTTTTGCTTTGTTTATCTTTGAGTTGTTTCCTTCATCTCAATTGAATTAATTTCTGCTCTAATCTTGATGATTTCTTTCTGTCTTTGGGCTCTGGGTTTGGTTTACTCTTGCTTTTCTAGTTGTGAAGGTGCAGCATTAGGTTATTTGTTTGTTCTTATTCTGTTTTCCTAATATGTGAGTTCACAGCTATGAATTTCCCTCTGAGAACTGTTTCATTGTGTCCCTTAAATTCTGATAAACTTTGCTTGAGTTTTCATTGAATTGTAGATATTGTTGAATTTGTTCTTCAATTTCATCTGTGACGCGTTGGTTTGCTCAGTAGGGTGTCATTTAATTTCCATGTATTTAAGGTTTTTTTCTGGCTTCTTTTGCATTTATTTCCAGTTTCATTGCTCTGTGGTCAGATAATATGCATGAGATAATTTCTTTTTTCTTGCATAGACTTAAGCATGACCTATGGACCAGTATGTGGTTTATTTTAGAAAACAACCCATGTACAGCTGAGTAAAATGTGTATTCAGCTGTGTTTGGGTGGAACACTCTGTATATGTTCACCAAGTCCATTTGTTTCAAGCTCTGGTTCAGTTCTGTTATTTCTTTGCTAAGTTTTTGTCTGGTTGACCTATCTTTTGGATATAAGGGTGTGTTAATGTGTCCTGTTAAAATCGTGGTATTGGATATTAGAATTTTTCGTGTCCATTAAGATTTGCTTTATATAATGGGGTGCTCCTGTGTATGGTGCATACATATTTATGAGTGTTACCTCTTCTTCGTCAATTTTTCCCCAAACCAGCATATAGTGGTCTTCTTTATTTCGCTTTATCATTGTTGGTTTGAAGTTGAGACTGTCTGAGAATAGGACTGCTACCCCTGCTTTTTTCTGAGGTGCTGGGGCATGTTGTATTGTGTTTCATCCTTTGACTTTCAGCCTATGGATGTCTTTATGAGTTAAATGTGTTTCTTGTATACAGCATATTGTTGGATTTTGTTTCCTAATCCACTGTGCCAGTCTATTTTTCTTAATTGGTGAATTGAGTCCATTTACATTGATGGTTAGAATTGAGATGCATTGATTTACGATTGACATGTTATTTCGTTTGTCATTTACTCCTTTTTCTCCTGTGTTTAATTGCTCACCCTATTTAGTTGGTTGCTTCTGATCTCATTCATGGAGTTCTGATCATTTTGGTCCCTCTCTAGAACATCTTTCAGTAGCCTGTGTAGGGTTGACTTTGTCATCATGAAATTCTTTAGCTGTTCTTTGTCATGAAAGTATTTCTCTTTTCCATCAAACTTGAAAGAGAGTTTTGCAGGGTATAGTAGTCTGGGCTGGAATTTATTTTCATAGAGGACTTGAAGTACTCTGCTCCATGCTCTTCTTGCCTTCATGGTTTGCGAAGAGAAGTCAGCTGTAATTCTGAT
>NW_004524725.1:3211803-3216675 GCF_000260255.1 Octodon degus
CTCATGAACTTAATTCTTTCCAGAATTCTGATCACAAACCAAACTGGATGAGAGCCAAATAAAATACAATGGTGGGGTTCAGTGTTGACTATATGGGAAAATTTGATTCAGTTCTTGTCCAATTCTATTTCCAACCAGAATCATGAAAAAGGTTAAGTTCATGAACCAGGATACCACTGAGTTTAGCACTTTCTTTACTCATTAAATATGTCTCACTCTTTAAAGTGAGCTTAGTAATTTAATTGTAAGGGAAAACACTGCATCAATTTATCAAAACTATTTAAATTTCAATATTGAACACTTATTAAAGCAAGGAAAATTCCAGTGGAGCACAATAAACTTCAGGAGTATTTTAAATTTGGGAAAGATCTGTAGGTATACTTAGGTTTTCCTCTTCTTTTCTTTTTACTTATTTATTTATTTAGTTTTTTGAATTATGAACTGGGGATTGCACAAGGAAGAAGAAAAAGTCAAAGAAAAATTGTGTATTTGCTGCTAAATGGCAATGGTGTAATTAAGGGGGAGCATTTCTTTGCAGATGTTACCCTTGGAGCGTATGTATAGCAGCTGTGCACATTTTCTGATATTACAGGAGCAGCAAAATATCCCTCTTTTAACTTTCATATTTTCCCAGAGACAGCACTGGCAGGTAGAAATGGCTCTCTGAGCTCAGGTGAACTCATAGCCTTGAAAAAACAGAATATGAAAGGGGAGGCAAAGGGTAACATTATGGCTTAGCAGAATTTTTCAGGAAATCAAAACTGGGGAGCTAAATATATTCACAGTCCTCTAAGTATTATTGCTTTTTATTCCCCTGTCAAAGTTTTAGAATATAGTTTATCTAAAACTATGTGGGCTTTTTTCCATGTTGTTATATTTTTCTGTAAAGATCCCAATGACATACCAGGACAAAACCCAGGACAGGTTCTCCCCTAAGAACAATAGTGACCTGGAGGAGTTTATCCTCTTCACCCTTCCCAGCCTCTTCTCTTTCTCTGACCCAGTTTGCCCTGGGCACATAATCCTTATTCCCACAGCACATCTGCTTACAAAAAGATTTTTTTTTTCATGAACTTATACCCAAATGTTATCTCTCTGAAGTTTATTTGCATTTTAAACCTTATCTCAGACCGTGGAAGCAAAGAATTTAACACTCTGTTAAGGGGATTTTAAGCATCACTTGGCAGGCAGGGGGATGTTCGCAATGAGAAAATCCTTTTTCTGCCTCTCAAAAATTGTATTATCTGTAGTTCTTTCTCTAGTGGGGAAGGCCAAATAGCTTACAAATAAAAGTGGTAAGTCTAGGGATAGACTGACATGTGCTTGGCTTTCCACCTCTGCAACTGACCTTTTGAGTGATTTGGGAAATTTCAGTTTACCACTCATTTCCCATTTCAAATAAGTATTTTAAGTAATTGAACCTATTTCATAAGGGTGCTGTGCAAATTGAAGTGGTCGTAGACTGAATTATATAGCTTATAAATAGTAAGTGTTGTGAAAGTGTCAGTTTTGCTTTGCTTCAAGAGTTTCTGTATTCAATTTAACTTTAATTATTTTTTGATAGATTGATGTGTGTCTTATCTATTCTACTATGAAATGTTACCAAATTTAAAATATGCTAACAAATCTTAAAATATCTCCTCAGATGGCTGCCTATATCCAGTCTAAGATTGTTGAAATTCTCCTCAGTGTTTCCACTTGAATGCTTGCTTGTCACATAATATTCACATTTTTTCTGTCCCGCTTCACACTAAAACCAATACTCACCTATAGCTGCTTGGCCTTCTCTCAACAGCAGATAATGGCCAAAAGCAGAAATGCTTATAGTCAGTAAGAACAAAGAAGTTTACAGAGAAAGAAATGTCATCCATGAACTCACATATCAGCCTGCCCCACTCACACTGAGATTCATATTGCATACATTCTTATCGTAGGGGATTAAGATTTCAGATGGAAAACTCAAGCAAGTATGTCATAGCTGGTTTTCTGGACACAACAAACTAGTGGAATCTAGAGGTCATTTTAAATTTTGTGTTTTTCAACATATATTGGTCCCTCACAACTCAATAAATATTAATTCTATCCTATGACTTTTCATTGACTAATTCATATTAATTCAATAAGCATTTCCTTGACCCTAGCATACTGCATGTTATTAAGGAAGGCAATAATGAATATACAAACACAAGATATGGCCTATTTTTAGATACTCTAGGCTGACATGATCAGACATGTTTTTTGCCACATCCTCCAATTCTCTTCATTTCATATCTTATTTTATTATTCCTACACTCTCTAATATTGCTAAAGCAAAACTAAAACTGATCACATATAAAGTCCAAAGTATTTTATGATGGTGATTCTATCATCATCCCCTTAATTTTTATTCTGATTTTCCTTGTATTGGCTCAATGTTACCATCCTGTGCAAACACACATTGTTTGATCCATTCTTACAATCAACATGATTTACTTAACTGGAACAAAATATTTTATTATCTTTCCTCTTGTCATTCAAATACAAAATAAATGTGCATATACACATGTTTCTATTTGCAGTATGCACAATTTCAAGAAATTTAGTTATTGATCCATTTGAGGTGGGTTTTTTTTTGGTGATTGATGAGTAGGTGCATGCTGCTAAATTCTACAGCCTCTGTTCCCCAAAATATTATGAGAGTCAGTGGATTTTATACGATACACACACACACAAAATGCACCAAAAAGTACAAGAGAAAACTGATTGCTGAAGGTCATTTCATTTTGTTGCATTTCTCATCAGCGCTAAAGCAGAGAGGAATCTCTTGTGTTTATTTTTGGTGTGAGGAGTGAACCCAATGTATGGTACATGATAAGTAAGTTCTCTACCAGGGAAGTGTACTCCTTGTCCTTAATTATTCTGAGCCAGTTAGAATATCATCTCCTGTTCCCAAAGCTTCTGTTTGACTATGTGGCATTTATTGTGAGTAACTCCATTTGGTTCAGGCAGGAGCTCAGTGCAACACAATGAGCTCTTGCTTTTGCTTAACACAACAAACATTATTTGCTGGTGGAGTATAGTTTTAAATGTGAGGCAAGGAAGGACATGTTACTGAAAATTTGTAAAGAATATCTTTATTGTACCTGGTTAGAAAAATTACTTCAAGCACAATATTAAAGAAAAATAGGGGCTGGGGAGATGGCTCAGCAGCATAAGCGCCTGCCTGGCAGGCATAAGAGCCTGAGTTCAATCCCCCCGAGTGCCAATAAATAAATAAATAAATAAAATGATGCTCCAAAACGGACCATTATATATATTTTTTTCCAGTACTGTGGATTGAACTCAGGACACTGCACTTGCCAGATAAGCACTTATTCTACTGAGCTATCTCCCACGCCCATCATTATAAACTGATGGAAGAAAATGCATGTCTTGTGAAAAACTGAGGTAAAAAAGATAATGAAATATATTCCTTACTAACAATGACAAAAATGAAATTTATAAGGAAATTTATACACAGAAAAATGTATTAACTACTCAATCATGTATTCAATAGTATTTACTATGAAAATGCTATATGTCAGCAATTTAGAACCTTTGCCTCAATGTTCTTCTAAAATAGTTACCATTATTAGAGAAGGGCCCTGAAATAAAACCAATTTTTTATATATTTTTTTCAATATCCAGTTAATCTTTTTTTTTCATTTTTATGTATTTGATACAGGATCTCACTATGTAGCTTGAACTCATAGTGATCCTCCAGTTTTCAAACTCTCCAGTGCTTGGATTATAGGCATGTGCCACCATACCTGGACTTGGTTCTCAGCTCAGCATGCCCTACTGGCAGGGCCAGCATGGCATACAAGACCAGGGATTGAATCCTGGTCCCTGTGTTTGCTAAAGCAGGCACTTAATCCACTGAGCTGTTTCATGGGCCCTTTACCAGTTAATCTCATATTAGTTAACTATAATATCAATCAAAAAAGTTATGATTATCTTTATTAAATCTTGGAGTACAGAATTGTTTTATATCTACAGAAAGGTAACATCTAATGTTTTCTTAAATAAAAATAACTAAATGCATTCTAATTTAATTAATTTATTACTTCAGATTCTTTTTTCATTCACTATACACATTGTTAACCTCAACATGAACCAGTACAATGCTGTATTTTAGACAGAATTATACTGATTTAAAAATATTTACCCCAAATTTTTTATACTATTGTAGGAAAAGTTATATGTACAAGCAACTACAAATAAAGGAAGAAGAAAACAATGCAGAAGCAGTAATATAAACCAAAATTTGATTTTTACATTAGGTAAGACACAGACATAAATACAAATATTTTTTCTGGAAAGCTAGCAAACAGAAAAAGTTGGAGACTCCTACTGCCCAAGACCATTTAACAGGTGCAAGGTTAATATGGTTTCTAAGTGAAGTTGTGGGAAGGGATACCAGATATATGGTATTGAGATCATTACAAATTCCAGGGCAGCTATAAATATTAAGTGATCTGTTTGTATGATACATGGCTGCTTTTTTTCCCATAATTTTATAGAGAATCAAATAGCAATGAGACAGTTTCGAATCAAATTGTAGGACGGTTTCAATACTTAAAATATTGCATACATTCTTCCTAGTAGTTAATTGCTGTACAAGATGCAGACATGATATCCTATTTACAAACACCATTAGATCAAATCCCTCTATTCATTAAGAGAATGTAACTATATATTTATCCTCACCATTTTGAATACACAGATACAAAATGGACATTCATCTGTATCCCCTTTTTTTTTTTGTTAAGTTCCATTATTTGAATATTATAGGTGTGTAAACTCAGCAAAATATTCTAAAGAGTCCAGTAGCCCATAATGGTATTGGGTCCA